>NC_137695.1:95156962-95361529 GCF_964034855.1 Anser brachyrhynchus
CAGCGGCTCGGCCGCTGTCACCTCGGTGCTGGGCATGTACGCGAGTCCCTACAGCGCCCCCAACTACAGCGCCTTTCTGCCCTACACCGCCGACCTCGGCCTCTTCTCCCAAATGGTGAGTGAGCACCGCCGCGCATCCTTCCTTCCTTCCTCCCCCCACCTTCCTATACCCAATTCCCCCGCGTCCCTTCGGGCCGCCGGGCCACCGATGGAGGCAGGGGGAGGCTGCGGGGTGCTGAGGTCCGAGCTCTGCGGGGTGGCCGCGGAGAGCGCGGCAGGGGCTGGGGACGGGGCGCGGGTCGACCCCGCTGCCGTCGCCGGTCAAAACTCCTCCGACTTTTGCTTCTCGGAGGGGGAAAGCAGGGATCCTGCGCCCTAGAAACTCGGCTGTTTCTTCTTGTTGTTGTTGTTGCGGTTGGGGACGGGCGGTACTGGTGGTGCTGCTGTCTCGGTGGGCTCTCCAGCCCGCTGCTCTTCTCGTCGGGTCTTTTTCTTCCGCCACGGGTTCCCCCCGAAAGGCCAAAGTGCGGTCTAGGTAGCCGCTACGTCCGTTTATTTTCGGGCATTTTCTTTAAGCTTTAAAAACAGTCCGCTCAGTTCCCTGAACTTTTCCCACTCTGATTATGGCGAGTATCGTAGACCGAATTTGCATCCAGCGAAGGAGGGCATCCACTTCCCATTATCCGTGTCTGGGCACAAAGGCATATTGGCATTACCCCTAAATCAAATTACCGTTACCGTAGTTCTCCTCGCATTGTTTTTTTTTATCCCCGTCAGAATGTAATAGGTAAAAAGTGAAACATCTTTTATACTAACTGTTTTTCGTCTCTGGTGTCGCTGAAACGTTTTCTTTTCGTGTCCGCAAATTTCCCAGCGGCGGTACGAATAGGTTCCACTTAATTTCTCAGTGCCCCTCTTTCTCTCCCCTGAAACATAAAAGTGTGAATATTTATAACTAGGTGCATGCAAGGCATAACTTGGAGGGGTTTTTGATACATGTACATGTATACGGGCAGGCAGGCAGGCAGATAAGCTGTTGAACAAGGGTCAGCGCCTGAAAGCGGCTCATTTTGTGCTGCAAACATTTCCTACGAAGGCAGTTTTAACAGCACACGTTCCCTACTTTTTTAACCTTGATTTTGGAAACGCAGTAAAAGTTGACACAGAAGCAATGAGTGATTTACAAGTGGCTTTTTCAAAAGAATTCCCAGCAGAGATCACTGAAATAATATCATTTCAGCAACAATAACAAAAGACAACGGAATAAAGGGGGTGCAGAAAGCCTACTCTGTAACACATTATAAAAATTGCATCGGGCTTCTCCCTATGTATAAGCTTTGCCTCTGAAATTCAAATACACGTTCGTTTATAAATGTTTGACAAAGTTAGATTAGTTTCTCTGGTGACATTTTTGAGAGGTTCATTTTTAAGGCTGACATAAAATTTCGCAGGATTAATACTATATTTCTCGACTAGAAGAACGCGACATTGTAGTAGGGAGGAAAAAAAAAAGAAAAAAAGAAAACGGCTTTAAATGTTAGATACTCAGCAACAGTTTCCTTTCCTACTTGCAAAGGTATCCTGGTGTTTTATTACCGTAATTCACCGCGATGGCGATATTTTGAGATAAATTCTACGATTCCGAGCATTTGGAAATGAAGATCTAAAATATTAAGTTAATATCTGGGCTATTTGCGGTAATAATGAGGCCTAATGAGCTTGCTAGAAAGATAAAATGTTATTTAGCAAAACACCTGATGGGATAATTTGACTTGCTGTGTTTTACTACTGATGATAAAAAGAATATTGATTGCAAATAAATCACCGTCTCTAAACGCTTGTAAACAATTTGTGTTTGCTCTGCACAGATCAAAGTAAAACTTATGAGATAAAGCATCTGCATATATATATTCTACAGTACACGGATCATCCTGCATTCCAGAGTTTAAAGGCTCTTGTAACACTTGGAAGTTAATATTTTACACCAGAATCCCGGAGTATTATTTGTGTGTGCACTGGGGGGGGGGGAGGCTTGTGTGTGGAAAACCTCTCACATGAGAATTGTATTCGCGCTGAAGTTGTGCATTCATCTCCCTAGCCTCATCTCACGCCAACTCCTTTTAAAGGCAGATCTGGGGCCAAATAAGAATGCTCTGAATACATCTGTCTGTAACATCCTCCTGGATATTTTGCAGATAAACGCAACGTTGTGCACAGGCATTAGTTGGTAAATCTGGTGTAATACCTGCTTATTCTGCCTGATATTTTTGAGCACACAGTAAATTGTCTCATCGAGGCGAATGTGAACTTGCTGCATTCCCACCGTTTGATTAGATTTGTTTTGGGGAGAAAACACGCATTATGTCTGGCAGACCCCAGCTGAGTCCCTCTCCTTTCCTTTCTCTTCAAGAAGGGGGGATCATTTGGGAATTTCTCTGCTTGATCTAAATGTGAAGAGCCTGGAGCAGGGAGGGACGAATTTGACTGTGAAGCCCCTCTGCACCGCTCAAAGGCGTATTCCAGCTCCCGGAGTAGCCTATTCAGGTCTGTTAGAGACGCTAACGAAATAACTGATGTGCTTTTTCCTCTCCACTTGTCTGAATGTGTTGCAGGGCTCCCAGTATGAGCTGAAAGATAATCCTGGTGTCCACCCTGCTACCTTTGCTGCCCACACTGCCCCCGGCTATTATCCCTACGGACAGTTCCAGTACGGGGACCCAGGGCGACCCAAAAATGCCACCCGGGAGAGCACCAGCACCCTCAAGGCCTGGCTCAATGAGCACCGCAAGAACCCCTACCCCACCAAGGGTGAGAAGATCATGCTAGCCATCATCACCAAAATGACCCTCACCCAGGTCTCCACTTGGTTCGCCAATGCCCGCCGGCGGCTCAAGAAGGAGAACAAGGTGACCTGGGGATCCCGGAGTAAGGACCAAGAAGATGCCAACCTCTTTGGCAGTGACAATGAGGGGGACCCCGAGAAGAATGAAGACGATGAGGAGATCGACCTGGAGAGCATAGACATAGACAAAATCGATGAGAACGACGGGGAGCAGAGCAACGAGGAAGAGGAGGAGAAGCCTGAGCTCCTGAGACAAAGCAGTGAAGAAGATCACTTGGAAAAAGACAAGGATTTGGCACTGTCAGGGTCTGAAGGGCTGAAACCCAAAGACGCGCTGGCCATGGTGAAGGAGGCCTCTGACAACAGCACGCGAATCATCAGTCCTGGGGGACAGAGCAATTTGCAGATGCCATCTCACAGCAAACCCAAGATTTGGTCTTTGGCAGAGACGGCAACCAGCCCTGATGGTGGCCTGAAATCCTCCCCCCCTCCACCCCCTCCTCCCCAGGTTAACCACACTTCTCCACAGATACAGCATCCTGCTTTTCTCCCCAGCCATGGACTCTACACGTGCCAGATTGGCAAATTTCACAACTGGACAAATGGGGCTTTCCTCACACAGAGTTCCCTGCTAAATGTGAGGTCCTTTTTGGGAGTAAATCACCACCACGCTGCTCACCACAACCACCACCTCCAGGCCCAGCAACAGCCTTCTGTTTTAACAGCAACCCTGGGAGCCCTAAGTAGCGAAAAACCTTCAGAGAGGACCAGTCCCAGACACCTAGGTAATGCCCCAGGCAGCCGTCTTCCCTCCGCCCCACCACATGCACACCAACTTCTTGAGGGATGGTGTCAGATTCAGCCCCGGTGTAACTGACTGCTTTTAACGGTGTTACTGACAGTATAGCCTAGTGTTGAATTTTACTTGCAGCACGTTGGTTGTATGCATTAAGTCCATTTCATCTGGGCTATTACATTCTCACCCTATACGCCCATTAGACAATTTAAGAATGACAGGATAGGGCTGCAAAGCATACTCTTTGAGATTTGCTTTTCTTCCCTCCTTCCTGATGGTCAATGATGGTCCAAAACGTGGCAAGAAAAGCTTGTGTACTCCTTAAATATTGAAAATAAGTGAATACAACCATGCACTTGTGTAGTACATATGCATGCACATGCAAACACTTGCACCTACACGTGTCCTAACAAGTGGGGCAGAGGGAGATGAGTTTTATGCACACTGTACAGATTTTTGTTGGTTTTATTCTAATTTTTTCTCTTGTTTTCTGTCTCCTTCTAGAAAGAGAAAATGTACCAAGAACTGAATCCCCACCTCAGCAGCTCAAATCGCCCTTACAGCCTGTCCGTGACAAGTGAGTTTGTTTGTTTGTTTTCACTGAAGGAATGTTACTTATGCGAAAACAGAGTGTTTGAATAATAAAGACTAATTATAACACCTAATCAGCACCATAATACTACATACGGAAAACAAGAACAACATAGAAGTTGCTGTAACCTTTTCAAAGTTAGGCTAAATTACAATTGTACGTAGCCAGACTTTAACTTTTCTGAAACTTAACAGACCTCAAAGATCTTGTGTTAATTACACTACTGACAAAGATTTCTGTGCAGTTAATTAATAGGGGGATATTATAGCAATAGACAGGCGATTATAGGAAAGGATTCTCTTTTTTTTTTTAACTGAAAGATTGTTACGTCTTTTTTTTTTTTTTCCTTCCTCCCTTCCCCCCTGCAGCTCTTTGGCTCAGCAAGAGGGAACACCGAGAATTTTAACAGCTCTCCCTTCTGCTTGATTAAATGGTTTGCTGAAAAAAAAAAATACAGAGACTGGTATTAAGGACAGAAAAAAAAAAAAAGGAAACAATATAAACGACTCCCATCAATCTCTTTTTTGCAATAAGGTGGTGTAAATCCATAAAAGCGATTACACAAATCTGTAGATGGATCCCCTTCTTCATTGTACCATTTCAAATCGTGTTATTCTAACAATTCTTGGGTTATTTGTTTGGTAAATGTTTCCCATGTGTTTGTGTTTTTTCTGTATATAGAGTGATTTCAGATTGTAAATAGCGCGTCAGCAAAACTTGTCTAAATCATATATTTTTGTCTAATAAACTAAATGAAATTATGAGCTCTCTTCAGGTATGTATTTTCTGTTGCTGCAGATCTTAAAAATATATTATAAATCTATTCAAACATTTATAATTGCTTTCTAAAATGTCAAGAGTTTTTGCCTTCAGGTAAATGAAATTTACTATATCAAATCCCAGCTTTTAAGGACTCTTCTGGCTATTTTATCAAAAGCAAACTGCGACCTTCCCTTTCATACAAGTAAATTTAAGAAGCTGAGTGAAGCTAGTTCTTGAGTAGTGAAATTAAAGTTGTTCTTTTTCAATTGTGATGAATCAGATGTGTCCTGTACTATCCATTTTTTCTGCACTTCCACTTATGTTATAAAATACATTCTTGAAAATGAAAGGAAGAAGTTCCCTAGTTGTATAACTTTGCTGCCCAGACCAGTTACCACACTGGATCAGAAGGTTTAGTGCTTTAGCATACATTCTGACCAAAGCTGAGAAATATTGGATTAGGACATAATTTGTAACGATTTACTCTTTCAATAAATACAGAGGAAACGTGACGATGAAAGATTTTCCCGTGTGAGATTAAGCACAATCTTAGCACGGAGAAATGGCAGCTCTGGCACTTCCTAGAAGAAAGTACTCAGATTCCGATTTGATGGTTAAAAAGGGACTAAGACAATCTATCTGTTTATAAAGGCATTAATCTTCCAAAGACGGTCCGTTAAAATGTGTAATATTTTGAGTGTTTACTTCTTTTTTTCTCCTAAATGAGAACACTAAATGAGCATTGAGGTGCTAATAAGATACCAGATGGTTGTTGATGGTGGAAAATGGAAAGAAGCAGCTGGGAAAGTCATTAAGAAATAATGTGGTGACGCCCTACCCAAACCGAACCAACCTCAAACCAGGACTTGTCGGAAACAAGATGAGATTTTCCAATAAAATATTAATAAAAATCTTGTCAGAGATCAGAATATTGATCTTGATTTAGCTGCACAATCAGCGCAAGTAAAGACGGGTCTAGGGAAACTATCACTTAGAGATCTGTTGACGAAGCAGTGGAGGCGGTGGACTTCTGGTTTTGCGTTTTTAAGATGGATCAGAGAAATAGATCAGACGAGGTAGATTTGTGCGGGCTGGCTAGAGGACTGAAACGTTCAGCTCGCTGTCTTTCTGAAAAGGGTCCCATTTTGACATCCTGCTGTTTCTAGCATAGCATCGGTTAGTTTGCTTTCTGGCTTTTAGTTGTTTGCTTTTTCCTCAGTCGCAGGCAGCCATGCGTTTGCTATCGTTTCCAACAAGACAGTATATTACAGCTTTAAAGAAACCATAATAACTCAGATTTCAGGGGGGGAAAGGAAGAGAGAAAACGTCCTGGAAAAAAAAAAAAAAAAAACAGGCCTGTAAATCCAAGCAGCGCGTCAGAACAGTACCAGTGTAAACTTGACCGAAGTCCTCTCTCTTTCATCTTATCTCCAAAGCAAAAGATTCCCAAATTCGCGGCGCGGGCAGGATCGGGCCCCCCGCTGCCCACTTGGCCGTCCCAAACCGGCACCTTTCGCTCAGAGCTGGCATTGACGGAGCGCGCAGGGCCGCCCTGCCAGGCTAAGCGAACAGGGCGGTGCCAAGCTGGCTTGAGAGAAGAGGAAAAGGGATCACTTCGCGGCGTAGAAACGTTAAGAAGGGGCTTTGCGGAGAGCAAGGGAGCGCAGGTGCGGGTGCACTCCCGCTCCCTGCCCGCCGCCAGTGCGGCACCGAGCGGCGCCGAGCAGAGCCAAGCTTTGGGCAGGCTTTGGGCAGGCTTTATGGGCAGGCTCGCAGCGCCCTCTGTGGGCTGCGGGCGGCGCCGTCTCCTGGCCCGGCGCGGGGGCAGCCCGAGGTGCCGGCTCCGGCCCGAGCTCTGCTGGGCCGGGGGAGGCTGCCCGCCTTGACTCCTGCCAGAAAGGCCGCAACGTCCTCTGCGGGTGGGGGGGCCTCCAGATCTGGTTAGCCTCCGGACACTGAGGATTCCCATGCATCGATGTTCGGCACTTCCTCCTTGGGGAACCTCACTATCTCTAGAGCAGGATCTCCTGCAAAACTTCAATATGATTTTCTTTAGTTGCTTGCCTTTTTTTCCTTTTTTTTTTTTTTTTTTTCCTTATAACGCCAACAGTTGTGCATCCTTACCTCCCTCCCGGGCCAGCTGAAGGGGTTACGGCGGGGGCCGGATAAAGACCCGCTGGGCGACCGCTCGCCACCGCCTGTCCCCAGGGACCCCGCTGTCTCTACTGGGCGAAGCCCCCGGCTCCCTCCTTCCTCATGCTGGTGAGGGCAGGGTCTGCCCTCACAGCCGTGCCGTGCCGTGCATCCCCCGGGGCCGCAGATGCCCGCTCGGACGGCGGGTACCAGCTCCCCGATCCGCTCGCCCTCCCAGAGTTTCAGGACAGGGGCTTCCCCGTGGCACAGCCGGGAAGTGCTACCAGCAGCTGCAGAGTGAGCTCTATTTAAGTCGTTTCGGTGAGGCACGTTCTCGCCTGGGTGCACGCCGAAACGCCTAGCAATCCCACAGGACTACCGCCTCAACCCGGCTGCTACCTGCAGCAGAGGCGGCTTCGTTCGCTCTCCCCCCCCACCGAGCCACCGAGGAGGTTTCAGGGAGAGCGGCCACTTCATGCAGCCCATCGAGGGTGCACCTCTGTACAGGGGCTCCTGGCTGGCCGCGCTGCTGGGCCGGTGCCCCCCTGCGCCCCGTTGCAGCCTGAGAGCCGAGCGGGGGTTCCATATTTCCTCGGTTTGCCTTGTCACGTGAGCGATGCTAGGAATGAGCCTTTACGTCACGTTGGCAGGGAAAATAATTTCATATTTTCCATTTTCAGCGAGATCCACCCTGGCAGGCGTACACCAGCAAATACCACAGGGTAGGGAGGGTAATAAAGGAACAGCTTAAGCGAAACGGTTCGCCTTAATTGGGAATGCGTCGAGCTGATAAGAGTAAATTGGAAAGTCCTCGTTTCCTACTTTTTTTTTTTTTTTCTTTTTGCCATGACTGGACTCGAACCTGATAAATAAAGTCGATAGGAAAATTTGCCCTGAAATGGATGGGAGCTGCATGGAGTAATGCTTTTAGAACAACAACCAAGGGCCAAGATATATTTTCTCGCTATTTAAACGGGCGGCAGAAAACATTTTACGTACATGTTTGCATAATCCTCTATCCTCCCCCGGTAAAACTTGGCTCGTTTTCTTGTTTCTGTTATTATTTACTTAGCATTAACAGAAGAATGGCAGAAATCTGTGAAGAAAGATCACCGGAAAGTTGATATAATCCCGAGTTCAGCAAACTCTGAAATTTGCAGTTGCCAGAACACACTAAAAGCAAACGGGAGCTTTAAGGGGATTTAGCTTTGTCACAGAGACGTAGTTATGAAACGTGCTCATTGGTATGCGTGCCTCATTTTTTATTCTTTTTCTATTTTACTTTGAAAAGAAGTCTATTTTTAACTGGAAAAAAAAAAAAGCACGGAGAAAGGGAAAGAGAAAATTAGTAAGGGTGTATGTGCTTAAACAGGCTCGTCCTTAAGACTGTTATCGCTCCAAGATCCTGTCAGCCCTTTTGTTGCTTCGGTTGAGTTTTTGACGTGCTCGCTCCGAAACTTGAACAGCCCCGAAGCCGGGAAGCCGCTGCCGACAACTGCAAGACGCTCCCGGGGGGGCGCGCTCCCGGGCCCACGGGGCCGCGGAGGGAGTCACGCGCTGTGCCCGGGCCGGGCCGGGCCGGGCCGGGCCGTGCCTTCGGCTCGGGCCTCTCTAGATCGCCCGGTAACTTTCATTGTGTTTTCCTCCCCCCCCGTTCTTTTCATGGGCGCCGATCAATTATTCACAAGCACATTTATCTCCCCTGCAATATGGAAAATTCATATTCATATCTCTGTTTTAGTGGCCTGACACTGATTAATGTAATATGCGCCGCGGCTCCGAGTGCAGCCCCCCTCTCTATGAATCATGCACTATAAAGTTTCAATCGTCCTTGCGGATGAGACTATTACAAAGAGTGCGAAGCCGAGGGGGCGGGGGAGGCGGTGGCAGGGAGAAAATGGCTCTTCGCCGCTGCCGGCCGCCGGCCTGGTGCTAAACAGCTTCTCTCACTCAAGAACCCGGGGACCGGCGGGGGACACTGCGGGTCCAGCACCAGTGCTGCCCGGAGGGGCTCCACCGCTCCCGGGGCCGCCCCGTCGGGTGGGCGCCGCGGGCAGGGAAGGGGCAGGGGTACGGGCAGGGCCCGGGGTGCGCTGGGCTGGTCCGCGGAGGCCGGGCCCCTGCTGCAGCTCGAGGGGGAAGGCGTTAAAGAGAGTCTCGAGTTCCAGTGTTGTTATATATATCTCCGTATTTCGGTATTTTTATTTTTTCAGTTCCCGAATGTCCTTAAAAGGCGAGTTGTAAAGAAGCTGGCGGAGGAGCGCTGGAGAGGCTGCAGGCACTCGAACAGCGCAGGGAAAGGGGTAGTGAGTGCTTTGCCAAGGGGTTGGCCAAACGCGAGCTTACAAGGGCCTTCCCCTGCCCCCCGGCACTGGCCTGCACTCGGGGACAGGGTCACCCCTCTGGTCCAGCGGCCACCTCACCCTCAAATCCCACATTTTGCACCACCTGCCTCCCCACCACCCCATCTGGGGAACAGGCATTAGAGGGGAGACACTGGGCCCACTCACTCCACCCAACTCTCCACTCTGGATAAAGCCATCGTGGCCCAAAACGGCCAGTGCAAGTCCATGTGGCACTGGAAGAAGTGCAAGGCGGATGCAGGACACACCAGGCAGGACTCCCTGTCCCCACCAGGAAAGGTCATGGGGGCCCAGCGAGGACAGACATGAGGCCCGATTCCAGGTTTTGAGCCACAAAGTTTTACGTTTCAGCAGTAAATTTTACCTGGGACTAACAAATCAAGTAAAACAGTGGAACATGTAATAAACATGGCCTGCGTGACATGTTTGCCAGTGAAAAGTTACATAAATGACTCCCGGCGAGGTTGGTGTTCCCAATTGTGTGGTGCCCCCATGCAGTTTTGTTCATAGCTTGCCCATAAAACCAGCCATGTGTACAGGAATCGCTGGAAGTACCAGGAGACTGAAAACCCCACAGAAATAGGTATTCAAAATTTAAGAGAAAATATGAGGTCTTAAAACTAAACAATGTACTTCTGTGAGGAATTAATTTACTCGAGTCTCGTCACCATTATTAATATTAGTTTTGGCTTCTCTTTTGTGTATATGAAGAGAATACACTTATGGGTGTTTGTAAAAAAAAATATCTTTTATCTGTTTTTAACTTACTTTAACTAGCATTGCAGACATCCGTCACATTTGACAGCAGAACTTGTTTCCCAACATGTTCGTTTGGAATCAAACTAATGCAAAAATACAAACTCAGGCACACACCAAGCGCCGGTCTTGCCTCTCCTGAGAGAAGAGAAAGCGCCAGCATAAACTCCATGAAGAATTAAAGGCGAGTTTAAAAAGTAACATTTATTTTTATTCCAGATTTATGGCTGACCCGTAGATAATTAAAGGTTTTATTTTGAGCTGTTGGCCCCACACAATACATTGTCCTTTGTTGCTGTGCAAGTAGCACTTTCCCTGTGCTGCCTACGGTTCAAAAACAATGAAGCAATCCATTTATTTTGTTGGTCAATTGTAGCACAAAGTGAGGTGGTCAGTGTGGAAAGTTTATCACTGTCTTGTCCCTTTGGAAGAGGCAGAGCATTCACACACCCTCTGCCCCAGTATACAAATGTCAGTCTTTTTGCAGGCTGCTGTTTTCCTTTTGAAGATGCCGATGGTGTCTCTGATCCACTAATCCATTTATCCAGTTTCATGAGTGCATTGGCTGAATACGTTCACAATAGCCTTGCCCAGCTGGAAACAAGAAGTCAGGGAGTGCAGCCGGCACACCCACCAGTGCCTGACACCGCTCTCGGATGCGGATCGAGTGCTTGTCTCAAAAAAACACCCATCTCGACCCAAAACAACTTCCCCTGAAGCCCCTAGCCTGCTGCAATGCACCCAACCCTGAGATCCTACCCTTCCTTAGAGTAGAAGTATTTTTAGCACCATCTATATCATGCTACAGGCTTGTATTATTTTCATGATACTCACCTGTGTCAGTGAGGGCTGAAGCATGCTTGAGGAAAAAAAGAAATGCTGTTGGGACTCTGCAAACAAGTGCACATTAAAGAAACTGGTCAGTTACTGCCAAAGGGTAGGGGGCACACGAGAGACAGTGGGCAGCAGGCTTCCATTTGTATTTAGTGCTGTGCCGTTATTTACCAGCTTTTTATTACATTTTAAATGTATGTTTAATTACCAGTGTTATTGGTAATAACAGAATGTTTGAAAATATTAAATACATTTGTGGGCTTGTGTGAAAAAGAAGTTAAAAGGTGTTCGGTGCACAGAATGTTAAAAATATCTCACAATGAAGTGATTAACATTTTTATGAATAAAATTAATCACGCATTAACTCTGCAGCTCAATACATCTGAATGCCAAATGTTGCACAGCAGCCCTTTCCCCTAAACCCAAGAATTTTGGATGCAGTGTCGACCCACATCAAACACCCGCCTATTAGTAATAGCAGTGTAGTTATGAGAAGATATTTTAATAATGTACATTTACATTTGAGGCAAGCTAATAAAAAGGAGAAAATAAATTAGGGGTATTTTGTCAGATTTTGTGGGGACTGGTAGGCACATAAAATACATTAAGAAGCAATCAACAGGGGCAACTGTTGGAGGAAAAAAAAAAAAAGTTTACGTGGCACTCATGGAGGCAAATAGCAAAGTCACCATAGTAAACAGATGCCAGGGGATTGTGCCTGGCTCTCATTGGCTCTTATTAGTGCACTCATTGTTCTGAGCAAAGCTTATTAGGTTTTAAGATGGGAGCTTACCATTATTAAAATTTCCACTGTGTCAGATAATAAAATGTGATTTCTCTCTCCCTTCTTCCCTCTCTCTCTTCCTCCGTGTGTGTGTGCGCGCGCGTGTGTTTTCTAATCTCTTGCCACTGTGGTTTTGGGATTATTCCAGCAGGCTGTACAAAGGGAAGCAAAGGCATCTGAAGTGTCACTCTACAGCTGTGGCAAAGTAACAGAATTTCCATTTTGTTGATGCTCCCAGCACATGTGTGCAGCAGAAGGTGATATCAAAGGAGCCGTTCTTCCTCAGTTCTGCACATTATTTTTCACTGCTGTGGCGAATCTCTCTGAGCTCCGTGAACCAATAAAACAACGATCCCTGTTTGAGTTGATATATTAATATTTACTGAGGATTTGCAAGGTCGGGGCTAAATGTCAGCAGATTGCTGGGGCAGTACTGTGGGGAATAATTAAACAAATCTCACAGCAGTTCAGCCTCCTAACATCTTTATTAAATCTTTTTTTTCTTTTTTTTTTTCTTTTTTTTTTTGTCCCGAAACAGTACACTGAAATACTGCTTTTTCAACCTTAGTGAAGATTTGGGAGAAGTTTAATAATAGAATCCTGGTTTGGAAGTATTTGGTTTTGACAGCTTCTTGGCCCACTCACCAACAGATGTTAGTTAGTTGGAAAGGCTATGATGTGTGAATTATCATGAAGCTGCTGGGATTCTCACCTGCCTCTCCATCAAATTCATCTTGACCAGTCTGCCAAGCACCATAACATTGCAGCGATAAATGGAAACCCAAATTGGCTTCATTAAGCCGTGAGTCCACTTGTCTAAGAGAAGAAAGTGGAGGACCTCATCCAGTATGCATGTCTTCCTTAACGCGATTATAGCATGCACTTTAGTACAACTTAGACAATTCTCTTTAATAAGCTTCATAATTAGTGTTGGGATGCCTCATTACAAGTAATTGCCTGTAGCAGTCCTAGGCCAAACAGCCCTTCTCAATCTGATTTATTTTATTTTATTTTATTTTATTTTATTTTATTTTATTTTATTTTATTTTATTTTATTTTATTTTATTTTATTTTATTTTATTTTATTTTATTTTATTTTATCAGGCAGCAGGAGCTGTCTAGAGCTTTTTGTTTGTATAATGGGGACTTGCATTAAGCCCCCAGTGTAAAAATACCACAAGGAAATTAATTGCTTCTGTGCAGATTCACCACAGATGTGTCCTGTTATGGGGAATGGAATATTTCTGACATTGCTATACTGCAGTGTGTTGGGGAAAAAAAAAATAAAAGTCTGGAATAGCTACAAATGCAAACATATTAGCATCCATATAGATTCCTTATGTTGTAGCTGAAAACAAGGAGATGTTTAAAGTGTGTGAGAACCTTCAAGCCTTTTTTTGGAAGAAAATAGATGAATTTTATTTTATTTTATTTTATTTTATTTTATTTTATTTTATTTTATTTTATTTTATTTTATTTTATTTTATTTTATTTTATTTTATTTTATTATTATTATTTTATTTTATTTTATTTTATTTTATTTGTTTTATTATTTATTTATTTTTTAATATTCAAAAACTACTAATAAAATAAACATGTCCACGTATTCTGTTTGGTACTGGCTGATAAATGTGCTACTTAAAATAACACACATGAGGAGTGCGGTGACTCAACGCAGTAAGAAGGCTGACACACAAAGCTGCCCTCAAGGTCAGTGGTTTGTTATCTATCACTGTTGGTCAGGTTGTGAATCATAGCTGCAAGTTTCAGCAAGTTAAGGGGAGGAGGAGCGTTTAGAGTACTTGCCCTGTGGAAAAGAAAAGCTGAGCTGGTGGTTTGTTAGCTGCATCTGAACATCACCCTGCAGCTTCTGGGTAATGCCCATTCCCCTGTCACTAAAGCAAAGCTGGAAAGTGCCTTGATCCAGATACAAGCGCTTTGATTTACTTGTTAGAATTCAGGTGGAAGGGTTTAGGGTTAGCAAGTCCACCACAGCAGAGCCTCATAGCACTGCCCTCTCTTTATTCAGATCGATTTCTTTCATCTCAATCCTTGTAAACTTTGGTTTTGACTTTGGGTGGATACCTCTGTTGCAGTTTAATTTGCCTAGTGACATCACTATTATTAATCAAATATTAGCAATTCATCTCACAACAATTACAAGAATGAAAAACACATTTAGAATAATATAATGTGGAAGCTGTGGCACTGAGCTAGAAATAATTATTTATATTCTTCATGCGTGAATGTGAAGGGAATTCCTGCATCTACTAATTCTAGGTGCTACTAAATAAAGTAATAATAATAAATAAATAAAAAAATAAAAACCAAGAAGCAACTCTTCTAAAATTCAGGGTATTGCCTGTCCGATAATTACACAGTAGCTGAAGTGATAAAGCTCTTCTAGTAATGAATGACTCAAGTTTAGATTTTCTAAGTAAATGCAACATGGAAAATTCATGGATAGGTGTAATTTGTGCAGGCCCTCAGGATCTACATACAGGAAACACTTCACAGGTCTTAATAAATATATTCATTAAGCATGATTTCAAGGAAATCTGTATGTTAACAGCAAGCAGTAGTGGGAATATGCAAGTTACATAATCAGATCAGACTAGCATTCAGCTTTACCACACTGCATTTCCTAGGATCTTTTACCAGTTGTTTCAGAACAAAGGTTAAGATAAACTGCACAGACCACACCACAAATACTTGTTTTTAAATTAAGGGGCTTTATTTTTTTTTTTTAATTTTATTTTTTTAAGTGCCATTTTTATGGTTCTACTGTGATGGTAACACCTTGCTCAAATATATACATTCTACTCTTTTTAGTCTACCAAAGACCAAACAACTCAGACATACAATCCCAGGGGGATTGATTAGTATTTTCCTGTGCCTTGCAATAGCAGTACCTGGAAACCTCTTAAAAATGGCTTTGTATAATACAGAAGAAAGCCCCTTGTCTTAGAAGAGGTGAAATTCTGCTAGATGGGATCTGCACAAAATGCAGCAAAGAAACACTGTCTCTGTGATACTGGCAGAGGTCAGAAGTGCAGAGGTAGAGAAGTGGTTTCCTCAAGTTCCTGATTTGTTTATGGTAGGAATGAGAATCAAAGTCTGAGAATTAGGATTTTCAGTTCACAAAGACTCAAGTATTAGGGGATATTTCAAAGATTCACAGGGACTGCAGCTGAATGGTGGAGCCAGAACTGGTACCTTCAAACTGAACCCACAGCCTCATAATATACTCACCACGGTGTTATCAACTCCCAGGACACAGCTGCAAACATTTTAACTCTGATATCTTACACACTGAAATCCATATTTAGTCATGTGAGATAAAAAAAAAAACAGTCTGGTATTTACAAATTATGCTTATTCTCACTAAAATCAGTGTAAAGGACATCCTTTAGGCTTAGGCTTTAAGACCAAGGTTTTTTTTTTTTTTTTTTTTTTTTTTTAGAGCTTCAAAAATGCTTTTAAAAATTACTAAATGTATTTCAGTGGTTATTAATTGATTGAGGAAGCTGCTTGTGACCTTGTTTTTGAAAATCATGTTGTATATTGACTGAAACTATAATCTACAAAATGATGTAATACTTAATTGCTTTTTTTTTTAAGAACATGCTTTTTAGTGAACTCTTTTCTAACAATGCCAAACAAATACTTCAAGTCTTTGTATAAAAATATAAGTAATTTGCAATTTCATATACAAAATTATGTGTAAATAAGATAATTTTAGAAAATGAGAAAATTGTTTTGGATGTTGAACCTTGAAAAATACTGTGTTGTCAAGTGAGATTATGATAATTATGTCCATACATGTGGTTCTGCTATACCCAGAGAGGAAAAGAGAAAATGGATACTTTTCTTCATCTGAGCCAGGTATGTTTTAGGGTGTGTGACAGAGTAGGAGGCATAAGAGAGTATCAAAAATACTTCACTGTTTCTCAGATTGTCAGCAGTTAGGAACCAGACTGAGAAAATAAACTAAATAATGCTGATAAATGTCAGAAAATAAACACATACACAGACACACAGACACACACACACACACACACAAAATACAAAATTTTTACCAAGAAAGAGAATTTAAGAACAAAAGAGAAAAAAGCAGGGTCTCTTTTTGAAAAAGAGAGTGGGATACAATGAAGAAATTAGTGGTGATGATGCCTCAAAGTAGAATTAAAATATAGATTTGAGTGCTAAAGGAAGAGATAAACATCTTTTGAGGGGAATAGGCTATGGAGGTGAACAAACTGTGTGTCTCCTGTGGGGTGTTTTTCAGAAACTGAACTTGATAGGAATGCTTTAACTCAACATTTCTCTTTGGAGAGGAGTAACTTGAAGTAAGATATACATTCCTTCTCAAGTCACATTTTCTTTGTATACCAGCTTTACAAGAAATGAAAACAGTGGAGCAGAAGAGGAATTAAAAACCGATTCATGTCACCAACTACTTTTTTTAAAATTTTATTTTTAATTTATATGTACTTCTAATGTTGTATATGTTTGTACACATGTATGTTAGAGACAAAGACATAATTCCCCTAGGCCTTGCTCAAAAGGGTTGATCTGTGAGTCTAAGTGATTACATGTGGACAAGAAGTAAGAGGAGATGATTTACTGTGAACACAGAAGTTTGTATACCTCTGGTAGTCTGTGGTAAATCCACCAGGAAACTCGCAAAGTCTGATCTTTCTTACATTTTGTGTGGCTACTATCTGGTTATGAAGATCATCTCAGATGAAGTATGAAAGCAGAATTGTTGAGCTCCTCAAAATACCCAAATACGTGCCATTCTCAGGCAGGACAAAGGCCGACAGTCTGCCTAGGCCCATCCCTTTCTAATTTTTGCAGTTTATATGGTCACAGAAACATAAGAGAAATGCAGTTCTTGCTAACAAACCTGACCTTCTTGATTGCTTTGCCAGTGTATGTGGCGCATGTTCTCAACTTCACCAAACTATTGTTTGTTTTTTGTTTGTTTGTTTTATTTCCCAGTTAATATTTGGCTTATAGTATTGAGCCTATCTACATTTGTTAGATAAACATTTATCAGCTTTGATAATGTTTGTGACCAAACATTTCAGTTTGGTCACATCTCTGCAGAAAGCACCCTTGGATAGGACATGATATCCACACCTGCAGTGCAGGTCCTTTGGGTCCTGGGTAAAACACAGGGGTTCTCAGATTTTCACTTGCAACATTGGCATTGACTCTTACCTTTGGAATTATGGTCTATTCAGATCTCTCTTGACAATAAACACTCATAGTCACTCATTGACCTTGGACGTGGCTTCAGTCAGTAGTGCCTCTGAATTAGAAGAACTGTGGCTGAAGGGGCTGAAGTCCTTTTGTGTGTTTGTTGGTCATCTTCATTACCTTTCCTCTGGACTTTTACTTAGTTTCAAGATTTTTATCTCAGTTATCTCCCTCTTTGTCCTCCCTTTCAAATAACATTCTTGTCCTGTCTCCCCCCAACCCCCACCCCCCCATTTTTTCAGTAGATAGAAGGCTCTCCATTACTGATGTAAGAACAGGCTGCTGACAGCAGGCAGCCTGACCGTTCTGCGCTCTACAGCAGATCTCCATGTCTGCCTGCATCTACCCTTCCTTTCCTGCTCCAAACTGAAATCATTCTTCAGCTGATTCCCGTTAAAAAAAAAAATACATTGCCACACTGAATGCTGTGTATCAAGGGTATATGAACAACTCAACTCTGTATCAAGAGTATATGAACAGCATTTGACTGAACCTCTGGGAGAAGAAGAGTAATGGAATACTGCTCCCAAACCATCACTGCAAAGCATAACAGCCTGTCAACCTGGCCAGTTTTCTGCTAGTCTTGATACAAGCAGAAGAATACAGGAATACTGTTGTTTTGCCTGGCAGAAGCTGCTCATTATGTCAGTTCCAAAGCCTGGCAGAAAGATTCTGCCTGTGTACCTCCCAGTCAGAGGAAGCACAGCCTCTCATATCCTTGATCCCAGAGAGAACTGCTTTTGCACTTGATTGTCATCTGTTTATAAACTTTCCTTGGAATGAGACTTGAGGTTCCCATGTTTTCTGTAAGGGAATATTAGTCCATACCTAAATGTGCAGTGGTTCTCATCTCACAGGATCAGAGCATGAGCATGCAGATCTCAGGGAGAAGACAGAGAAAAAAGCAGTAGAGCTAAGGGTAGTCCCAAAGGACCTTAAGCCCAGAGAACAAACATATGTTAGAAAGTACAAAAATATTTTATTGTTGTCAAATGTATAAACCTGATGTGCAATTTTAACCAGATCAGGCTTTGGGCTGTTTGCCCAGTTATTCATAAGAAAGTGTCCACAGTGGATAAGATTGTGAGATTCTCCTGGGACACAGCTCTTGATCTGGTTATTTCTTGTTGAGTTTGATAATACACAGTTCTTTGCCAGAGGCAGTTCTGGGCTTACATCCATGTTCATCCTCATGTTCAGGCAGTAGGGATAGGACTAGTTATGGAAGTGTGCTATGTGTAAATCAAGAGTACTTTTAAAGGATGAGGAAATTGTGTGAAGTCTGGTCTGAAAGTAAGCCCCATCCTTCCCTCTCCCTTCTTTTCCACAGAAGGAGCACCATCTTAGGATTTTCTACAGTAAGTCTTCCTTCCTTAAAGATTAGATCATCTTGCTTCCTAGAGATGTTGAGAGAGTTTCCTTGGAAAGTCCTGTAATGAAGTTTGTGCAGTAAGTAATCAGTACAAAACAATTATTCCACCTCATCTGGTGTCAGCGGATAGTCAGAATATCCCAATCCTTTTTTTTTTTTCTTTTTTTTTCCAGATGACTGTAAGTGTAGCAGAACTGTATCTGATACAATCTCAGAGAATAACTCATTTCCAGCTTGTGATTAGTGCCCTCTGATATGTGGAGGAAGAATAACTTCTAGGAGCATGAGGAAAGAGGTCTCCATACTGAAAGCATGGTGCTGGGCATGGAGTGCCTGGGAGAGTTCTCACTGTCTCTAGGCAATGATTCTAATAAGCTGAAGGAGTTGCCTTGCTTGGTTGGAAATCCTTACACAGCTAATGATAGGAAGTTTTGGCAAGAGGTCACCCATAGTATTGTGTGCATGACAGATGTTCTGCTGTGTGTCTCTCTAGAAGTATCCTTCTTTTGAAAATGTCATCTTCTGTCCCATTTTCCTCTTTTATATTTTGAGTTACTAGTTTGGAGATCTGTTTTCCCTTCTTCCAACCCAAGAATAGAATGAGCTGCACAGTAGTCTCTAATGATGGACCTCCTTGTACATAGCCCCTTTACAGAGTTACTGTCTTTGGCTTGGTTGTAGATCTCCATCAGTTTTTCTTCCTTTCTGTGTCACTGCTTTCCTCTCTACATTAAGTTGACTTGTTCCAGACTGCCAGTGCTCTCTGTAGAATTACAATTATTGCAAATGACTTTCCTGGACCATACTCCTAAACTAAATCTGTCCATATTTTCTCCTGATTTAATGATTTCCCAGAGGTAGCATGCTATCATTTCCTTTTGCCTACAAATAAGAAGCCATGACTTTTTGAAGCGATATATTCTGTGTGGAGAATGAAGGAAGGGGGGCGGGGGGAGGGAGGGTGGGAACGTGAAGTGGAGGTCTCCTGATCTTGTGCTACAAAGTCTTCTGAGAGAGGTGTGGGTAGACTCTTCAGAAAGCAAAGTACAGAGCACAGATATTGAGACTGTATGGAGGTATGTACTGGAGGTGTTGTACACTTCCATGGTTTTCTCCTACCTGTTTCCTTTTCCATCTGTAGTATGCCTACCATGCCTCAGAGAACATTTCAAAAGTAGATGGAGGCAATAAGGGAATTTGGTCAAGGAAACTGTCCTCAAGGTTGCCAACAGAACCAGATTACAATAGGGCAGTGCAGACATAGGTTTCCAGGTTGGCAAGTCTCCACTATAGTAAGAAAAATTAATACTTTTGCTAAAAAAGAAGGTGCAGAAGAACATCAGAGACTATTTGTGAAAGTTTGGGAGGGAAGTTATGTGTTCAAGGGCATCTCAACATCAATACCGTTTGAATAGATTCTGTCATCTCAAGTGTCATTCATTAAAGTACAGATAGAGTTCATGGAAATAGTAAACGCTATTTTAGGTTCACAGAACTTTGTAAGTACACACAGATTTATTGCTGCAGCTGAAAGACATTCAATAGGGTTCTAAAGTGCAAGACTTAACAGCAGTTTATCTATTCTGTTATTGCAGGCTAGTGAAACATTTGACGTTCTTTTCCATATTTCAATCATTAGTCACTCACAGTCACTTTGAGTTCAGGCATGCCATCTTTACTTACAAAAGTAATGTGTCAAATACAGCAAGTGCCACTGACTTCCAGAAGTACTCACAGGAGTTTGAATAAAAGAGCCAATCCCAGTATGCACTCAAGACCAATTCTTGCTATTGTAACTTTCATTATAGGAACACTCCTACACAACTCATTTTGAGATGGATGAAAGTGGATGATGGGGATGCATGTCGGATAAACAACACATCTTTCCATCAATTCAGAGAGGATATATATTTTCCCATTTCTGAATCATTATTTATATCTTTTGGGGCAACTGATATCACTGGACACAATGATATATATATTTCAGGCTACAGGCAGAGCTTGTAATCTTATCTAATTAAGTGATATATTAATGTTATTGATTCTATTATTGCCCGTAAGTCCTATTGCTTAATAAAGCTGCAGTCATTTTGCAATAAAGTTGTGTTTGCAGTCAATTAATGGTTGACTGGGGGCAATGGACAAAGTAATAGGGATATTGGTGCAAAGTGGAAAGCATGGTACGGGGACTTTGTGTATAAAATTATGAAATATAAATGCTTGGATTAAGTAAAATATATATGTATATATATATTTAGCCTTTGTTCAGTATACTGGTTCACAGTTTTCTTTTAGGTCCAACAAAAAAAGCGGCTTTGTGCAAAGCATCTGCACATGAATACAGGGCAGGATAATATTTGATTTAAAAATACAAGTAAACGATAACTGCCAATATTGAGACCATGTGAAGGCAAAGGAACAAAGCATACTTTCATTGCTAATCATGTTAACATCAAAGTTTGAAGAGTACATTCGCCTATTCAGAGGAAATGCCATCACACTTCTGACGATCACATCTGCCACTAATATCATCCGGCATGTGGTCAGGTCTCTGTTCTGACTTTTATCTCTCTACCAAAATTTCATGTCTTGATTTTAACATCTGATGCTAAATTCAGGTCACTACAAAATAAGTACAACTTTTATTTCTTTTCCACTTTCATGATGTATTCAAGAGATGCATTATAAATCAGTATGTAATATGACTAAAATACTTTTTTTTTTTTCCCTTGTGAAGCCTTTTCTGGTTTTAGGAGTTGATGATGATGATGATGATTTTCTTGTTTGTTTGTTTATTTCCCAAATTTTCCTTAGAAAACTTAGAAACTCTTTAACTTAGAAAATTCTGTTAGATCTGTAGGAAATGCAGGAATCTGATTTAGCACTACAACACTCTCCTTTCATGACAGAAATCAATGAAATTTTATCTATGTAAAACTGGAGTAGTGCACTCACACTACATACATTTTTAACCTGGAGGGTTTCAAACATTGATTCACAATTTTATGAAAGCCAAAATTTTTACTTTTCCTAAAGTTTTATCTTGGCAACACATATCTGATTAAATATATGTTGATGGCAACTTCATATAAACATGTTTTGTTAATTGGTAACCATTTATTTTTAGCTATGTCCCAAATGTTAATATTTTCTTGCTTTTTTTGAGTGGGTAAACTCCAGACTTCTCCTTGTTGCCTTCAAGATATTTAAAAGGGAAAAAAAAAATATTTCCATAGACATATTTCAGTATCCCTGTAAAGACCTGCTGTATTCTCAAAAGTAGGGCATTACAGAAGCTACCTAAATAAGAAGGAAGGGTATTCCCTAGTTTTAAAATCATGATGAGTTCAGTCAAAGATTTCTGAGCATGTGAAACAAAGATGTATATTGATAGTTTTTCCTTCACATGCCAACAGAACACTCCTCTTTAGGCTGGAAAATAACAAACTCTCATTTCAAAGCTGAAACAACTCAGTACTGATAATGAAGTGGAATAATACTACTACTAATAATACTGCATATTTTTCAAGACATGAAAGACATGACTTTCAAATCAAGAAATCCTTCCAATTATGTTAAGCATATATCTCTTTTGCCCTTATATAGAGAGAAGTTCCTTAGGTGGAATCTAAGAACCCTGTATGGTTTGTCAAAGCAGAGAAGGAAGAAGGCTATCATATTGGCTAACATTTTCTTAGAGTAAGAAGTCATTATAATGAACGAAGGCTGTGAATATTTTACTTTTGTTAATTGTACTTTGATATGTTTACCTCCACAATCATTTTAATATCAGCTGGAATAATTGTCGAGAGTTGTGGGAATTCTTTGACAGTGAAAGATGCAGTGTAACACTTCCTTGTTACATCTTGAATTAAATTTCGTCTTCCGGTCATATATATATATGTATATGTATATGTATATATGTATATATATGGCATTTTTTGCCATGTTGTTTTAGGAAACTTTTTCTTTCTATATTGTTCCTCTTGTTCTTTCTTCACACATATGCACAGTTATAAAAAGCCATGGATCACAGAAGATAAGGTCACAACAGTGGCCATTTTTTTGTCCCTCAGCTAAAACATGTTAAAAACAATGAATCAATTTTTCTTTTTTTTTTTTCAAGTACACTAAATACATAATGTACAAAGTCTTAACAGATATTTTTTCATCTGCTTTACATACCAGTGAATAGCTTACATGCACACAGGCACCCCTTTTTCTGTAAAATCAAGACCACTGACTACAAAACATCATATTTAAACACTGCTTTTTGCTAGCTGCAACACATTAAACAGTTACTTGTTGAATGTCTGACATGCCACTAACTGATGCAAACAGGTAATATGCTAGTTTTGCAGTAACACAGAAGAGCTACTTGTTGATATAAACTTAAGTGGTTTTATTAAAAAAAAAAAAGTCTTAACTCTATCAAAACCAAGCTGGAGTGCTACTGACAACTACCTGTTTACACTAACTAACGGTTTAATTTGTGAAAATTTGCAGCAATACCCTCTTATATAAATTCCCCTTAACTCCATTTTTTTTAACCTCCATGTCAATAAGTAAATGTACAGCTATAATATATAAAGTATTAGCATGCTTGTTCTAGCAATCTATTACAACAAATATGTAACCTAAGTTTCTTTGTGGGTTTACATGAAACAGAATTTTCCAGGTTCTGCTTCTTAGTAATGATGGAAATTACACTGTTCCACTCTTCTACATCATTTAAAACACAATCCTGTTAGTTTAACATTTTATAAGTCGGGGTCTTAGTGTATAACTTCTTTTAATCAGATAAGTAAACAGGGTAATACACCAATTTAGAAAAATATTTTAACATATTGTAATTCATTAGGATGAGCATATATTATTACCTTTAATAGTACATGAAATAGAACGTTACTGTCCATCATTACTTTCAAGAAGTTTCTGTCATTGATATTAAGTATGCTAGATTATATTTTGGAGATTATTGATTCAAGCAATATCACTAGTTAAATACAGTACACTCTAATATTAAAAACAAGCACAAAAACAACAACAAAAAACACTTCTAATTTTGATCTCACATTATGTTGAGAGGTTTGTAAATTACCCATCCAACATGAGATTTAAAAAGATAGAAGTCTTGATTGTAAGTGATCAATGTGTCTTATTGAAAAAAAAAAAAAGGTACTAATAAATTTAAAAATAAAGGTGATATGAATTAAAAGCAGAACATTTGAAAATGTAATTGTAAAGCATGATTTTCTTTAGTGTTATGTTTTCGCCCTATTTTTTTTTTTTCTTTTTGAAATGCACATGGGACAAGTAACTCTGATTCATTCTAAATTACAGTAAGAAACTTAGCTCTACTGGCATATGCTATTTTACTTTTGTAAATACATCAAGTGTAAGAGAATGATGAATAAGAAAAGTAAATGCAAGATTTCCCATTGAACTGGGATGAAAGTTATTTTGGCATACTGAGAATTTTCCAAACATTCCTGGAGATTCCACCCAGCAGGTGGCTTCAATGGAGGACTCAAATCCTGGAGGCAGGAAATAGAGGTGTACCATCTGTGCTCTTGCTGTCACCAGCCTCCTGACAGACCACACTGGGTAACCCATTATCCCCTAACACTTAGAAAAAGGCCACACTTGTGACTGACCCGACAGCTCATTGTGTGTATCATCCCTGGAGCAGGAAAAGGTGTAAGGGAGGAAAAAGGGAGTTGCCGAATCTTCAGTTGGAGCGTGAAGGACTTTGCATCAGCCTTTTGAAGAAAGAACATTTCAGCAGAGATTAGGCCCGCTCAAGAAAGACTGATAGAAGTCTCCCTCATCAACCGTCTTTTCCAACAAAGGCTAGACAGGTAGCAGTAAGAATTGCACCAGCAACTGGTGAAATGCCCCTGGGATGCAGGAGTGGGTATCCACTACTTCCCAGAAAAGTGGTTCCATCTCAACTAACATTTCAAGCCTGGATAAACTGAAGGGAGAAAACCTGGAGAAGAAAAGATATGGAGAGGCAGGGTAAGAAATGAGCACATGTGGAGAACATGTGGGACAAAACAGTTTTATTCTGCCTGGTCACTGGGGGCCCAGACCCACTTGAGATCAAGATGACACCAGAAGAGGATATGAGGAGGGATCCACAGCAGGTGCATTTTTTTGCTATGTATGTGGCCCTGGACAAGTTTAACTACAGAAATAGGCAGAAAATTTCCTGCAGAAAGGCCAAGTTCATTGCTCCCAGTCTCCTGCAGGCACTGGAAGCAACTGTGGTTCATAATCTTGCTTTGTCAGGGCCCAGTCCCTTGAAGTGGTGCAAAGAGGCTTAGACATCTGCAAGTGGTTAGATGGGATGGAGGATATAGAGCAACCCCGGAGGCAGGAAACAGAGGTGTTAGCCTTGCTAGACTGGGCATTGTCTCTCTGTGATCACAAATTCCATCCTGTTTTTTCAAGCCTCATGTAACCCCTTCTTTCTTGATCTACAGTGCTTCTGTCCTCCTCTGTGGAGTGAAGAAGAGAGATCTCTTCTACACCAGCTGAGGAAGAAAATGAGTGGAGAGGACCTGGCTTTCTTTGCAATATTGCAAAATTCCTTTGGCTTCTGCACATGTGGAATGGTCCCCTCAATGTCAATCCCTATCTCCAAACACAGAGCCAGGAGACCTTCTGACCAAAGTAAGGTTGAACCATTCAAGCTTAACCTGAGGGCAAAAATCACTGTAACACATCATGATCAGGTGCTTTCCCAAACTACCGAGAAGCTGGTTCATGGGAGAGCAGGCTATGACCAGGCCTTCACGGAAAGTAGTGTGAGAGAGAGCCTGCTTGGATGTAAACTCTGGGGAAACACAGATAAAGTCAGGAGGGTGCCGTGAAAGTGGATTGTGCACCAGGCAGACTGTAGAAATGTGCAAAGGGTGCAGATGGGACAGAAGAAACCTCGTCATGGGTTAACATTCCTGAGTTTTCCTGTGTCTCTGCAATGAGATGGCAGGTAGCTTGTTTCCACCCTGAAGGCTTATGTTTCAGAAGGGGGCTACCAAAATGTAGACGTTATCTTGGAGAAGCTGAGAGCTCCAAATGCCCACCTTGGCTAAGCCAAACAAGGCCCATTTTGCAGCTAGGATCATGGGATGAGGAGAATCTGGAGAGAATCAACATAATCACAAACTAACATAGTCCCTGCATACATCCATCCACGTGGTCATTTTTTATATTACTAAGAAGGCAGAATGCTCCCAGCTGTGGCCAATTCTGCTGCAACCAAAACAATTCTGAAGAAAAATGAAGACAATTTCCAGACAAAGGGAATTGGTAAGCCGACTAGGGGAGGTGAAGGTAAAATGAAGTATTTGTTCTTCTCTGCACAACACTAAAGAAGGAGGCACCTGAAGGACTGTGTCCACTTTGGGCTCCCCACTCTATAAGTTAGGGAGTAAGCCCATCGGAGGGCGACCAGGATGCAAGAGCACAAGACACCAGCAGGAAGGTTGAGAACTTTGTTCAGTGCTAAGAAGAGAAAGAGAAAGGGAGATCTTGTCTTCACCTAATCCAGAGGATGTACAAAACCACATCCAGGCTTTTCTCAGAGCTGCACAATGACGGAGTGGAAGGTGATGGATGGAAGTTGCAACTTTTAGATATTATGAGTTGTTTTTTTTTTTAATTTTTATTTATTTGTTTCTACAAGTGTTTCAAACATGGGAAATGACATGCAGGGATTTTTAGAATTCTTTGTCTGTGGAGATATTAAACACTCAAATGGGCAAGTCCCAGAACAACCTGATTCCAGCTGGCCATGTTGGACCAGATCACCTCCACAGGTTCTTTGTTCTGAATTATTTTTTAACTCAATGAAATTCATTTCAGCAGTTGTCACAGCGCCAGAATTTGATACATAAAAAACAGGAGTGCATGGTAATGCCTAAATTATACTTACCAGCTTACAAGCAGTGGGTAACCCTACCTAGTGTTTATTTAGTCACTACTATGGTCAAGAGTACTGTGCAAATTATCTACTTTTTTATAGTGGTATTATATTGATTATTTTTACCTCTTTAGGAAGCACTGCTATAAAAATCTTTATACTCCCTCAAGTCTTTTAGCAAAGAGAATAAAAATCAAGTTTCACAGCTGTGCTAACATTAGGCCTAGACCTTTTTCAATACATATTAAATACAAAATGTTAAAATAACATTAAAAGCCTAATTTAAGCTGACAAAGGCAAAGACATCAGAATTTGAATGAAAAAAGATGAAAAGGAAAGTAACCTCTTTCTAGACGTATACACACCAACTTTCTCAATTTTTTAAATAAGATTTATGTTTATTTTGGAAAAAAAAAGTCCCTGGGACTATTAAGGAACGAATAACATGGGACCTTTTCCAAAATAATCTATTCTAATTCATGATTTTCATAAATTTTAAATAAATTCATAAATTAAATACAATTACTAAATCCCAACATATTGGATTAGAGATACTGATGTTTTTATGTTCCAATTAAATCCTTTGGAGTTTTCGTATTGGAAGTATTGCATAATATAAAACTTAGAATATTACATGCATTTAAATTTACTTCTACAAAAGTACATAAGCAGTATTCACAGCAGCTTCTTCTCAAAAGTAAACAGTTCTTGCTCATTGTTTATTTTGGGGAGAGAAGTAGATCAGGAAGTTGAGCTAGTTCAAGTGTATTTTTAGAGAAAGATACATTTTCAGAATATCTTATGTTAATATATCAATGGGATTTGCAAGAGCATCCCATGAATAACTTGCAGGAAAATTAGGGCAAGAATGAAATACGTTAAAACAGGCTTAATTGTTATGCATAGCTGTGTGTACCATTTCTACATTCTAACTGGCCCTAAATGTATCTGTAACTTACAGAAAAGTTCTTCGTTTTTTGTTAGAGATGTTATTCTGTAGATTTTAACAGAAAAATGGTATGATTGACAATTTCCTGTCTTTTTTGATCTCTACAGGTATATATGCCTTGCAATACAAATTTGAATTCCTTTTGAAGCTCACTTTTGTATTGAAAAACGTACAGAAATGCTACCATTGAACACACCATAAGTAAATATAAAAACTACAGTTTTGGAGTAGGGTAAGTAAAGAACTAGATGAAGTTTGGTCTGAGGACACCAGTTACAGTTATCGTTCAGTAGCCTCTGGTGTGTTATACTGTTGGGTTTTGCTAGGCGCTTTGTAGCAGGAAGAGGAAGATGCCACATGAAGTGTCAGCCTTTGTTATCGAAAGGTGAATGACCTTTCAAAAAGTATAAGTCAAGGTCTCTAATAATCTATCAATACAGTATTGTCTCAGATTTCCCCAACTGATTGTAGATATTGCATCAGGCTATGTCCTTCTATGCTGTAGATATAGATTTTTCCTGCAAGGAAACCCCTATTTTCATTTTTAAACAAAGGCATACAGATTTTAACCAAGTGGAAAAAAAGTAATTCTTATCTTACCTTTAAAAATAGGTTCTGTAATATATTCCTGTGTAATAGACTTACATTTAACATAGAAGCAATGGGGCATATTGAATTAAAACTATAGTAAACTTAAAAGCTCTGTATAAAAGCTAACAAATACTACAATATTCTACTTCTGATGGCTCAACCCCAGTCATTCCAAACAAAATCAGTGTATTTTGTTTATTATTCAGTATAGGCTGCAGCAGATGGAAGAACTAGATGGAAAAGATGGGAAGAAGGTATTGAAATAGTAACAATAACAATAATAATAATAACAACAACAATAAGAATAATAAAATATTAATATTAATAATAAAACATCTATGATCCAGAAACAAACAAACAAAACACATACACACACATGTGCACACATGCACACATGCACCTACACACATGAATCTTCTCGCTCATCTGTTTCTTACCCCTGATGGCCCAGGCTCTACTTGAAATTTTTTCCCCACCTAGAAGAGCTCAGCTTATGTCAATCCCTCTTTACCATTTTCAGAGAAAGGTAAAAGAAATAAAAATAAAAATAAAAATAAAAATGTGAAAGGTAAAGTTACATAGCACACTGGAGAATTTTCAGCTGTCCATGTAAGCATATCTTGCGTGGTATAATGGGTAGTTTGGGGGGTAGTTTTCAAAAATATCAAGCATGTGGATGATTCATAAGCCCACATTACTTTGAAGTTTTTGACAATTTTACAGAAATCACCCAAAGGCCAAATTAACAGTGGACATGCATGTCCACTAGAAGATGTGTTTTATAGTAAACTGAACTTATGAAAGGAAATTTGAAGATACTTTCTCACAGGTCAAACTACTCATCAGTAGTTGGCAATCTTTCAGTCTCATTTCATAGAAGATATACACATTTCTCAAATTATCTCCCTCCTTCCTTTCCCCCCTCCCTTTATATTAATACAATGATACATTATAATGCTTTTTAAATTATTTTTATTTATATTTATTTATTTATTTTAAGCACAGATGTTACCACTCTTCATTTTTTATCCAAGATGATTTTAATGTCCAAATCATCACATTGTTTTCAATGAGAACCTCTACAGCAGAGGATATAGCATCCTGGTCATCATATAAGAAGAATGTTTTTATGGCGTTCTGTACATTTTCCTTTAAGGAACTGGGTTACATCACTCTTCCCTCTCATTCTCCATGCTTTCTTCAGCTCATGTATAGCTTCTGTGCACTTTACAGAGTTTTCCCAAATAATGAATCTGTAGAACAAAAGACAAAGTTAGGAATAAGCACTGATATGATTTCAGTCCAGGCGATTCCTGCTGTAATCATTGCCTGCTTCCTCATTTTCCAAGACTTTAACAGCAAGTCAGCAGATTTAAGTTTTAGATAAAAGTCACCTAATTGCATTCCTTGGTTTGAGAAAAATAAACTTACAAAAAACTCATCTGTCTTGACTACAAAGTGAGTTTACAAAAGAATTTTAGTACAGAAAAATACTGGACAGGGTTCTGAATAGTTTTATTATTGCAATATTTATATAAACTACTTTTAAAAGCCTAAGGACTGTTTTTCCTCTTCATACATTTGTAGCATAAATATCATCAATAGTGGTAGGAATGATATGCATATTTGGAAAATAAACCCTTTAAAGACTATGACTGAAATATACAGACTAGAAAAAGAATCCCTTAAAGGAGAAATACACCATTAATGTACGCTGGTGATGAAATAATAAGCATTAAAAGCTATCAGTAACAGGATGTTTGGGGACCGTTTCCAGATCCTAGAGTCTTTTATTAGCAGCTTGCTTGTTCACATTTTAACATATCAGTGGAGACATAGGTGTTAACTTTTGATCATCTCAAAGTAAGTTATATAAAGCAAAGGTGATATTAGATTCAAATTTAAATACATATGAACAACAAAAAAGGGAAGGGAAGGGAAGGGAAGGGAGGGGAAGGGAAGGGAAGGGAAGGGAAGGGAAGAGGGAAGGGAAGAGGGAAGGGAAGAGGGAAGGGAAGGGAAGGGAAGAGGGAAGGGAAGGGAAGGGAAGAGGGAAGGGAAGGGAAGGGAAGGGAAGGGAAGGGAAGGGAAGGGAAGGGAAGGGAAGGGAAGGGAAGGGAAGGGAAGGGAAGGGAAGGGAAGGGAAGGGAAGGGAAGGGAAGGGAAGGGAAGGGAAGGGAAGGGAAGGGAAGGAAGGAAGGAAGGGAAGGAAGGGAAGGGAAGGGAAGGGAAGGGAAGGGAAGGGAAGGGAAGGGAAGGGAAGGGGAAGGGAAGGGAAGGGAAGGGAAGGGAAGGGAAGGGAAGGGAAGGGAAGGGAAGGGGAAGGGGAGGGGAGGGGAGGGGAGGGGAGGGGAGGGGAGGGGAGGGGAGGGGAGGGGAGGGGAGGGGAGGGGAGGGGAGGGGAGGGGAGGGGAGAGGAGAGGAGAGGAGAGGAGAGGAGAGGAGAGGAGAGGAGAGGAGAGGAGAGGAGAGGAGAGGAGAGGAGAGGAGAGGAGAGGAGAGGAGAGGAGAGGAGAGGAGAGGAGAGGAGAGAGAGGAGAGGAGAGGAGAGGAGAGGAGAGGAGAGGAGAGGAGAGGAGAGGAGAGGAGAGGAGAGGAGAGGAGAGGAGAGGAGAGGAGAGGAGAGGAGAGGAGAGGAGAGGAGAGGAGAGGAGAGGAGAGGAGAGGAGAGGAGAGGAGAGGAGAGAGGAGAGGAGAGGAGAGGAGAGAAGAGAAGAGAAGAGAAGAGAAGAGAAGAGAGAAGAGAAGAGAAGAGAAGAGAAGAGAAGAGAAGAGAAGAGAAGAGAAGAGAAGAGAAGAGAAGAGAAGAGAAGAGAAGAGAAGAGAAGAGAGAAGAGAAGAGAAGAGAAGAGAGAGAAGAGAGAAGAGAAGAGAAGAGAAGAGAGAAGAGAAGAGAAGAGAGAAGAGAGAAGAGAGAGAAGAGAAGAGAAGAGAAAGAGAAGAGAAGAGAAGAGAAGAGAAGAGAAGAGAAGAGAAGAGAAGAGAAGAGAAGAGAAGAGAAGAGAAGAGAAGAGAAGAGAAGAGAAGAGAAGAGAAGAGAAGAGAGAGAAGAGAAGAGAAGAGAAGAGAAGAGAAGAGAAGAGAAGAGAAGAGAAGAGAAGAGAAGAGAGAAGAGAAGAGAAGAGAAGAGAAGAGAAGAGAAGAGAAGAGAAGAGAAGAGAAGAGAGAGAAGAGAAGAGAAGAGGCTTCTGCAATCTTCTCACAAGTATAATATCTGTATAGGCAATGAATTGAATTAAACCTTTGGCATTGTGAGATGGTGTTGTGTATGGACTTGTATGTTTGTTTAAATAAAGCTCTTGTTTTAGTGGGTATACCTGCTTTGGTGGCAGGTCCTGTTGTCTGTCTCTGCAGAGGACAGAACACTGAAATTAAATATTAAAATGAGTAAATGCATCTAGTTCAGCTGAAAACTCCATCACTACACAGATAAATAGCTTTTATAGTTCAGACATTTCTATTTAGACTTACTGAATGCAAAGAGCTTTGCTTTTGGAAAGTTCTGAATTAAAGAATAAACAGATAAGCCAATTTCTTGAGACAGACTACTTGGTAACTTCAAGTGTGTAACCATGACACTGTAGCTTATTAGCTAAATGTTCCTGTATTAAAAACAAAAAAACCCAAACAAACAAACAAAAAAAACTTCATTCAAAACCCACACTGCTGAATCCTGAATGCTGGTAAAATAAGCAAATTTCCTGTGTTTAGTCTGTAATAACCATGATGGGCTTTTCTAGAACTAAGAGGGTTAAAACCTAGAAGATGCTTGTGTGAAGGAGCCAGAGAGGCCAATTTTAATAGGAAATAAGCTTGAATTTGCAGTGATGTTAATGGCAGTTGTATGGTGTGATCAGCATATTGCATGACTGGGATCACAGCACAATCTTCTGAGAGCTAAATGAAATATAATTCTACCAGGAAAACCCTTACAATGCTATCCAGTACATTAGTCCTGGAAAATCCATACTCTCTTTTACAGCACCTTTGGTCTACATCACATATAAGTTTTACCCTTTCAGTTATGCTCTTAGCTGTTGAACTCCAGATCTTTCAGTCACGTGTCAAAATAAATACTTTCTGACAGTTAAAGAATACCTTTATCATCCCCTGTTGTTCACTGACTTCACAGAAGCATACCTTTAGTCTTCACAAGAAGAAAGGAGACTGTGATCTCAATATTTCAACACTTTTATTTACCTTATCTGTAATATAATTAATAGATGACTGCATAAAGATCAAGGTGGCTATCAAAGAAAATGAGACAGCTTCATATGAAACTTGCTCTTTTGAATCAGTCTAGGACTCTATCAAAGCATGTGTGATAATTTCATGTAAATCCCGGTGTTCTGAATCTGTATCTTTTAACCTGTACATACCATTTTCAACACACTACATTTCAAAGACATTCAAAGCTGATCTAATTTGTATTACAGAATTACATTATAATCTGCAAGCAGCACATCATACCGATTTCTTAAAATTAATGTGGAAGCTCATTATAAAGACATCTACAGAGGGCTCATGTAGTCTTTCTCAAAAATACTGTGACTTAAAACAACCACATTCTGTATTTAAAGCACACCTTTTTTCTAGCCAGCCAGATACTTTCTCTAAATTCTGTATTTTGAAACTCAGTACATTGAGCATCAAGATCAAAATATTCATTGTCATCCAGGATTGCCATATGTAAAAAGTAACACAATTTCTGGTGTTGAAATATATTTTTAAATAATTCGTTTTTATTTATTTATTTTTTTTAATCATGAGATGATGGACTAAGAGGATAGGTTAGCATAATGGAAATTAATGTAAGAGTGAAAGACTGAAACAAAAAGTGATAGTACTAAGCAGAGCTTTAGCAAAAGGAAGTCTCTAGTCATTTTTCTGCAAATTTACATGAAAAGTCTAAACAGACTTTTCAAAATGAACCTAAGATTATAAATTTAATAAACAGACTTAAAAAATACCATGTAGGCTTTGTCATGACAAATTAATGGACCTTGTTTATCAGGGTGCCATCCTAACAAAGGTACATTCAAAGACTGCCTTTTTACCAGGTTCCAGGGAGAGACACTTTTTGGAAGAGCACAGAAGAAGTAGCATAGACTTCCAGGCCAATGTATTTAGACACACTATAAATTGAAATCTGACCACTATCTAAGTCTGGTTTTAAATTAACTCTAAGCCAGTGCACTGGAGCACTGTCCCATGCCAGCACTGCTTTCTGAGTAACTTATTACCTGCCTCAGTGAATTACATCTGCCTCTTTTTATTCTCTTTCTCCAAATTAGCAGGAACTACCCACACTACACAAAGGAAGAGTATTTAAATATTAAATGTAAAATATAGGTGGCATACACAGCTGACCAGCCCCAAGGTACATTAAATCATAGAATCTTAGAATGGTTTGAGATGGAAGGGACCTTAAAGCTCATCTAGTTCCAATCCCCCAACCATGGGCAGGGACAGCTTCCACTAGATCTGGTTGCCCAAAGCCCCATCCAACCTGGCCTTGAACACTTCCAGGGATGAGACATCCACAGCTTGTCTAGACAACCTGTTCTAGTGCACTCATACTAAAAAATTTCTTCCTAATGTCTATTCTAAATCTACCCTCGTTTAGTTTAAAACCATTACGCCTTGTCCTATCGCTACAATCCATGAAAAAGAGTCCCTCCCCATCTTTTCTGTAGGCTCACTAAAAAGGAAAGAGGTCTACCTTGGCGCTTAAGTTTAATATACTGAATACTTCCGTCCAACTGAAGAAGCTGCAATAAAGCTATCAGTTTATTGTTCATGACCATGTCCCAGATCACTGTTAGATAATCTCATTACAGAGGATACCAAGACATCTGGACAATCATACTTCCTACCTGTACAATTTTCTAATGGAAGGACATCAAACTGGATCTCTGTATCCTTGGTCTGGCTAATAACATTACTGTGTTTCTCCCAAGAATATGTCTGTATAAAGGGGCTAAGAGAACTGATGCTAATCATAAGCTCCTAAAAAGAATCAATGCTTGCAAGCCAAAACTGGTGTTACCAACAGTTAAAACAAGCCTTGAAAACCTACATGCAAATCTTTTGTTTAGAACGCGATGTATATGAGAAAAAGCTCTAGAACAAATATTTTCTATGGTCAACTCCTCAAAGTTGTTTGTGTGCTATCAGCAGAGAGGATTTCCAGAGTGCCTAACCCCGCATGAACAGAATCCAATGCGATATACCTGCTCACCCATCTCAGAACACAGCTTTAGAGCAAGGCTGAGCAGTCAGGTTCAGAGGTGACCTCTGCCTGATAGCTAACATGTAAAACAGGAAAAGCAGTATCTGGACAGAGGGAAAAACAAAGGAATGCAGCTAAATATGAAAACCTAAACAAATTTGAAACATTATATATCTAATATTATCTTTCTGCTGCATCCACCTGCAAGTGGCAGGTGTTTGCCCACTGTTTTTATTGTAAAGGCAGCAGTGTCTGGAGTTCCCATTCTCAAGCACTTAGTTCTTTTTTACACGTTTTGACTATGCAGATGTTAGAGTATCCATTAACAAGGCTTTACATATGGTAAAATATTTTTTACAAGGAAAGAGGAATAAAGACTGTACAGTGCACAGAGATGTGATAGCACCTTTCCTATATCTCATATTAGATTTTAGATTTTGTGTAGATCATTTGTATGAAAATTGCTATAAAGTTGTTAGAGATCATGCTCACATAACTGAGGACAAAATTTCACCCATTACCTTTAATTGGAAGTGTGCAAGCCAAGGACAAAGTTTGGTCTCTTAATTCTAAGAAGACGTTATCAATCATGTAGAGTGAAAAGCATGAAAACTAAAACCTATAACAGCTTCCCGTTTAATCAAAGGAACCTACTAACAGTATACCATCTCTACACTGAAGTGTAATCATCCTAGTATATATATTAATTATGCCCTTAAAAGAGCATTAAATTAACATGGTATGGAAACAAACCTTCTACAGAGAAAACATTCTGTGCCCCTTACCAAAAACTATTTAATAATTCCAATGAACCTTTTAAGCAAACATAAATCAAAAGAATGACCCCTCTCTCTGAATGCCATGAAATCTGCTGGCCTCTCTTAAGAACTCTTAAGAAAAAGCCCTAAAACAATGATATCTATTGCCCAGAGAAAAAGTGTCCAAACAGAGAAATGATCCCTGCTTAAAACAAGTGCTGATCTGAAGCTACTAGTGATGTTTCAGCTTTGAGTGCATGTCTTATTTTTCAGGAAATATCTTAAATCCAGTACGGATTACAGCGATGAAATAAAAAGCAGAGCCACATCTGGCTGTCACATCTGTGGGAAGCAAAGCTTACTTTGTTTGGTTTGTCTTATTTATGTGTGTATCCAAATTATCTGAAAGCTATCTCAATTCACATTTGCAAAAAGGAAGCAACAACATTATATAATTTTAAGTGCTGTAATATACAAACAAATTTTATTCCATGTCACTTCAGTATAGTGTATTTTAAGGATATCTAAACTGAGGGAAAGCATTGCACAAACATAATTTTAAAATATAACATAAATCTTACAAATTAATAAGATACACTTTAATCTAAAATTGTTGCATGTTATTAAATTAGACTATAAAATATTGTATATATATAAATTATTACATAAAATGAGGAAAACTGCTATGAAACGTTGGTCAGATTTTCAGCTATGTAAACAAATGGCAACCCATTAACTTACAGTTAAGCTTTCAATCAAATTCAATGAAAAAATTTGAAATATTTCTGTTTCAATAAATCATTAAAGCACACAGCCAAGTTTATGCAAATGTGTCTGTGCATTCCTTTGTAACAAAGCTGGTTAAAACAAGTTTAATGGTAAGCAGTGGCCTGAATTAGATTCATTAACAGCCCTACTAAAGTTAGAGTATGAGTAGGCATAAAGCCAAAATAAATAACTGGACCCAGAATAAATATATTGATCACTTAATCTCTATCATAAGAAGAAAAGATAGCAAGGAAAGCATTAAAACTAAGAGAAGAAGAATCAGAAACAAAGCTTGACAAACAGAAAGTAGCTATTTATAACTTTGCAAAATTTCAGACTGATGGTTACAAAAGAGATAGAGAAAAGGATAAGGGAAAAACAACATAGAGTTCATACACCAGTACGCACAGTAAATTCATCTACAATACACTGTAAAAGTATTAAGTTGTCAGTTTAATAGGAATACCAATGATCTTTGAATAATATAATCTTAAAATATTTATTGTCTGTAATGGGAAAATGCTAAGGATTATTTTAAAACAAACTATGTAATTTGGAGGTTAGATCAACAGTGACTTTTAGATGTCATGAACCATTATTTCTTTGAAGAAGCTGGAAAAGGAAAATCACATCATAGTTACTCAATGTACTCAGTGAGAATAGCCCCCTGGGGATTAATACAATGACATTTATAACAAAAATCCCATATTTATCTATAGTTATTATTATTTTTTTTTACAGTTACATTCTCTCATACTAGACAAAAGTCACATACACCATATTGTTATGTGATAGATTGTCTAGAAGTAGGCATACAACTTTTACATGCTTAAATTTCATTTCCATTACAAATACATTCCATCATAGGACTCATTTCTCTAATGCTGTAATTTTGCTTTCATTTCCTCCATTCTCCAGCAAAACTACATTGAGAGAATATACTTTAAAATGCTAACAATTTAGCACAAACAATTCAATAATTTAAAAGTATGTGGACATTTTTGAAAAATGTCAAGATAAAACAATTAAGTTTAAGAGTGTCAAAACTCATGCAGTCATTTCACGTAATATGTTCTTCATGTGAATGGTTGTTTTCTTTAGCTCAAATTAAAGATATGGAATGCTTGACAATAGACAAGAATGACATTTGGACCAGATTAAAACCATATTGGCTTGCAAAATCATATTCAGACTGGAAAAAGAAGATACAGGTTATGTAATTTGCAAAATGATAGAAAACAATTTCTATTGTGTTACAGCTGTTGTATTTAGTTACATTCTGAAATACTGGTAATTGCAAATTGGTAGAATTTTTCCATGTGCAAACACTTACATAGAGAGAACAAGTGAAATAATATGACAAGCTTCAAAGCACTCAACAGCTAAACTATTTAAAATGGTCCTCAAACAGGTCAACTTCTGGACTGTTCATTGTAGAACGCATGGAGCACTGAAAACTAGAGTAATAAAACTATTTCATTTGAGATTTCAGAGATAAAGTAATTTATCTTTACTGACATACTGACCGAAATGCATCTTTTTGTATCTTTGGAAGTCATGAAGATAAAAGATTCCACTTCATGTAGATGTACATTGTTATTAGGAAAACAGGAAGAATATATTGGATACACTTTCAAACTGTAAGCTTTGTGATGCAGGAACTATCCACTCCTCTGCTCTTATGTAAGCCCTAGCATAGCAGGGCTTTGGTTTTGGTTAGTTCATGGCAATACCATAGTAAATAAGATTAATTCAAAATAATGAGAGCAATTTGGAGTTTTTTTGGTATAACTTAATTTTGGAAGATGTAGGAAAGTTCCTGTTCTGAAGGTCAGTATAATTCTTATTGAGCCCTTAAGCACCAAATCTCTAAGTGTAGAACTGTAGGGAATGTTACACAAACCTGATATTCATTATTTTCACAGTAATGAATTGTACCCAATCTTCTAATTCAGTAAGATCTTCAACCTTGAACTAGTTTTGTCTTTCCCTCCTGCCCTCCCCCCAGCAGCCAGTCAGATAGTTGTAGAAGGAAACTGAGGATGTTATCTAGCCCATTTCCTTGATCTCAAGTTGAGTTAACATTAGTTATTGTGTGGAAAATGTTTGTCCAATCTTGTTTTGAAAACTAACTCTTCTTTCCACCAGGAAGTTTTATTCCTTGTCTGGAGTTTAAAGTTAAAGTTTACAGTTTAAGTTTACAGTTTAAAGCCTTTATTTCTTCCCTACCCACACCAACTGTGGAGAACAACTTACTTCTTTTCTCTTTTCAGTCAAATTGGCACATCGTGTATTTACTACTGCTTATGTCTTCTTCATACTAAACAACCTCAATGTTACAAATATTCTTTGTAAGTACCATCTCTCAGATCTGTTACTGTTCTTCATTGCCTGTATAAACCTTTACTGAACAATGCCCCATACAAAAAACCACTCCAGCTGAGGCCTTGCCTCTTCTAGGAAAGGACTGCTACTTACATCCTCAGCATGCAGTTCATATTTTGGAAACTGGCAATTTAATATCTATCTTCTGGTTCACTAGTGAAAATACAGTTTTCAAAAATATTTCAGTACACTCTAGTCCCTGGTTTTCTGTCTTAAGACTGTGTGTAGTTTATTTGTCAATAAACAACATCAAGACATATTTCCTCCACACATTAAAGCTTTTCATCTTGTAGAAGAAAATGAGACCAGTGTGACTACCATATATTCTTTTATTTGTTCCTATATTATTTTCCCTCTTTCTACTTCTATAAATTTTGAAATTCAGTTGTATGAAGTTAAGCTGCCGGTTTGCAATTCCTATGTTCCTCTTGCACTTCTAAAGGTGGATACTATTTGCACTAAGTTAGTTTTCTGGAATGTTACTTACTGTCACAAGTTTTCCAGAAGGACTTCTAATGAATCTGACAGTAGTGAAATTATTTCCTTGTGAATTTTGGAGTTGAAATGGACATATCCAGCTGTCTTAAAATAATGTAAATATTTTTAACAATCTCAAGCTTATTCTTACCCTTCTGTAACCTGACTCCTCATCCTTCTGTCATAAACATTGTCTGTTTGACTGACGCTTAACTGTTTAGTGAAGACTGGAGAAAAAAACATCAAATTTACTTTGTATTTCCTGATATCATATGTTGATAGCTTTCTGCTCCATTGGGTTCTTTTGCTAGTGTTCTTATGTCTATTGCCAGAAGTGTTCTGCACTGAACCTTGACTTTTCCTCATACTGCAACTCTTATTTTATGGTCTTTCATAAATTACCTAGCTTCTACCTCTCTATTCTTCATTCTTAAATTTTAAATGATTGAAAAACACCTTATAAAAAATTTCACTTTCCATCCTTCATCTGCCACAATGTAATATACTGTTGTGCCCTTGATATAATTTTTAAAGCTATGGTTAACTTTAGAGAGCTCTGCTTCTTCTCCATTAGATTTATTTTTCATAGGAGCTCAGTTACAAAGCTCTGAGTTTATCAGTCTGCTTTCATACCTTTTATTGCCTTAATTTTCTGTTCTTATTCCCTTTCTTCCTAAGAAATAATAATATATTTTTTTTTTTTGCCAGTCTCATCACATTGCCTTTCATCTTCAGATTTTCATCTAGTTCTTCTCAGCTGATTAGAAGTGATTCTAGAAAGTCCTCCCTCTCTGCTTCTTGTTCTCTCTGCTATTTGTATAAAAAATTGTCAACATATTCCAAAATGATGTGAGACATTTAGTTTTTGCTTTATTCTTTTCTCAGCAGATCTCTGAGTAAAGGCCACCATCACTATCAAATCATTAGATGACTCTGCTTATTGTTAAAAATAAATAAACTGCCATGATTGCTTAATTTTCCTGGGGGTTGAGAATGAGAACATCTAATAAACAAAGACTCGGGACCACAATTTTCCATCTTATGAGAGGCCTGTGTTTCCTTTACAACCAAAAGTGCTTGTCAGAAATGGTATTTGACAGCTTCTACTGCTCTCTCTCACCTCCACACATTGATTTTCACCTTGTACAGTACTTTAGCTTCAATTAGGCACAAGGTGTTATGCCTGAGACCACTTAGATACCCATCATAAAGGCTACAGCCAACCACGGCTGCTGTGGAGACCAAGGACAGAAAAACTGCTTTGGCTGTCAAACACTCTGAAAAAGGTTTCATGGTAGCTGCAGGCTAAAAACATGAACTATAAGCAATGTAGTTATAAAGTAGATGGAAAACAAACTCCTTGGTTACCCAGCTCCCTCATTATGATCAGATCACTTGGCACATCACTGCAGAGAACTTACTCTGGAAAAAGACTACGTTTTTTTTCCATGAGTAGTTCAATAAAATAAACTATTTTATGGGTCCATGAGATGGTGGAGGGGGTCAGAAGGCAATAATTTGTTTTTATTTTGCTTTAGAAATTAATTTACATTTTTATAGCAATTTATAACAAATTCCTGGGCATTAAATACAAAATACTAAAGCAAAAGTTAAAAAGAGTAAGTATCAGTATTTTTGGAATGAAAATTAAAATGTGCTGCCACTTTTGCAGTCCAAGTCATTATATTTTATGACTTAGGTTAACATTGTGCTATAAAATATAGTAAATAACTGTTAAAAGCAGTCATTTGCTCAGAATTATTGTGAGTTTAATTTTGGGAATGGTTCAAACTTCCTTTTTTTTCTGTATACATGGATTATTATTTTTTTTTAATTTTACTGCTCAGCAGTTAACAGTGTTCTGTCATACTGAGTAGACAGTCCATGTTAAGAAATCAGATTTAAATAAGCCAACAGCTACTGTGTTTGATCTCACCTCCTCATTCATAGAAAATTGTATGAGGTAAATACATGGGGATCTTTCTTTTCTAACCAACCAATGTCATATAGCAAGAGTCTCAGCATGACATAGTAGTAGAATTCAACTTCTTGCTTAAAGGTCCAGCCTTTCACATCTTCTATTCCTAATCAAATGCAAAAACAATAACAGTTTACAAACCATATTAGGTTTCTGGAATGTTTCAAATATGTATAACCAGACTGTTAAACAAAAGAATTCACTATTACGATTATGGGTGTCCTGAGATAGTCCAGGGGCCTGTGGTTTCCTCTTTTGATCCAAGACTGTGTTGCAACACAGAGAACAGTTACTTTTGATGTATCTGTACTCTCCTTGCATATGGGATACTTTGATTCACATTTACTATCATAGTACCTCTCTATTAAGGTATTTCATTATCCCTTCAGGTCATCTAACACATCATTAGGAGTCTTAAGCTATCCAGCATCATTTTATCAATGCACTGTAGTTTTCTGGCTGGTGGTTCGAAGAGGTTGGACATACACTTTTCTACATAGTTCATAGTTCATCATTCCAATGAGTCTGTAAGACCCTTTCACATTTGCTGGAGGACACGTTTGAGTTTGGCCCAAGCTATGTTGTGAAACATTTATTCACTTCTCTTCCTGAAATATTACTGAAACAAGCTGGAACACACGAGGTTCCATCTGAACATTGGGAAGCATTTCTTTACTGTGCAGGTGACTGAGAACTGGAGCAGGTTGCCCAGAGAGTTGTGGAGTCTTCCTCCTTGGAGATTTTCAAAGCTTCCTGGACATGGTCCTGGGCAACCTGCTCTAGGTATCCCTGCTTGAACAAGGGGTGGGACCAGATGACCTCCAGATATCCCTTCTAACCTCAACCAGTCTGTGATCTGTTATTCTATTACTCACACTTGTTGACTCAACTGTTCTTGCTCTTTGCAAAGCCACCTTGAGCCATCAGTTACAGTCTTCTACCATTTTTCCAAATCAAGATGTAATTTCTATAGACAATAATATAAGTTCTAGAGCAGGAAATACTTGCTACATGTTCTTGTGAATTATAGTAGATGCTGCATATCATTCAATAATCATTTTTTTTTCTCAGCAGAATTGAACTGATATTTCAATTTAAGCACTCCACTTGAACACCCATCATTAATCAAACTTAGAAAAACAAGCGATGTCAAACACTTCTCCCACCTTTTCCCTTTCCTATCCTGCTTTAGTACAATGACAATTATTTTTCTTTAATTCAGGTCTATGTATAAATGTGAGATCTGCATTTTTCACCAATGGTGAGCAGGTTATGGACTCATTCCCTTTATTTCCCTCCTCAACTTGTAATTTCGAGAGCAGTGAGGTTATTCATTTCTATTCTCTGTTGTAGGGGAGGATTTTCCCTATGAGATTCATACATCTTAGGACAATAGATCTACCTTCTTTTTTTTTTTTTTTTCCCTGAAGTGTGACATTAAAATCTCCTTCTGTTATGATCCTAGCCCTGCAGGACTTGAGATGTTTCACAAACTAATATTCGTCCCTTGACACTTTTGTAAAATTTTAATCCTTTTCAGTTCTGTTCACTCAAATACGTTCTCTTTGTTCAAATAAGTTCTCCTCCATAGGTACTTCATTTAAAAATCATACAGAGTGCTGCTTATAGCTTTTCTTTAAGTGTTGATATTATGGTTTCTGCTACTATGTTGGCTGCTGTACTGTCCTATTCAACACTGAGAAGTGTTCCATTTGTTTTGAAGCTGAGTGTAGATGATATCCCTGTGAAGAAGTTGTCTCACCGTTCATGACTACAGGACCAAGTGAGCCAATATGCAAGTACATGTTAGATTGTAACATTTCTAAATGTAGGCAATTGTTTTTGTTATATTTTTCATGATACTTAAAAATTTGTTTTTCAAACTATTCTGTTTACTAAGTCAGGTTGTCATTGTTCTGTCTCATGGTTTTTCCCTTATGAATTTTGTATTCAGAATTGCAGGGTATCTCACTAACTAGCGAAAGATTTTTATTCAAAACACTGGATTACCTATATACATACGTAATGTACATAAATAGGTAAAAATTTCTCACTGACTCACTATTTCACAGGCAAGAGCTTGAGCCAGTAAGCTGCTATGAAAAAGTTGGCTGGATGATAAGTCAGCAATATAGTATTCCATGAAACAGGCAGAGTTTCACACAGATTCTTCTCTTTGTTGTTTCTTACTAACTAGTTTAAATATTTTTGTGCTCAGTATGCTGGTTATTATGAATCCCAATCACATGCTAGAAGGCTGTGCTGCCATTCTGCAAGACCTGGACAGGCTGGAGAGCTGGGCAGGAAGAAACCAAATGAAGTTTAACAAGAGCACGTGTAGAGTCCTGCATCTGGGAAGGAACAACTGCATGTATAAGTACAGGCTGGGGAATGACCTGCTGGAGAGTACCTCTGTGGAGAAGGATCTGGGGGTCCTGGTGGACGACAGGTTGGCCATGAGCCAGCAGTGTGCCCCATTGGCCAAGAAAGCCAATGGGATCCTGGTGTGCATTAAAGGGAGCGTGGCCAGCAGGTCAAGGGAGGTGATCATCCCCCTCTACTCTGCCCTGGTCAGGCCTCACCTGGAGTACTGTGTCCAGTTCTGGGCTCCCCGGTGCAAAAAAGACAGGGATCTCCTGGAAAGAGTCCAGCAGAGGGCCACGAAGATGATACAGGGCCTGGAGCATCTTCCCTATGAAGAAAGGCTGAGAGACCTAGGTCTGTTCAGCCTGGAGAAAAGAAGACTGAGAGGGGATCTCATCAATGTGTATAAATACCTGAGGTGTAGGAGACAGAGGGGTTTGGCCAACCTCTTTTCAGTGGTTTGTGGGGACAGGACAAGGGGTAATGGCCACAAGATGGAGCACAGGAAGTTCCACACCAACATGAGAAAGAACTTCTTCACAGTGAGGGTGACGGAGCAATGGAACAGGCTGCCAAGGGAGGCTGCGGAGTTTCCTTCTCTGGAGATATTCAAGGCCTGTCTGGACGCCTACCTGGGCAACCTGCTCTAAGGAACCTGCTTTGTCAGGGGGGTTGGACCCAGTGATCTCTGGAGGTCCCTTCCAACCCCTACAATTCTGTGATTCTGTGAACAAGTTGCCTTTATTGTTTCAAACATTTATCTTCGAGCTCTTGATATCTTTCTGTCTCAGGTGTCTTTCTTTTTGGTATTTTGGTCTATTGGCTAACCTAAGAACAGCATCGCAATGATTTCATCCACATAGTAAATTCAAATACAGTAGTTTGGCTAAGGGTCAACTGCTGGGTTTCTGAGAATCACTTTAAGTTTTATTTAATACTCCAATCATCATATTACTTCTCATCATGGAGGCAAGTTAGTCCTTGATTTTGAGCGAAACCAATTTTCAGGATTTTCTATTAACTGGGATTTTTTGCTCCCTTGGTGAAGTTATCATGCATAGCACCTTGATATCACTGGCAGAAACTGCAACAAACAAGAAACATTATCAAGTTCAGGAAATGTTAGTTAACTCTTCAGACAAAATGTTTTTGAGCTCAACAAACAGGAATGCCGTATGCCTTGAAAAAATTCTGACCATTACTGACAAAATAACAAGGTCACGGTGAATAACAAATCAGCAATTCTGCTAACTCACTGAGTACAGACCTCAGAGGTTCCATCTTGGACGGTACCTACAGGAGCTGTAATTGCAACATAAGTTGTTATTCTAGACCAACAGCTGTGAAAATGCTGCAGCAGACCTCATCATGGGGTTGTGAAATTCCTGTGCCCAAGTTGTGTTTTTACAAGTACCTGAGCCTAGCTGCTGACAGAAGAGGGTGATATTGCTCAGCTTTCCCCTCTTCTTGCTCTTCAAATTCTCACTCTTCCTTTCTACCTTTCCTGCTTCTAGCTACATGCTCACAGTCCTCCTCTGTTAAACTGGCTGCACCATTTGTTGGTTTATGAAAGAGTTGCATTCTGTAGACCTGAATATGGTATTCAGAATTTTTTTTTCCTTCCTGCTTCCGACCCTGAACATGTGCGGGATTTGCTGCTCCACCTGGATACATACAAGTCCATAGGTCCGGATGGGATTCATCCCAGGGTGCTTAAAGAGTTGGCTGACATCATCACGGGACCTCTCTCAATTATTTTTCAATGATCTTGGGAAGCTGGAGAGGTCCCAGTAGACTGGAAGCTGGCAAATGTTGTGCCAATTTTCAAGAAGGGTAAGAAAGAAGACTGTAGCAATTACAGGCCTGTCAGTCTCACGTCAGTGCCTGGTAAAATTATGGAGAGGATGATCCTTGAAGTTACTGAAGCGCACCTGGGGGACAATGCAGTCATTGGTCCCAGCCAACATGGGTTTGTGAGGGGTAGGTCCTGCCTAACAAATTTGATTTCCTTTTATGATAAGATCACCCATCTAGTCGATCAAGGGAAACCAGCTGATGTGATCTTTTTGGACTTCAGCAAAGCTTTTGACACGGTTTCCCATAGGATCCTACTGGACAAAATGTCCAGCATACAACTTAACAAAAACATCATACAATGGGTGAGCAATTGGCTGACGAGCAGGGCTCAAAGGGTTGTGGTAAATGGGGCCACATCTGTTGTGGTAAATGGGGCCACATCTGGCTTGTGGATGGTCACTAGTGGGGTCCCTCAAGGCTCTATTTTAGGGCCAGTCCTCTTCAATGTTTTTATAAATGATTTGGATGTAGGACTAGAAGGTGTTTTGAGCAAATTTGATGACAACACCAAACTTGGAGGAGTTGTGGATCTGGATGAGGGTGGAAAGGCCTTGCAGAGAGATCTGGACAGATTGGAGAGCTGGGCGATCACCAACCACATGAGGTTTAACAAAAGCAAGTGCCGGGTCCTGCACCTGGGACGGGGCAACCCTGGCTATACGTACAGACTGGGTGACGAGACGCTGGAGAGCAGCCCCGCAGAGAAGGATGTGGGGGTTGTGGTTGACAGCAAGTTGAATATGAGCCAGCAGTGTGCCCTGGCAGCCAGGAGGGCCAACCGTATCCTGGGGTGCATCAAGCACGTCATTGCTAGTCAGTCGAGGGAAGTGATTGTCCTGCTCTACTCTGCGCTGGTGCGGCCTCACCTCGAGTACTGTGTGCAGTTCTGGGCACCACAGTACAAAAAGGACATTAAACTGTTGGAGAGTGTCCAGAGGAGGGCGACGAAGATGGTGAAGGGCCTAGAGGGGAAGACATATGAGGAGCAGCTGAGCACTTGGCCTGTTCAGCCTGGAGAAGAGGAGGCTGAGGGGAGACCTCATCGCAGTCTACAACTTCCTCGCGAGGGGGAGTGGAGAGGCAGGTGACCTATTCTCTGTTATCACCAGTGATAGGACCCGCGGGAATGGTGTGAAGCTGAGGCAGGGGAAGTTTAGACTGGACATCAGGAAGAGGTTCTTCACCGAGAGGGTGGTCGCACACTGGAACAGGCTCCCCAGTGAAGTAGTCACTGCACCAAGCCTGTCTGAATTTAAGAAGCAATTGGACTGTGCACATAGTCACATGGTCTAAACTTTTGGGTCGACCTGTGTGGTGCCAGGAGTTGGACTTGATGATCCTTATGGGTCCCTTCCAACTCGGGATATTCTATGATTCTGTGATTCTATGCATATTTTATTCTGCCAGGTTAGTGAGCTAAATTGACTGCTAGAATGGTGCAACAAACTTCAAATGTGGAGAAAGTGGTTATGAACGGGTAGCAAGGTGAGGGGCACTTATGGTTTGCTTATTTCATGATTTGCCAGTCTGTCACTAAAACTTCATCCTGGATGCCTGAGATGGTTAAATTACAGCTCTACTGTCCTATAGTCCAAAGGAGGATAAAAAGTAATATTTCTGAACACAAAAATACTTCTAATATGGAAAGAGATATTGTACAAAAGTCCTGTCTGAAGACACTCAAAATGTATATATGTTGGTCAGTTGATGATAAATAAATATAAAAACATAGAATGCACTAGATAAAATTAGTTTTGCATAAAAATCTACTGTTTGTGGTGTGTTAAGGGAGAAGTAGGTGAAAGTGGGGCCTATTCATACATTAACCGTCATGCGCTATAATAAAAAAACTTTTGACATTCTTCAAAGGTGAATTCAACCACGAGCAAAGGGTTTACTCACAGATGATGTATCCCTTAAACGTAATAGTTTGGTTCTCAAAATAGATATAACAGAACTGCAGGTACTACATGAAGCCTTATTCTTTACGTGGAGCATAATCTGTCATTAGTAAAAAGATGTTGAATAACAGGATTTTCTTGGCGAAGCTTAATTGTTAACATAGTCAACACTTGGAAACTACAAGATTTATGGAAAAAAGAAGTGAATTATGGCCTCAAAAAATATGGATATATTTATACATCCGCAACAGTAGAGCCACAGATATCCAGATATTCCTAGACTGGTCAGAAAAAAATATTTTTTCTAACCTTTACTGAAATAAGGATTCAAACACCTTGTTTGCCTCCAAAAAAGCATGTAACTTGTAGTTCTAGAAATACAAACTTGTGAGGAAGAGAGAACATTAGAGTACTAAAGGAAGCATCTGAAATTTTTTGGTCTCAGATCTAAAATGGAGTTTTATCTAATTAGAATAATATTAAAATTCTAAAATCAAGTCCAGCCATACTGAAAATCCTCTTCAGTTTTCACTGAATCCAAATATATAAATAAATAAACTCTAGAGGGCATTCAGATGTCATTGCTACTTTCCAGGTAATTATGGCCTTGTTTCTATTGCTCTGCCGAGGGCCATCTTGGCAGTGATGAGCAAGCAAAGTGCCTGGAGAGGAAGAGGCATTGCAAGGATTTCTATCTTATCTTGTGTTCTCAAAGGCTAATCAAATCTTTAACATCCTCTCTTCCCACATATTTCTATACGTTTCAATTGCTAATTACTACTAGTAAATATCTTTTTTTTTTTTCTTCTTCACATTACCGTGATTATAGAAAGGTTTTGGTCTAATTCAGCTAGTATTTTAAACAAGAAAGCAATCTGCACTCTATATTTTTATTTACATTTTCAGTAGTTTTCATCCTTAATTTTCTTCTACTCTCACTTGTGGCAGCATCTCTCCAGACACCATATATATTATTTGCTGCCTTTATGTATTTTCCTCCATTTATAGACCAATTCTATTGTGCTATCCTCCATGCTGTTTGAACTAACCTCTAACAAAGACTGATTTAAACTCTGCTTCATCTTTCCCATGTTCAAAATGAGTAAGAGCTCTCTTTTGTACCCAGAAGACAAATGAATGCCAACAATCTGTAACTGACTTTGATGCTTGACCTCTGTATTGAAAATTTGTTATAGTATATCTCTGAAGAAATATAAACACAGAGAAATCGTCTCAGTTAGTACATAGCCTAAATGTATGCCTTAAACTGAAAATGTCTCTCTGACAAGAAGGAAAATTTATGTAACTGCATGAATTGTGTTAAAGTGTTACTGTTGCAGACACATTCAGCGCTTCACCACCGTTGACATAATATTACACATGGCTAAGGAAGGAAAGGAACTTGGCTTTTCTTGCAGCATTGATAGCAATGTTACTAATATCTTTATAGGCAAAAATCAGAATGGTGTAATGAGCTCCTCACTGTTAGGTAAAGAAGAAAGTATTATTATTTTTAGTTGTTTTGTTCAGAAATACGTGAATTTTTCAGTTATGTGTTCCTCTGATATGTTAGAAATTTGGGGCTGGATAAGACTTCAGGAGTCACTTATATTTTCCTCTGTTACCATGAGAGAAACAAGTGACAGAAAATTCTCTGGCATTCCCTGTTTTTTCCTGATTAGGCCACGAGGAAGAAAGTATAGGTTATGAAAAGAAAACTAGCCCTTTTCTCTCTCTCTGTCAGCAATGGGACAGAATCACAGAATGTCAGCTATGGAGCCTGGAGGTACATTTTTCTTAAATGTTTTTGTATAACTGAGCTTGAACTGACCCTTGTGATCTTAAAAATGTTTATACCATTGTTTTTGTTACACTGTTTTGTTGTTGTTGTTGTTGTTATTTTTCTTGTCGTTTTGTTTGTTTTGTTTTGTTTTGTTTTGTTTTTCCTAAGGATATTCCAGGTGACTTGAAAGATGTGCTTAAAAGAAGTACTTTTAAGGTACATCTCAATGGTAACAAACCCATATGCACAGGCTGAATATGACTCATTCAGAATTTCTCTTTTCTGTTCTGACTGCTACCACAAGTGAAGCTACATCAGTGCAAAAACATTGTTTAGGAAATAATATAATATAATACAATATAATAATATAATTGTTTGTTTACAATTCCCATGTCCAGCAACAAAAGCCTAGGATGAAACAATCTTTGAAGACAGACATTGTTAATGGAACACAATTCATACTTCATCTTTCACAAGCACCAGGCTTACCAGTAAGGGTTGTTAAGTGTACAGAGTCTTGTGGGGATGATAGACTATGCAGAGTTCATATGGGGATGGTGTGTGTGCAATGAATATGTTCCAGTAAATCTGTAAGGAAAATATGCAGGTATAATGGTTTACCCTACTCTGTCAACACTTTGAAATTTTAGTAATCTCTGCCTCATGCTACTTGATCACAAGAAACTGATTGATGGTAAATAGGAAATCAGAAATGTACAAACTGAAATTGGACATGCAAGAAAAGTCTCAACTGCTACGAGAACATGATAAACTACCTATTGAGTGACACTTATCACATCTAGTGGCCTACCCCATATCTTTTCTCTAACATTGGCGCTGGGGGATGGCATTTAACTAGAACATGTGAGTTTGTCCACCTGCTTTTTCCCTCTCCTAGGATTCTCAGCCATCAGCTGAGATGTGATGTGATATGGATGATGTGGAATTGAGTGTACATGCCTGCATATTCTCTCTAGTATTTGCTTGTGCAATGGTTGTCCTTGAGATTGTCCAATTTCTTTTTGAAATGATAAGAATATGATTATTATGTGTTTGCATAATCTCCTATGAGAGCCAATTTCAAAAGTTTTACTACCTGTTCAGTAAAATAATTTTTTTCTTCCATCTGTTTTAATTCATCTCCTACTAGATTTAGTAACAGTTCCACAATTCTAGATTTTAGGAATTTGCTAAATAAAGATTCTCAATGATCTAACTTCATCATCATCAATATTTTATAAACTTAAATTATATTTCCCCTCAACCCTCTCCAAATCTCTCTTTTTTTTTTTTTTTTTTAATTATTAATACAACTGCTTCATTTCTGTAATCATTTCAGTTGCCCTTTTTTGTATCTTTTTTGACTCCTCTTTTGATGAATGTTGAATGTCAGTCAAGGAGTTCTAGTACTCAACATTGAAATTGTCACCAACAGACCAATGAATTGAAACCTCATTCTACTGATCCCTTAGCCCTATAATACTTGTCATCCTTTCAAGAGTAACAGTATAATGAACACATTTACTACCTTATAATATGTTGATACCATTTAGTAAGTATATCCTTGTGCAAGTAACAGGAATGAACAAAGCTTATTAAAAATTTTTGTGTCACTAAAAATCCATTTCAGCACAATTTTCTAGAAAATATTCCTTCAATGCTTACTCAGCCTTTCTATTTCACTCATCTTATTTGAACTCTCCAAATAGTTTAGTAGAGGGATTTACTAGCAGGAATGTTCACTGGTATATAGAACATACAATCAAATATGATTTAAAAATGTGTATACGTGAATATCTGTAAACTGGAGTTGAAGTTTTATTCAGCCATTGACAGAAGAGAAATAAACTCAGTAAAATATTTGGGCAATCATAACACCAAAATTCCCTATTAGTATCTATTTCCAGTTAATTCTTTCAGCATAAGATACAGCTATGAATGAATCACATGGATAATTAATTGATTAATTTCAAATAAATAAATCTGAGAAAATTATGAACTGTTCACAGACAGTCTGCAAACAGAAAAGAAAAGGAAAAAATTATCTTATAACTTATTTACTATGAATAATTCTTGCAACTCTACACAAGTCACTGGTACTCTGAGCATCCATTATTTATATGTGTTTTTTGCTGTTTTTTTTTTTTTAATATCATGAAAGTTATAAATGTGAAAATATAATGTTGCTCAAATATATCATCTGAAATTTTGACCAGTGTGTCTGACACCTTTCAAAAGTTCAGCTCGCTAAATTTCAGCTCTGAATACCACAGCAACATAGTTGTTTCTACTTCCTTTATTCTCCACTCACATCAGATCCATGTTCCTTTACTCACTTGAGTTGAGGAAGAATGACACAGAAAATTTTCATAATTATAAAGGAAATCTTGAAAGTTGGTACAATAATAGCTGTAATTTACATGGATGTTAAGCATGGCAAGGTGCTACCATTGTTATCTCAGAAGAAGGAAAAAATGTTTCAATATATCACCAGATGGCTGCAAATGACAAATTTGCATTATACAGGCTTGATTTATATATTCCTTCCTACATACAGATTCTAAATTAAATTACGAATAGCAGACTCTAAACACACCTAGAATTTCTTCCTTGGTCAAACAAAATATTGAAAAGATCATGAAATCTATTATGCTAAAGCATAATCAAAAGTGATAACAACATAATGAAATGAAATGACATTTTTATTTCTGCTTGGCTCCTACCAGAGCACTGAGATGTATAGATGTCACCCTCAGGACAGGGCCCAATGTATTCCAGGAACATCATTCTGCTCTGCCATCTTGGTCATGAACAGGGTGACTGGGAGACCTCCAGGGCTTTGGCTCCTTCAGTAATCTTTATTTCTTGATTTCCTGTCATGGCACTGTCACTAATTACATTCCTACCCCAGTGCTACAGTGATTCTCTGATTCCCTGATTTATGTAGGTTCCCTGGAAGGCTAGCTTAGAAATGTGAATAGTGGATTCAATGGTGAAGGAATGGGGGAATGGGTGAGCTAAAAGTATTTTCTTTTTATTTATTATATGACCCTAAAGGTAGGCGTGCCTTTAGACCATGACAGCAGTCAGGTTGAAGGCTTGAAATGAACCTCTCCTATGAAGAAAGGTTGAGAGAGTTGGGGCTGTTCAGCCTGAAGCAGAGAAGGCTTCTTGGAGACCTCATTGAAGCTTTTCAATATTTAAAGGGGAGGGGCAGGTTATAAAAAAAAAAAGATGGAGAACAACTTTTTGCTCAATCAGATAATGACAGTACAAGGGGGAATGGTTTTAAACTGAAAGAGGAGAAATTTAGATTAGATATTAGGAGGAAATTCTTCACTCGGAGGGTAGTGAGGCACTGGAACAGGTTGCTCAGAGAAGTTGTGTATTCCCCATCCCTGAAGGTGTTCAAGACCAGGCTGGGCAAAGCTTCGGGCAACCTGATCTAGTGGGAGGTATCCCTGCCCATGGCAGTGCTGTTGGAATTGGATGGTCTTTCAGGTCCCTTCCAACACAAGCTGTTCTATGATTCTATGAACTGAATCTCCTGCTTTTGTCTGCACACATGTTGCTTTCTTTCCCGTCACTCATCCTAAGGCAGCTACCAAAGGGTTACACCAAAACATCTGTACAAGGGCCTACAAGATTTTCTACATGGCCACCTTTAAACAAACTACCCTCCAACTCCGATGCTGGACATCATCCTTCCTATATCTCTTCTCATGTCACGTATTTCTCCCACACTACCCAGCTCTTCCTGTGAACCTCTTATTCTCATAGTGATTATCATCTTGTGCCAAAACAAAACCTGTCAAGCTTGGGATGGATATGAGATCACAGGGAGGAAATGTCTGTGCATGAGGGGCTCCCTTTCCCTGTCAGCCTTCAGCTCATCAAATACTACTTCATACAGGCAGTCTTTCTCCAGATTTGAATAAAGTGCTTTTCATAGGGACGTTGACTATGAAGTCAATCACCTGAACATGAATTTTCTTTCATTAAAGCCATCTATACAGGTACAAATCTTCACTGCAAAATAGTAGGCAGCTGTTTAACATCACAGACAGACAAAAATGGGGCAACTTCAAATCATTGGTTTTGTGATTTTATATTGGCCAATTTCAATGTATTTCATGATTACAAACTGACCAAAACCAGTTTCAAGATGCTAGTCTAACAAGGCCTGTAATAACACGGCATCTCCTTTTTTTCCAGTCAGTTAGACTTATTAAATGAAATGTAATTCTTTGAAGTGAGAAATGTAGGTAAATTATTTCAAAGATGTTTGGCAGGTGATTTCTTTAATATTATTATTATTATTACCTTTCTGAGTGAGATTTCTGCATTTTTCATGGTCTTCATCTGAATCCAGATTCCAAATGCTCTGTCAAGATTTAAAATCTAGGAAATAAGTCTGTTACCATTCTCAGTAGGTGCCACTTATATGCCTCTGCATTGCATCTGTCAAGATGAAAGGACAATCAAATGCAATGCTTCTCTATGGTGCAGAAAGGAAAATTTTAGATCAAAGTAGTAAACTAGATACCAGTTATATGAAGACCCAATATAATATATTTTCTGAGGAAAATTCACAGATTACTGTGCATGTAACTCTACTGCAAAAGCACTTGCAGTTTTGGAAAAGATAATAAAAAGTATTGAATTGCAAAGGAGCTAATGAGAAACACAAGAATGAGGCTCATAGGTTTTGATTAACCTTCTGCGTTAACAGTTGATACTAATTAATCCATTTTATTCTAAATTTTGTTTTCATAAAATATATTTAAATATGTACATATGATTATTTGATACAGAAACAATTCAAATACAAGCAGAAATAAACTGTGATCACAGGAAATTACCACGTCTCTTTATGAGATTTGTTACTGTATGGGAATAAAGCTACATTTTGTTTTCTGTGTTAAATTTTAAGTTCATTAGTTCAGCCTTATATGAACCCCAATTATTTGTAGCAGAAAAAAATAAATAAAGTAAGAATTAAAACTAGGTAAATTTCTTATCTCTTTTAAAACTAAAGTCAAATTACAGTAGACCTTGCTGTTTTCTAGTAGACCTTGCTGTTTTCTAGTAGGTTTTATTATCATTCTTAATGTTGCTTGACACTTTAAGTAAGGTCTTGGTTTCCAGTGCTCATTACTCTATCCACGGATTTAAGCAGTGGTCTGACTCTTTACATTCTGAGTGTCCAATCTTCTTTGATTTTTTGTAAGATGTGAGAACAAAAGAAAGATGACATAGACAGGTGGAGCAAGAGTAGGTATGGAACTGAGAATTCAGACACCCTTGAAAATGAAGGTATGCTTGCTTTACCTCTGTTAAAAAAAAAAAAAAAAAAAGAGACCTTTTTGGTTTCCATGTGCTAAAAAGTGAATTTCATGACATTTTCTGTAATCATTTCTTCATCTAGAGTTCACTTACTTTGGAGCAAAGACTTGAAGTTTGGTAAAAGAAGGTAATTGTGTCAGACTTCTGCTTTTGCCAGTCATATTAAAATCTATTTAGATTCGGCCATGATGATGATGATGATGATGATGTTGATGATGATGATGATGATGATTAAAGATTGCCCTATTCTCTGCTACTTGCAAAAAACAGGGAACAAGAATCTCCGTGCATATCCATGAGACCACTTGACAGCATTTTGTCCGTAGGCTAGGCCAGTTCACCAGCTGGATAGGGACAACAGAAACTCCAAAATAATGCCAAGAAAGAAGAAAAGAAGGAAAGAAAGAAAGAAGGAAGGAAGGAAGGAAGGAAGGAAGGAAGGAAGGAAGGAAGGAAGGAAGGAAGGGAGGAAGGGAGGAAGGGAGGAAGGGAGGAAGGGAGGAAGGGAGGAAGGGAGGAAGGGAGGAAGGGAGGAAGAGGAAAGAAAGAAAGAAAGAAAGAAAGAAAGAAAGAAAGAAAGAAAGAAAGAAAGAAAGAAAGAAAGAAAGAAAGAAAGAAAGAGAAAGAAAGAAAGAGAGAGAGAAAGAAGAAAGAAAGAAAAAGAAAGAAAGAAAGAAAGAAAGAAAGAAAGAAAGAAAGAAAGAAAGAAAGAAAGAAAGAGAAAGAAAAAGAAAGAAAGAAGGAAAGAAAGGAAAGGAAGGAAGGAAGGAAGGAAGGAAGGAAGGAAGGAAGGAAGGAAGGAAGGAAGGAAGGAAGGAAGGAAGGAAGGAAGGAAGGAAGGAAGGAAGGAAGGAAGGAAGGAAGGAAGGAAAGAAGATTACAGGCAAAAACTCTGGTTTCCATAAAAATCTAAAATGACACTGAAAAACATTATTAAGATCATGAAGTCAAATACTGAACAGTTAGGCAGTAACACACTTGTCTGAGCAGCTTTAATTTAGCCCCTGTCTATGTGCATTCTGAATACGAACTAACAAAGCACTTAGACTACAAAAATTAAGCTGGCCTTATTTTTGAGTATTTGATCTCTGCTTTTTTATCTAGCACCAATCTCCACTAAGTGCACAAAGGATATATGTATATTTGTGCTTATGTGTGCATTGTGATATGACAGTATTGTCTCTGGTTTAGCTTGTTCTTGGAGATGTTACAGCATTAAAGAACAAATTCATATATACCTCTTTCACTTCCTTTTCAAGATTTACTAAATATTTGTAACTTATTTCTAACATGCAGAGAACAATTAGGACAGAGAAACAACTCTTCAACAGTTGTAAAGCTTAACCTGATGCTAGAAATAAAAGACGTGAAGAAAGCTCTTGAAAGAAATATAGAAACAAAGTTGATAAAAAGACGAAGAAACAAGTGAATATCCCACTTCAGACTGAATTCTAGAGACATAGAGCAGCCATCTGAAAGAGATTAAGATAAGAATTTGAACTTTTTATGAAAGTAAATGGAGCTACAGAGAAAAGTGAGGAATACTGGATTTTTATTTTTTTTTAAATATCTTTAACTCCATGGAATTAGGTTTGCTGAAAAGTTTTCCATTAAAATGATCAAGAATAAGCCAATTATCAGGCAGTTCTACAGAAATTAAAAGAATGTTATACTGGTAGTGAGAATGTACATAAAGAACTAATCTCAGAAGCAGAGACACTGGCCTCTCATTAATCCCCCAATAAGAACATGATGTACTTTGGAATGAAATTCAAAATGTTTGCATGCTGAACAGTCCAATTAGCATGCTGTTGCCTGGAGCTAAGAAGTGGGAAAGGGTCAGAAGAGAGGTGCATCTTAATTCCTGCAGTATATCTGTATTGTTAGGGGTGAAATGGTGTATTTCTGTACATTTAGGATGCAGAGTTCAGTGTCTTCATGTAGACAGATAACAATATGCTCTTTATAAAGAAAAGAGCAGTTGATACTTTTTAAAATCAGCCAGAGAAGGAGCTCCTCCAGACCAGAGAGTAGCTTTTTGTGAGAAGCTGATAATTCTGGAGCATATTAAATACATTTTGAGAGCAATGTCTGAGTCAAAATCTTTGGAGACATCAACAGGCAAATGCATGGCTTCCAAGTACTGACAAGAGCTTTGGTGCAGAGGCTGGCTGTTGAGCTGCCCTGTCTGTAAAGACTTGGCATACTCAATTTTAGATGCCAGTGGAGCTCTGAAGTTAAAAATGATGAAAGAGAAGGTGATAATGAAAACTTAAGTACCTCTAGGATTAGTGGGCAGCTGATGGTCTGTTCACAGGTTTTGTAGTTTTGGAGGCAGGAACCTAATCTCTGAGTCCCAAACTGAGTGCAGAAGTACTGTGACAGACTTAGGTTCATCCTTTCATTATGTGACTGTTGACATGTTTTTTTTTTTTTTTTCCAGTGAATATCTCTTTGTGATACAGAGCATGGATGAACTAACATTAATAAGGTTGTTGTATCTTTCATCCCCACATTAGTATGAAAATGAGAAGGTATTAGTGAATACAGCATGTAATTACAGCCAGTAAAGAGAGGTAATATTGTCTTGCCATTTCCTTGCTCCACCCTGGAGAACCAAATTCTTTACCATCCTGTCAAGATATTTAGCAAGATCCTTGAGCCAAACTTTTCATGAGGGATCTGTAATTGTATGAGCTTCATTTGCTCTGTGCCTGGTTGGAAATTATTCCACAATACTGTGAGTAGCTGCACTGATGGAAGAAGCCAGTGGATGCTGCACTTTAGCAGACAACTCCACTCTGTGTTTTTGAAAACCTATTCTGTAAGGTATTTCTGACTAGATACTCAAAATTAATGGAAACTTCTGACTTTAGTGTTAGTGTGCATAATCATGTTGTAAAATGAAGATACATATCTCTACTTCACACAGTCATTTTGAAAACAAATTCTTATATTATGGTGACATTGGAAAACAGCCATGGGGAAAATGAAAGGGTAGGACTCAGAGTCAGATTTGAAGAGTAAGCAAAAATAAAAGCCGAGAGAGGTACACACCGAAGAAAGCAAAGTATTAAACTTCCTCAGGATCACAATGCCAGCCATTCTGCACGCCGAATGAATTGGTGGTCTTCTGTAGAGTGGCATGCATTTAACTAACTAAAGAAGATTTCAAAAAAAAACCCACATAGGCAAGAACACTGAATTGCAATTTTCTTGGCAACTTTGACACTGACATCTCAAAACATTATAATTTTCAATTGATTGAACTGAATGCTCAGAAATTATTTGACTCTGTAATCTTAATGTGTGGTGATTTTAACCAGCTGGGCAACTGAACTCCATGACACCACTCTCTCACTCCCCCTCCTCAAAGGGAAGGGGGGAGAAAATATGATGAAAAGAAAAGAAAGGGCTCACAGGCTGAGATAAGGACAGGGAGATCACTCAACAATTATTGTCACAGGCAAAAAAAACTCAGCATAGGGAGATCAATATAATTTATTACCTATTACTAACAGGCTAGAGCAGTGAAAAACTAAAAGAAAACACCTTTCCCCTCATTCACCTTCTTCTACCTCCTCCCACCGAGTAGCGCAGGGGAATGAGGAATAGGGGCTGTGGTCAAATCTATGGTGCTTCATCTCCACTGCTCCTTCACGGTCACTTCCTGCACCTGCTCCACGTGGGGTCCCTCCCACGGGATGCCATCCTTCCCGAACTGAGCCTGCGGGGGCTGCCCACAGGCAGCAGCTCTTCAAGAACTGCTCCAACATGGGTCTGTACCACAGGGTACATCCCTCAGGAGCAAACTGCTCCAGCACGGGTCCCCCATGGGTGGCAGCTCCCCCCAGACACTCTGCTCCTGCATGGGCTCCTCTCCACGGGCTGCAGCTCCGGCCCGGGGCCTGCTCCACCGGGGGCTCCTCCACGGGCTGCAGTGTGGAGATCTGCTCCATGTGGGACCCACGGTCTGCAGGGGGATGGCCTGCTCCACCAGGGGCCTCTGCACAGGCCGCAGGGGAACTTCTGGTCCAGCACCTGGAGCACCTCCTGCCCTCCTTCTGTACTGACCTTGCTGTCTGCAGGGCTTTTTCTCTCACAGTTTCAAACTCCTCTCTCTCCCAGCTGCTGTTCCACATCATTTTTTTCCCTTTCTTAAATCTGCTCTCCCAGAGGCCCAACCAGCATTGCTCCCTGGCTTGGTTCTGGCCAGCATTGGGTCCCATTTGGAGCTGTCTGGAGCTGGCTCTGATGTGACCTGGGGCAGCTGCTGGGCTCTGCTCACAGAGGCCACCCCTGCAGCCCCCCACTGCCAAAACCTCGCCACATAAACCTAATACATAACATTATGCTAACTTGTTTTCCTAGGTGGTGTGATGTAGAGGCCATATAAACAAAATATCTAAGAAATTTGTTGGTTGAGTGGGGAATAAGTTCATTCTGACAATAAGAATACATCTTGTAAGGTATATTTTGCAATAGGCTTTATTATATTTTGCATACGTTACATTTTTATATAAGTAAAGGTCTTTTAAAATTTTTGTCTTGTTAAGGGATTTGAATTGAAGGTGTTTTATCATCTGATGCAATACTGCTTTACTATGAAAAGTCCACTTGTGTAGAGGGAACAGGAAAAACTTGTCTCAAGGATTTTCAATTGATAAGTTTGATAAGTCTTCCTTTAAAAGCTGATAGTCAAGAAATACTCATCCTGGATATTTTAGTGCAAAACATAGATAGTCTGTGATCAGTCACAGAAATTATTTAGTCACCACAGTACAGCTGAGGAAGTTAGGTGCTTTTTTTTTTTTTTTTTTTTATCAACATTTGCAGTTGTAGCTAAGTTATTTGAATGGGAATGTTCCAACAGAATTTAAATGACATAACTGGTATCATGGTCTTCATTAAAAGCATGTAACAGGTGGACAAAGTGATTCTTAGCATGCAGATATTTTTTTTTAAAGATTTTTTTTTTAAGCTATAAGTCAGTGAAAGTTTAAAAATGCATGTGTAAGAGATATAGCTCTACTACTCGGACCATAAATATGAATGTCTGTATATCTCTGTTAAGAGGTTTCTTTCTAGGTCTGGGAGAGTTCGATGGAGAGAGGAAAGTGAAGTGCAGATGTTTTTAACACTGATAAAAATATGAAGTAACCTGAAGTGATAGGCAGGTGTGTTTCTTGTATGAATTTATAACATAATACAAACCATCATAGTCCAGAGGAGAAAAACTCCATGAAGTATTTAGAAGGTGCATCTGTAATAATGTTGATGAATCTGTGGTACATGCAGGAGTCCTGAAAGATTTACATACAAACAGCACGCAGAAACTGAACAGTATTCTTCAGTCAGGTTACAGTCATGCACAGTGGAAGGCCACGATGCAACAGTTACAAGTTGCAACAAGACCCTGAGTTAATTTTGAAGTTCATCCTGATTATCTAGAGGATTGAATTAGATGACCTCCACCAGCCCCTTCCAACCAACTTTTTCTGTGGTTCTGTGAATGTGAACTTGCCTGAAAGGCACAAGCGTGAAACTTGTATTATTGTCCTGGGATATGGAGCTGTGGAGGTCTGTAAAAGCTTAAAGAGCCTTACAGTTTGATTTCATCATATTTCCTTGTTGTCTAAGTCATTCTCTGGCATCTGTTAAAGTCATAAATATTGTCTAGTTCAACTTATGTGTTTGAAGCAATAAACTCTACCAATACCTTATTTACTTGTATATAGGATGTGAGAACAGATGACATAACCTTTTTATATTGCCTTCATATAAGGTGATGATGCAGATTTATTTTTTGCCTTAAAATATCTGTGTAGTGTTAGACTCTTTTTTTGTAATGACTAGTCAATAAAAGTGCATGTTCAGGGACAGATTATAGCCTATAGTGCTTAAATATCTTGAGCTATTTAAATGTCAAAATAAAACAGACACTTCACAGGGGAAGCAAAACAATATTTATCTAAAGCATATCCTCTCTAAAGCTCTTCCTAAGTGAAAATTTAAACAGAAATTAACAATGTGTGAACTGTAAATCTGATGGTTGATTTTTGAAGTGTAACAATGGAATGTACTGATAAAACAAAGCTAGTAAGTCAGAAAGAAATTCTAAATTTCATATTTACTGCTGAGACTCCAACTTAAGTATTTCTTTTGTGTTAGTTACTGGGAAGTGCAAAAAAAAGCTTAAGTTATAAATGGTTTGTCATATAGTGCTATGATCTGGTGCAATGTAATTGGGGTCTGGGTTTTTTGTCTCTTTACTGTAGCTAATTGTCATGTTCATCTGTTTGCTTTTTAGCTTACTGAAGGGGCAACACTGTTCTCAACATTCATAAGAGTCTGCAATTATAACATTCATAAAAACAGCCAGTCATAAACATGTCACATAAAGTGTTTCACAGTGTTTATGTGAAAGGAAATTGAAGTCTCTTGAAAATGGAACTGAATCTTGTCCAAACAACCTTAGATATACTAACCCAACTTTATTGTTGTTGTATATTACAGGCTTCTTTATCCATGCATACTATCATTAACCATACAGTATGTTTTCATAAATATTCCCCTTCCTGGAAATTCATGCAGTCCTTTGACCATTGTCTCTGTTGGCGGTGTTTTGTCATTAAGTCTAAACTGTAGAAAAAGATTCAGGTGAAAAAAACTTTATAAAATAATAATAATAAAAAAAAGTAGGTATCTCTCAAGGTATGCATGTAGTATGTAGTAGAACTACCTGTCTCCACTTTAACACTCCTAGATAGTTGTCTAATATTTGAGAAATAATAAACAATCATACTTAAGGCTAATAGCAGTACTTAATTTTTATTAAAGATCTGTAATGGCCAGGGTCACCACATAACCTGAATTAGTCAGGCAATATTCCCAAAGGGTACTCAGGATGTAAGTTATGACATAATTTGGATGAACAGTTCCTTCATTTTAACAGATGACAAAAGGAACAATAAAGAAAAAACAATTTGTGGTATGAATTTCAGAATACCTATACTTTCACCTATATATATGTTGGTTATAAAATTTAGCTAAATATTCCTTTGATCCACATCATAACTCTTCGGGATTTTCCTTTGCCTCAGTCAGCTATGTATATGTTGTGTCTTTCAGATTTTGCTGCTGCTGCTTCTGGTGAGAACCCATCCTTTGCACTCATGCTCTTGGAGTAACTTTAGATAGGTGGACTAGTCCCACCCTCACCCCATCCAGGAGCAGGCACAACAAAGTCTATAGTGTTGGTTAGTCACCAGATCAAGATTTTCTTCAAGTTCAGCAGTGCATGTGGTTCTTATAGTTATGCATGGGTTCACGCTCCAGCGAGAATGTAGGTCTAGGTCTGGAAGGGAAAAGATATCATTGCTGTACATACCTAAGGTATCCTCTCTACAAATAGAATAGATTGGGGTTGTGCAAAGTTGTGAATGCAAAAACTGGTAGAGTCCAAATGTTATGGTAATGATTTTCTGTTAGTTATGTGTGCTTAAGATCCAACAATAAATTCAGTTAACCTGTGGATTAGGAAATAATTAAGTTTGATCTTAATGTCTGTTACTGAAACTTTTTTTTTTTTTTTGATTCTACTGGGCTTCCAGAGTTGTCTGATTCTGTCTTTCAGCCATTAGTCATATAGTACACTAGCTTCATGCCCATATATGCTTCTGTAACTGTAGATTATCAGCTAAAACAGCAGGCACTTGTGTCCCATGGATATAGAGGTCAGAAGTGGGTAACTGTAGATCACAGCTCTGCACAGCATGTGTTTCGTTCTCTTTGGTTGTCCATTTGTCTTGAGGGTACAAGCAGTATTTAATAATGTACTTCAATAAGAGACTGAGATCTTAGGAGTACCAGAAGCAATTCAGATTGCATTAAGTCTAGCAGGATGGACCATGTGGCAGATCGCATTGAGTCTAGCAGGTGGACTACGTGGCATTTAAGGAAACATAGTTCAATCACCCACAGATTTCTGTGCCTGCTACACTGAGAAGAAACTCCTTAAAAACAAGTTGGGAACTTCTATGATTATTGTTTGGGATTTTCTTATAACAAACCCAAAGCAAACTGTCATGCAAAGTGAAAATTTTAACAGAGCTGTCTACTTGAAAAAATGTTTTGACAGTAGTTGGCCAGATGCATTTATGAACTCTCACAATTTGAGAGTCCAAATACACAAAACGGTGTTTTTAGGATCATGTAGTTCCGAGCTTTTGAGCCCCTCAGTCAGGGAACTTCTCAAGATCTCCTGCTGACCTCTGATTCTGCAGGGGTTATAGGTGAACACTGACAGCTTCTCAGATTTTACGGCTGTTCTTTGCTTTTCCTATGGAAAACCTTGGCAATAGAGTCAAGAAAAGACATTTTCATCAGTATTTTTCTGAGAAAAGTTTTCATTTTTTAAGAATTCTTCAATGGAATGCTGAAAACTGTTATGGAAAGTAGGTGTTCCAATTTAGGTGTGGAGAGAAAGTTCAGTAAAAAAAAAAAATAAAAAAAATCCAACTATCAGTTGAAAATCAGGGTGCTAGAAATTTTTCAAAGATCTACAGTAGACTTTTTTCTTTCTTTCTTTCTTTCTTTCTTTCTTTCTTTCTTTCTTTCTTTCTTTCTTTCTTTCTTTCTTTCTTTCTTTCTTTCTTTCTTTTTCTTTCTTTCTTTCTTTCTTTCTTTCATTTTCTTTCTCTTTCTTTCTTTCTTTCTTTCTTTCTTTCTTTCTTTCTTTCTTTCTTTCTTTCTTTCTTTCTTTCTTAGCCAGAAACACATTTGTTTCTTGTTAATAATATATTGTCTGTCATGTCTTGGTTGCTTCTGGTTGCCTGAAATTTGAATCTGGAAGAATGGTTCAGTATTAGTTACTTTCACATTAGATATTAGTCAACCTTCTTCAGACAATTTCACTCTTAACACTTGAAATTATGGAAGAGAAAAACATGCTCTATCATTTGTAAAAATCACTACAAAGTGCTGAAGTTTTGTGACAGAAGGAACTCAATAGTGAGGAGATGAAGTGCTGCTTGGGACGAAGGGGATATAGATGAACATGGTTTTCACTTTTCAGTGTGTCCTTTCTCACCTGTTTGAAGGTTTCCTTTCTATGTGTCACTTCTATGCTGTTAGAAGTTATGTCTTTTGTTAAATAATTTAGAGCTTTCCAGTCTGCCAATCAGAAAAGGATTAAAGGTGTGTGTTTTTTTTTTTTTCTTCTTCTCATTTTTTCTCCTTCTATTGGCCTGCTGCTATCTGTTTCTTAAAAAAAAAAAAAAAAAAAAAAAAAAAACAGAAAAGGAGAAGACAAAATGAAAAAAGATTAACATCCATTACAGATGTACTATAGCGGTATTTGGTTGTTCCTGAAAGAATTAAGAGGCAAAGCTTACATAGGGAATCATATTTTACATTGTGCTCTTTTGAAGCAAATATTCTATCTGATCACATCAATATCTTTTTTTTTTTGTTGTTTTTTTTTTTAATCATTGTTTCTATTCTAACTTGTTTTTTTCTACTTTTAATTTATAATTTTTTCAGGTGAAATGTTTTTTCATAGGTTTCAGAGTATGGAACTTATTTAAAGGTAGAGTTTTCACACAAAATGATGAACCAATTTTAAAATAACTGAAATTCAGAAAATTTGTTATTCTATTGATTTGTGCTTGTCTTCACTAAGATGTAAATATAAAAGTGTTTACTTGAGGCACATCACTCTTGATCCACTTTGGGATTTGTCCTCTTGCATTATGTTCTTTGATTAGGAAAGTAACAAGCAAATATGGAACTCCTACATTATTGTGATCTCGAGCTCAGTGAAGTTAATGTCCCAAACACAGTGAAAGAAGCAATAATCTAACAACTGTTTAAATATAAATTGCAGAACTCTAGCCATGACATTAACAATTAAGTTTTTTTCTTCTCCTTTCCCAGGCAAAGTTCTAGGGAAAAGAACAGTGAAAAAATAATAACAGCATCAGCTGACAAAAGTGTTCTAGGTTTGTTTGTTACTGGTTGCAGCAACTGGCAAATATTCCCATAATTAATAAAGAATTTGACTAAATTACTCAGTTTAAATGTTGAGAATCCACTACATTTAGCCATAAGCCAAAATTCATGACATGGGGAGGGTTATCAGAACAACTCTAAATTGGCTTTGCTAACTTTCATCACAGCTGTCAGAAGACTGTTACAGGCAGGATCTTCTTCTCATGCTCAAAGTTATTTAAAATCCTTCATCTTATGAAAAAAAAAAAGAGAAAAAAAAAAGAAAAAAAAAGTTGTACCTTTATATACTAAGGTGTTCAATGTTCAATGCCATTGCTCAGTATCAGTGCAAGACCATAAAACTGAATTTTATAGGCCTAGATTCATAATTTCCTGACAGCATCCAGCTGTTCTTCTTCTCTTCTCACCCTCTGCCACCAATGTCATCACCTAGTTGGCTGCATATTTGTGAAAAATAAGGACTCGGATAAAAAACAGGAGCCTCCAGATTAACCAAAGCATGAGTAAAGAAACACATTATACAACCAACAGACAAGAAGTTGAGAAAGTATTTATCTACTGACTCTTAAGGAATGCATGCTCTGAAGGTCCTATTGCATATATATCTTAACCTGTATGTTAAAATAGCAGCATTCGCTATTGCACACTTTAGCCCTCTTTCTTTTCTGCCTGTAGAGTAGTAAACCTTTGTTTCCATTAGATAAACAACTCATCTGTTTGTCATGGAAAATTAAGCCAATTTTTATGTAAGGTCTGTACAGAGATGCTTCCATGAATGTGCCTAGACCTGTTGTAGTAAGCATGAGGAAAAATTGGTAATATGATAGAGAACAGTGCTTTGTATGTGTCCAAAAGGATTTTGATACAAAATGATCAACTGGCTAGATTTGTTAGTTTTTCTTAAAACATGCCTCTCACTCCTAACACAGTTCTTGCTTTTCACTATGGCTTTTTCCCATAGGGATTTGGACTTCTTGCCCTGGGCTGGGTTAAAGCCCAGGAGCTATAGATGCCATTCAGAGCGTGTTTTGTGCTCCTCACCTTGACTTACAGCCCAGGCAGGTCAATGGTAGAGTTAAGACTAGGTGTGCTGATTCACATACTGCAAACTTCACACCATACCACACATAACCTGCATCAGCTTCCCACCCATTAGTACACTTCCTGTCTTCTGTAGTATTACTAGCCATGCAAATGGAGGCTCATAGTTGAAGCAAGCTGAGCACAGTACAGATAATAACAGAAAATGGTGATATCTCCCTCTGTTTCTTTCCTTTGTTTGCAGAACCAGCTTATCCTCCTAATATCAATCAGTCTCAAAAATTCACTTGGACAACTTGACTTCCTGAGGTATATCTTGGGTCTGTCTGCCAACATACTAAGGTTTTATTCTCATATTCAAGTTTTTCTTTATGAACATGAGGACTGGAAATAGGTATATCTGTAATTTAAATCAAAACTTGAAATTAATGGGTTGCTCTGGAAGCTGGAACCAGAAGATCCATATATCACCTACCTTCCTGTTTTGTGTATTTGAAATTATAATTAGTGTACCTAAGTTGTACTTATTTTATGCACTAAGTCCAAGTAATGCTACATGTGTACGTGTTGCATTTGTATTCAAGTACTTCCTCTACAAGTGTAATACTCAGTAAAAGTTAATATTCTGATAATTCCATACTATGATTCTGTCCTTGTTCACATACATATAAATATGCATAATCATAAGATATCTCAATGAAAAAGCATATTGTGATAAAACATAGTAAAAATCAGTCTCATAATATCTTTGCAGTTTGATTTGATTTTTTATAGTCAGCACTCATATTCTTTAAATCTTCACTGTTGTCAAAAGACAAACCTACCGTGGATGGTACTTGATGCATCAGTAACCCAAGTCTTTCATCATTTAGTATACCATCAGGGTAAAACAGGGCTATGGAATTTAGCATAAATATATTTGTTATGTAAGGGTGGAAAAATACTTCTGAAAACAGTCGTTTCCTGTGCCTTATTTTTGCTGTACAAAGATCTAGCTTCAGAAGAAATAAAGTTCCTCATCTTATGCTTGCTGCCACCCTGTATCATAATGATTATAGCACCTTCCTGAGGTGACTGTTCAAACCTCTAGAAAGAGCTAGAACCTGGTTCCCCTAGTGCACTGCACTGACTTTTGACATTGGCTGGAAAGTGAACACTACTACTTGTGTCTGGAGCCTTCTCTGCTATATCAAAATAATAGGCCAAGGGTCTACCATCTTCTTGAGGAAAGCACTAAAGTTCTGTCCAAATGATAAACTGACTCCTGTTTCTCTTGTTTGACTAGGACACCCCCAACCTTGTGAGCCAGTCTTTGCTATGTATCTGAAGAAGAAACTTTTTGGACAGTAGGAAGGAACTGACTGCTTTATGTGCTCCAAGGTTTTGCTGGTAATTAGTCTGACTCATTATCAGAGACATGTTTCCAACAGCCCAGCCTGATGAACTGGGTCACTTTCTGTAGAGCTTTGCAATATTTTATTTTTGCAATAAATAATTTTCAGTAAAGCATATCAAACAGCTTGTTACTTCACTTTGCATTGCTACAAAAGGTGACTTAGCACACATACATTTTCTCTACTGGTCCTGTAAAATCAGGTTATAACACTCCGTTTTGTTTTGGTGTAGTCCACTCTGGAGTGAAAGGTGAAAGATGTTATTAACAAAGAAAATTAAGTTTAATTACACTGCCAGGCCTCATGGGGCTTTAAGCAACTTGGTCTATTGAAAGATATCCCTGCCCATGCCAGGGGGGTTGGAACTAGGTGATCTTTAAGGGTCCCTTCCAACCCAAACTCTTCCATGATTCTATGATTATTTATGAGATATTTTGGAGGCAAGCATCCTACGAAATCCAAGCCTTGAATAAAAAAGCTGTTCTCATTTTTTAATATACAAGATGGTAAAACTTTTCCATGAGAAGACATGAATTACCTGGAAATTGATTCTTTTTATGCAAGATAAAGTGAACAGTAAGGTACTCTTGACCAGATTCTTCAAAGTTACTTCAAGTGAAAATGTTACCTTTTTAGTGTCTCCCTTGTCTCAACAGTGTTTGTTGCATATATTAGACCTCCTTCAAGGTGATTTGAATGTACATGCTCAGTGTTTGAAAACCTCTTTGTTTTTCAATCATGAAAGACCATTTATTCATATTTGATTTTATTCCCCTTCTCTCTATCCTTATTTGGACTTCACATGCCTCGCAGATACAAATGTATAGAAAATAATCCATATTGCTTTGTATTGTCTTCATGTATATTACAAAGGAAAATCCCCACTGTATTACGATTTTGTGTGTATAACCCTTAGTGAGAGCAGAATATTAAGAAGTTGAGACTGAAGATGAATTTTAACATTAGAGTGATTCTGACTCCTTCAACACAGCTTGGCTCCTAACCATCCCGGTTAAAGAAAAAAATAAAAAAAAAAAAGAAGAAAGTAATGAAGAAGGCACAGATAACTACTTCATGTTGTTTTTTGGTATAAGCATGGTGAGAGCTGTTAGTACAATCTGTCAGTAATAGCCAACCCTCACAGAAAATAAAAAAAATAGATATGGAATTTAATTTATCGTTTTTCAATTAGTCTATTATTATTATTATTATTTATTTGCACAATGCTCAATACTGAAAAGAAAAAAAAGGTTGTTAATTTCTAATACCATATTCAATTATTTCTTCAAAATTTATTATTATTATTATTATTATTATTATTATTATATTTTAATAAACTCATAGAACTGATAATTAACAGAGTCTTGTTGGTACAGCCTTAAGTTTATCTACGCCTCCTCTTTCCTTTGTGTAGCATGACCATGACTTTCATTATTAAAAAACAAAACAAAACAAAAACTAACCAACAAACAAACAAACAAATAAAAAAGTGTCTTGATTCAGTGACCATTGAGTTCTGCATGTTGCAATGGATTTAGTTTTCACTTTCAGAAATAAAAATATGATGCAATTGGGTCTCTCTAAATTTAGAGTTATAATTTCAAATATTTCAACTACATTTTGAGTTTTTCTTTTCTGTCTCTTCATCTTCTGGAATTCTCTTGGGGAAGGTGGCCTTACCAAGAACAGGGTTTAAAAAAATATTCCCTTGTCTTTTGTATAATATAAAGCTAATTGTATGGTGTTCCCTTCAGTGTAATCCTATAACTAGGAATAATCAAACCACCCATGAGCTGAACTGAAGAAGATAGTATCTGGGACTAGCTGAGATGAGAAGAGAAAGGTAATTTTATCATCTGTAACACTTCTGGCTGTTGTGGGGCATTGAAGATGGATGATACACCACAAACATAACCTGCTGAAGTCCTTAATAGGACATAATGATGGTGAAAGTGAAGATCTTCCAAATGAAATTGAGTCGCTGGGTGTTTTGGATCTCTATGGCTTTATTTTTATTACAAGACAATAGCTTGAAAGGACTGTGTGGCTGTAGATTTTTTTTTTTAATAATAATGTAATATACTCTAGTATCCAAAATAATTCCAAAATAACAAGATAATAATTACTCTCTTTACACATGGTATTTATATAATTATTACAGGATACACTAATCTTATTTAAATTATCTATTTGATTATGTTATGTATGCTGTGTGAGATAGTGTTACACAGTCCATTTATATGTCTGTTTTGATTGACATCACTTTCAAACTAACTACTTGCTTTCTGTTTTCAGCTAAAATAGACTAAATTCATCATGCACTGGCTGGAAACTTAAGAATAAGTGTTTACATAATTGGGCATCAGGGATTCTTAGAAGTCTTTATTATGTGAGAGTGTCCAAATAACATCTGTTCCTACATTCCTGTTATTCAGGGTTGCTTTGTAGTTATCAGGTCTTCAGGGACTTCAGAAGCAAGAAAGATATGCTGAATAAAATCCACTCTATGTAATGCCTTTTACACTCATCTAGTTAGTGAAAGTTGCCTGGTTTAGGGTACAACTAAACATTAGTGAAGAAGGGCATAACTGTTTTTTTGCCACTCAGCAACAGCCAGTTACATGAAATACGTAAAGAAGCTGTTTAGGAGAGTAAAAGTGCCTAAAGACTTCTTGATACCACTAGAAGGGCAACTTCCTAGAGATGTGTTTTGAAAACAGTAATTTTCACCCAAATACCAAAATTTCCAACATGTTCTCTAGAGAAGATCTTATCACAGATTCAAAAGAAATGTAATTAAAATTGAAAAACAAACAGACAAACAAAAACATAAAAATGAATTGATCGAGAACAAGGGAGAAAATGGGTACAGCATGAAGGGCAGTACTCCTCAGAGATTAGAAGCAGCTAGTCAACTGTAAAACATGAGTATACCTGAATTACACCTGCTGTCTCTTCCAAACCTAATTTATTTATATTCCGGTTCCTTCCGTAGGTTGGATGCAGTGGCAAATTATGGTGGGATGAATAGGTGATTTGGCTTTCCAGTTGACTGAATATTAATTTTACCATCTCTCACCATCATGCATGCAATCTTTCCTTCTAATTTTGTTTTAAAGCTCCACTTTCAAACAGAATTTGCTAATGGTTTTTACTTGGCACTGATTTAGTGCTCTTCACCCATAGAGTTCACCTTAATCTTCTCAACTCTTGAAAGATGGAAATTACTGTACTTACTACTCAACAGGTATTTTAAAGTTTGTTGTCCTCAGAAAGTCCATCAGTTTTCATCTTTACCCTTAAAGAGATTAGATCACAATGACTTGGCTTTTTCTGCTTAGGACAATAACTAGAATTTAAACATAGATCTCTTTCCATGATGATGTTAGCTGAGATAGAGCTGCTATAAAAGGGGGCATAAAGGCTGATTTTCTCTGAGAAAAAATCAGATGTATACAATTAACAGTTGTCTGGCATTGTGCTACTATTAGCATTTCTCATGGCATAACATTAAAACGAAGAGGAGTGGTATCTTTGATATTATTTAGGAATGTACTGTGGTGATGTATGCACAGGAAATAGGCAGGCAATCAGTGATTAAAGAAATGAGTTTTCTATATGCCTCCATTTAACTTTAGTGTTTTTCAGCATGCTCTGCTTCTATTAACTAATGATTATATAGAAGCTTTTATTTTTCACTGGTACTATTTTAGATTATTACAAAATGGAGCTGTACCTAAAAACCAAACCAAACCAAAACAAACCAAAACAAACAGAAAACAATCAAGAAGAGTCATTTAATTATCCTTAAACAACAGTGAATAAATGTATACAAAATTAAAATTCACAGGCTTAGGAATTTTACCTTTTTTTAACATTTTTTTTTTAATAGCACATCTCTTATTTTAATTAATGAAAGATTAAAAGCTGATTATCATTCCAAAGTCAAAGTATTGTATCTGGCCTATAATGTCTAAACTATAGTTTTGAGTAGTCAGAGTGCCAAGCAGGGTTCTTTGAATTGTCATATATATATCTATTAATCTATGTTCTGATCTCCTGAAGGACCCTGGGAAGTTTCACTGCATTCCCCTGCCTCAGTTTTCCCATCTGTAAAAGGGAGATTACATTGATCTCTTTAATTTTTTTATATACAATGTCCTCTAATTTATTAAGTTGAGCAGATGTTGGCAAAACTTGCACACAGGTATGAAAGCAATGAGCCACCATTTAATGGTCTCCTCAGATTTCTTTACTTTTCATGAACTAATATGGGTCTGTGAGAGCATAATCCGATACTCAAGATTATGTAGATTTCTACATGGAAGCAAATTACCAGCATGACAGGTAGGTAGTACGTGCTAGGGCTTCTTCTTAAGCAATTTCCCTAGGACTGTGTACAGGTAGAGACAAGAAGAAAAGTAAATGAACTGAGTCTAGAGCTTCTCCCAGCTCTGTAAACTCAAGTGTCCTCCCAAGAGGCCGTGGAATACAGAGGTTTCATGGATGCACACAGGATCAGTCACTAGCTATCCAGTTCCCTACTCCTCAGAATCAGGAAGTAGAGGCAATAATTGTTGTGTCACTCTGTTATGTCAGGGATAAAAAGCCTTCTGATATACTCTTGTCTTTAGTACTAACTTCCCAAATTCTTTTACTCCTCAGCTAATTTTCAGCAGAGATTTAGATACAAAGATATTTAGTATCTAGTGGCCCTTTTCCCTTCTATAGGCATGCATTATATCCGAAGTCAAATAGATTTCTATTAAGCAATGACAGTCTGATGTCAATCTTCAAATGAAGGCTCTGTATATCAATAAATAAATCTGCTTCTCAGTCAGTAACCCTTCTAGTGTTGAAACCAAATTAATGTTATGCATATTTGTTCTGGTCAAACTGGAAACAATAAAACTTGGAATTTCTTGGTATTTTCTCCTTAAGTGGTGTTCTGACTTTTTTTCTTATTTGCTTACTCCAGAAGATGTTCCAATTCCTTTTGTAATGGCTACAAATCTTTGTGAAATTCTCTCTCTCTCTTCTCCAGTACTCTTCTATTTCACTTTAAGAAGTTGATAACAAATTCTTTGCAAAAGAACTGTTCAGAATAACAGTTCAGAACATTCCTGATGGCAAGTAAGGAAACACAGGAAGAACAGAAGCATATCCTAAGTATTGTTTTTCATATCACTTTGTCTTAGTCTTCAATAGCCACAATATAACACTAACTTCATAAGGTAAAAGACCATGGGTATATTGTGGGTGATTAAAAAAACACAAGAATTTCCTGTAATGCATTAACTTCACAAAGAGATTCATTTATAGAATCCAAAAATTCAGAGACATTTTTGAATGGGACTTCTTGATAGTTTAGTATCACTTGAGGGTATCTTAATAACTTAAACCTTATATATATATATATTACATATATATATTTGAATAATGTTTTCCTACTAAGAATATATGAAGAAAAACTATGAACTAAACAATGTGACATGCTACATTATTAAAATGGTTACAGCTTCTGAAAAGAGTGTTTCTAAATTCATACCTCTTACCAAGTCTTTTTCTAGCTGTACATTCAACAACTTAAAATTTTCCAGACACATTTTTCTTTTTATTCTGCTGGAATATTTTCTGTTAAGAGATTATTCCAATTATCTGTCAAACAGAATATGCTATAATTATAGAAAGATATCAGACAGTCTCAGAACAACTCCTCATAATCCATTGATTTACTCAAGTATTTGGTTACTTTGTATCTGGTGTCTGTTTGTAATTTGTACAGTCATTGCGTATACTGACATCAGCAGCATCCCTTCTGTCTGCCTCTCTCAAGACCTTCTTACGAGTCTCTGGATGCGATATTGTTAAAGAGAAAAATAATCTATGCTGTCTTTATTAAAAAAGAAAAAAAAAAGTAATTTGAATCCTTCCACATTAGATAAAGACAGGGAATATTCTAACCCTTGATAGAGGTGGTGGTACAGATAAAATCAAAAAAAAAAATCCATGAACATTATTGAATTTATTTTTTTCTATCTATCTGATCTCATTCCTTCCTTTTGATGTAAATGTATTTGATTGAGAGCTATAGCTGTAAATATTTCTGAAGTTCTGATTGCTTTGGCTTTTTCAATGTATTGCAAACTTTAGAGTACTTAATAAATATTTAATGAACATTTAAATACCTAATATTGAGACATTTCTGTTGTGGAATAGCAATTGTATTATTTTCTAGTATAGTAGCATTCAAATAACCCTAAGATTACTGATCTAGTGTTTTTACTGTGATGTCCCTTAAGAATAATAAGCAATAATGTCAGGTATTTATGTCAAACATTTATGTTTTTAGGCCAAAATGGTGTTTTTGGACACAAAGTACTTTCAGATCTGACAGTTGAGATTTGTGTTCAGTAGAATTTCTGGTCAGTAGTCCATTATCAGTAGATTGTTATAAATTAAAGATAATGACAGGTTCATTCTAAACACAGAATTATTCAACTTGCTGATCTACAGTAACTTCCTTAATTAGTCTACCTTTGAGTTCAGTAATGAATCCTTGATGAAATTAACATCTACCACATCTTCATGATAATTGTAGAAACTGAATAATTTTTCAAATTTCCTTTACAGATAAAAACTCATGAAATCCCATGCAATGAGTCCACATAGTTACTGGTATCTTGTCATGTTGAAAGTGTGTAGAAATCCTTTCTCACCTCTCAGAGGTGTACAGGGTTTGTGTCTAATAATGGCCATCATGTCTCTGGAGCAGAAAGGCAGATGGAACCCAGACCATTTTACCTCACATCCTAACACAAAGTAGAGCTAACTCAAATGAGATCTGCTGGTGCCTTGCTTTGCACAGCAGGCAGAAATGAGGTGGAGTTGAGAAATATACCAAAATGCAATTACATTCTTGAAACTTTCCTGCATGTAAAGATGTCACAGAGACCATGGAAGCTACCCTAATATGTGTGCTACCGCAGAGTTTATAGAATTACTTTTTCCCTCTTTACAATGACCAAGATGAAATGACCATCTTCAATTTCTTTTCTGTTAGTTTTTTCTTCCTCACAGTTACGTTACTGAGGGTCATAGAGATGAGGATTTAGGCTTTAAATCATAGGATAATGCAGAAGAGCTCACAGAATAGGTTAAGATTGGAGAAAGCCTTGGGTTGCAGTGACCATGCCCTGGCTGAGTTTGTGATCTCCAGGGATATGGGACTGGCTAAGAGCAAAATCAGGACCCGGAACTTCAGAAGTATGAACTTCCAGCTATTCAAAGAATTAGTGGACGAGATCCCATGGGACACGGTCTTCTTTGCTATTCAATATCTTAATCAATGACATAGACGATGGGACTGAGTGCACCCTCAGCAAGTTTGCAGATGACACAAAGCTGAGTGGAGCATTTGATTAAACAGAAGGAAGAGATGTCATTCAAAGGGACATGGACAGGGTGGAGAAGTGGGCCCATGTGAGCCACATGAGGGTCAACAAGTCCAAGCACAAGGTGCTGCAGCTGGGTTGGGGCAATCCCAGACATGAGTACAGACTAGGAGAAGAACTCATTGAGAGCAGCTCTGTGGAGAGAAACTTTGGAGTTCTGGCAGATGAAAGGCTCAATCTGAGCCAGCAGTGTGCGCTTGCAGCTCAGAAGGCCAACTGCATCAAAAGAGGCGTGACCAGCAGGATGAGGGAGGTGATTGTCCTCCTCTACTCTCCCCTCATGAGTCCCAACATGGAGTACTGCATCCAGGTTTGGGGCCCCCAGCACAAGAAAGATGTGGACTTGTTAGAGTCCAGAGGGGGGCTACCAAGATAAGAGGGTTGGAATATCTCTCCTATGAAGAAAAGCTGAGAGAGCTTGAAGCTCTGAAGAACGTTCTTCAGCCTGAAGAGCAGGGAGACCTCATTGAAGCCTTTCAGTACTTAAAGAGGTCTTGTAAAAAGGATGGAGGAGGACTCTTTACTTGAGTAGATAATGATAGGACAATGGGGAATGGTCTTAAACTAAAAGAGGATAGATTTAGACTAGACAGAAGGAGGAAATTCTTCACTGTAAGGGTAGTAAGGCATTGGCACAGGTTGCCCAGAGAAGTTGTGGGTGACCCATCCCTGGAGGTGTTCAAGGCCAGACTGGATGGGGCTTTGGCCATCCAAGTGTGTGGCATTCCTGCCTATGGCTGGGAGGTTGGAGTTAGATGTTCTTTAAGGTCCCTTCCAACCCAAGCCATTCTATGATTCTATGATAATTCAAATATTTTATGTTAACACTAGTCAGAATAAAGAAGCGTGCCTATTTTTCCTTAAAGTAGCCACAGAAGGTATGTTATTTATCAGCAAAGTATATTTTTAATATTTTGAGAATGATAATCAAATGAATAACAAAACTCTATAGATCTGATTCAAGACATGACTTCAAGAGATGACTTTTCAGCACCAAAATTATGTTTCTACTTCTCCCTGCTATTCTTGAGAAACAAACTCAGAATATTTTAAAATATTCCTTTATTATTATTATTATTATTAAGTTGAACTTAAATATGTAGAAAACTGCAGTCCACCCTCAGTCCTAAGGTTAAGACATACTCCTTGTATTTGATGTTACAGAACTTTATCTGAAGGTGTATTTGGTCTTTCTGAGACCTTATTGTGTAAAGAACGACCTGAATCTGAGAGGCCAATAAGAACTCTAAATTTTCTTAATGATTTGGTACACCAAAGCAAATGCTTTGTTCATCTGCTTTAATTTTACAGCATATAGGAGAGTTTTATTTAGTACTTTTGTGTGTGTGTGTGTGTGTTCCGTTTTCCAAAGGATTTTTGAGAAGTAGGACAGCTTTTGGCTGTCACAGCATTGTCTTCTCAGCAGGAAAGGGATGATATTCGGGAAAGAATTTCCACTCATTCTCTCTATTCCTGACTTTATTCCTTTGTTACTCCAAAGGATTTGTGAGTAGTACTTATGCTGAGATTTTGGGTTCTGGTTCTGTGAATAGTTTAAAATACTGAAATATTCAAATAAATATAGTGGTAGTATGGATATATTTCATTGTGCAAGGTATGCATGCTATCTGAGATCTGCAAGCCTTACATTTTGAAAACTGTCATTAAACAATGGAATATTCTGTGACAGCTTACATAGCTTTCATATTACACATTTATATTGTACAGTTAATCCTCGTCTTTGCTCTCAGAGCTGCTGGGAGGAATGAAAAATAAACCAAATGAATCCCTGCCAGAGCAGAAGGTCAAGCAGAACTAGCCATATATAAGGAAAAGGTGGGATGTCATCAACGTTACCAAATATATTTCTCCTCACTTCTTTTCTAACATCTTCATAGAAACATTTATAGCAAACCAACATGATACTACCTGAATCTTGCTGCTCTATGCAGCTGTGATTATGCTGCTAACTAGACAAAGTAACCAAGTGTTTTGCAAGCTACCTAAATCCAAGATACAAACTTAGCAAAAAATATATTATATGGTAAATTTAATTCTGTAAGTTAGAATAAGCTGAAGAAAAATTAAGTGAGCTGTAACTCATGCAAAAAGTGTCAATTCTTAATGCTCAGACTAAATATGATGAGACTCTAGGAACAAACCCACATCAAAAAGGAAAAAAAAAAAAAACTGGGACAGACGTACATAAAAATTGTACTGAATAATGATTCATGACTGTTATCCTTTCTGACTGTCACTTTTTAGCTTCTCTTTATCCTCACATACTCAGACTCTAAGATGAAATTTATGTCCAAATTTCTGGACACATTTCCTGGAATAAAAGTCAATGTTTAAAATGTGAATGTCATTAGCACAAACTGAAAGTGTCCTTATTCTCAAAAACGACTAACACGCAGTAGCTCTCATTGAAATAAACAATAGCCAGTGTGTTCTCAGCAGCTTTGAAAATACTTCCATGTATTTAGAAGTTTCTGTTGTTGCACTAAGAAATTATAATGCAAACTGTATTGTGTTATTTGCCATTCCTATTTCTGAAACTGTAATGTTTACCATGATTTCCTCTAAGCCCATAGTTTTAACTCTCTTTCCTTTCTAGTTTCCATTCATTTAACTTCTCCAGTTTCCTGTTTACCCAAAATGCTGTATCTGAGATCTCCATCTTCAGCTACTATTACCACTGCAAATATGTTGTCCCACTGTACACTTGCATCTAAGCTTAGAACCACTGATAGATAGTACTGTCAATTACTGCTATTACCATTGACAATCATAAATCCCTAAGTCATATCAGTGCCACATTATACTAAAACAAATATATGGGTACATATACATATATAATTAACAACTGTTGATTCTTCGCCCAAATTTGCTACAAAATAAATAAATAAGGTAGACAAAATGATTTGCACATGTATTAGATGAACTACTGAGAAGTGGTATCTCAAATCTTGCAGTTCACTACCTAGTCCCATACACTACAGGAAATATTAACTTTCAAATTCTGCAGGATTTTTTTTAAAGGTTATTTTTTTTTCACAAACTAAAACAGATATGCTTTTAATAGTCCACCTCACTTCTATGAATTTAAGATTTGATTGGCCTTAATGTGGCATTCATGGGTGTTCCATGGATACAGAGAATTGTATATTTGGGTGGAGATTTTCCATGCATATCACAAACAGAAATTTGTCTTCTGTTTTCACAACAAGTTTAATAAAATTGTGTTTTTGTTATGTTTTCCTTTGGCCAGCATTTTAGATGTCCAGAGCATTTCAAAAGCCTCTGGAAAATAAATAAATAAATAAATAAATCCTTTCCATGTGGACTTTATAACATCATACATTAGCTCCAATACATATCATATGCCAACATAATCACTGTCAGTGTCAGCATTAGAAAACTTTGAAAAAAACTTTAGAAAGCATTTGAAGGTAAAAGGGAACATACAAAGTCTGGGGACCTGGAAAGACAATGGGCATATGAATTCTACAAGGCAAAAAGCCAGCATCTAAAGGATAGTTTTCCAATGTGTGTGTAAATAAATCCTGGATAAAAAGTAGGTAAGATCATTTATCGCTAAAGTTGTGTTGTGTGCAGCAGAAAAGGACCTGGGGGGTGCCGATTGATGCTCACCTGAACATGAGCTGGCAGTGTGGCCCGGTGACCAAGAAGGCCAACTGCATCCTGGCTTGTATAAGGAATGGTGTAGCCAGCAGAACCACGGAGATGATCGTCCCCTTGTATTCTGCTCTGGTGAGGCCGCACCTGAAGTGCGGTGTTCAGTTTTTGGCCCCTCACTACAAGAAAGACATTGAGACCTTGGAGCATGTCCAGAGAAGAGCTACAAAGAAGAGCTACAAAGCTGGTGAAGGGTCTGAAACACAAGTCCTGAAACACAAGCAGCTGAGGGAACTGGGGTTGTTTAGTCTGGAGAAGAGGAGGCTCAGGGGAAATCTTATGGCTCTCTATGACTACCTGAAAGGAGTTGTAGTTGTAGAAAAAGGAGTTGTAGAAAAGTTACCTCTTCTCACAGGTAACCAGCAATAGGACTAGAGGGAATGTCCTCAAGTTGTGCCAGGGGAGGTCTAGGTTGGAATTTAGGAGACATTTCTTCTCAGAAAAAGTAGTCAGGCATTGGAACGGGTTGCCTAGGGAGATGGTGGAGTCACCATGCCTGGGGGTGTTTAAGGAAAGGTTGGACGTGGTGCTTAAGGGCATGGTTTAGTGGATGATATTGGTGGTAGGGGGATGGTTGGACCAGATGGTCTTGGGGGTCTTTTCCAACCTTAATAGATTCTATGATCATCAGTACTTGCAGGAAATTGATACAAACCAATTGAGTTGAAATTGGTTATTTTAATTTATTTTTGTCCCATAACATTTACAAACTCATGCTTATTTAGGAGCAGTATTCTACTCTGTAAGTATCACTGTGATAGTACATCTTTGCCACCTCTCTGCTGCGTCATGCTTCTACTTCTATAACAAATAGATTGACAAAAATAGACATGTAGCACATTTATTTTTCTGCTTTTTTTTTTTGTCTTTTTTTTTTTTTTTGGTTTGTCTGTTTATTTGTTTCTATTAGTTGCATGATGTCACTGTAGTGCAAAATCAACATAATTATATTTTGACTAAGGGACAACATTTTCTTTTGGAATAGTCACACCACTCTTGAAGTTGAATACGTCAACAGCACAGGCTAGAAAAGAACAGATTTCTTGATAGCTATTCACACACAGGAGGTACAGCCTGATGGAGTTCTTTGCTCTGAAAGAGAAGCTATGGCACTCCCTGTAAAACAACGATCCAAATTCTGAAGTACAGAAGAGAAAAGAAAATAAGGCATAGAACATTAAACTACTAAACTAAGTGAACTATTGTTTTTAGCAGGGTAGGCTCATGTTTACTTCAGTTATCCATATTTTCAATATTTTCAATTAATTTCCTAAAACCCCAGGGTTTATGTGACTAGTTGTCTCATATTCCTTAACAGCTAAAAATATATATAAATAAATTAGTTGGAGCTTTGACTGTAGACTCTAGAAAGCTATGGAAACAGAGAAGTGGGGAGTAGAAGGCTGAGGTCTCAACTCCTCACAGAAACAAAATTGGAGGTTATCATTTCAAGTACAACACAATGTGTGTTGGAGAGACAAAAGACTCAGACCCACAATTAGTCAAGAACCCAGGTGGCTGAGAATCAAGTACAATTACTCTAATGAATACCAGAGTAGACAACTGTCAGAGCCTCAACACTTTAGTCATTACAATTGGTATGGAAACTGCTGAAACACAACAAATATAAAACCCCACTGTAGTATTTCAGAAATCCTTTAAGTTAGCACTCTTGTGCCCTTTATGTAAACAATAATCATGTTTCAAATGTTTAACTACAATAGTTGTGCTGCATATTAATTCAAAATCAAAAGAAATTGAAAATAACAGAAATATTCTTTTCAATGGAAAACATGTTAAGAAAATGACATAGAGATGAAAAATCTGTGACAAAAATTGCTTTTCAGAGCATTCATACCTATGAAGCTACAATAAGCAGCTGCTATCTTTGCCATACTATTTCACAAATCCATAACAATGTTACTTAAAAAAGGCCTTAAACTTAAAAAAATTACATGCAGCTCAGGGGATTGGACATATTTTCTATAAGATGGTTAAATACATGTCTCTAGAATTGCTTCCTTTGGTTGGACTTTTCTTCCTGCAATGCTGGTATGTTACAGAAAACACACAGGGTGTGAAACAGGAGATGTTCAGTATATTGTTTGGTCAGGTTTTCACAATGGTTGTTGTAGGGCTAGCTTGTACTATGAGCATGAAAGAAATAATATTGCTGAATTTGGCTTTGATATTTTTCTGCATTAATCTTTGTTAATAAATTGTTCTCCACTGCAGAGGCTGTGAACAGTTAAGTCACTGAAATGCATAAGTCTTTTGAGTCTGTTATCCTGTAAGGTAGTAGGATTTCTTTTAACTACCCATAGGATGACTCCTATGGGTAAGAGTGCTTACTCTGAACTTACTGTGCATGAAGATCTGACTGACATCATTGGGATTCCAGAGAGATCGTCAGTGCAGAGATCTTCACACGGGATAAGAAAGCTCAGTGCAACCTTAGATTTTTTCCTTCAGAAAAGATAGTCTCTTTCCAGGTAGGAGGAAAAAAAATCTATTAAGCTTTGCTGTATTGATTGAGAAAATTCTTCTGCCTAATTAATTATTTTAGAGAATGCAAGAAAATACAATGAGTAAATGCCACGTGGGTTCTGACTTGTGTTGTTGGCTTGCATAGCTTTTTATCCGGTACCTACAGTCCATGTCAGTAGCTGTACTGCCATAAAGCACACATTTTAAGCTGTGTGTCTCAATGTGCTGGTGGTGCTCATTAGCTAGATCTGTGGAATTAACTTTGACATTGAAGAAATGACCATGTCCCTTCCTATTCAGCAAGTATTAACTAAGGACTTGGAAGCTGTGGAATGTTACGGAAATTTCATACTTTGAAACAAGTTATTTTTATATGTTGAGATCTTTTTTTTTTTTTTCGTGTTCTGTAAAATATTCTAGTGAACAATGGTCTTTGAAGAAAACTTGCTGAATTATAATCAAAATAATTTGCATCAGACACCTGAGGTTTAATAGTCAAGCTTATCTAGTTGAAGAAGAGAAATGAATAGTGTAGTTAATATAAATAATCTGATTTTTAAATTAAATATTCAAAATAAGCTACCCCAAAGTTTTAGATATCTATTAAATTATCAGTATATTTTTAAGGAATAAATCTGTAATTCAAATAATTCAATAACTGAAGAATAAATTGTTCTGTTTGCAGATAATTTATGAACAGAAAAAAGAGATGAAATAAACCAAATATTAGTTTTGAATTACCTGCTCACCTTTATTAAACATTTATTATAATATGAATTATTAGAGAATTGAACTGGGTTTCTTGAACTGTCCAGGAAAGGTCATCTTTGTTATGACATATTAGTGTTCAATGGTAGGCTCGGTACTTTTAAATTAAACTGTAAATATAAACCCATAAAAGATATTAAACATATTTTCAAAGTGCATAGTAGATATTTACCAGGAAAGCATGAAATAAAATGAAAAAAATATAAAAAGCCTGTAATTGGCAGAATGTTAGTAAGTTAACACTTCTTATGGAATAAGATGTAACATTTGGACAAAATTTTAAGTACATAGCACGACTCTGAACTTCCTGTTATTATTCCACCAAGTTTCTGAATTTATGAACTGAACTGAGATTCTATAACACTCCTTCTAATACAGAAAACATTCCATCATTTACAAACCTGAAAATCCAAAACTATATGTACTTTAGTGTTTTACGGTAATTTTGCCCACCGGCATTTTTACTATTTTCCATTAATAGAGACTTCTAAAATCAGATTCAAATATCCCGTATAAAATCTTAAAGAAGAAAATAATCTTTCAAATTCTTTTTTTTTTTAAGTGTAGCCATACTTTGCAAATTCAGTCTTTGTAATTTTAGCATATGTCCCAACAAGTTCTGTTCAAGGATTTGTGAATTAAGATAATTGTCTTAAATTCATCTTGATGAATTTCCTATATGTCCAGATTTTTTAAGTGTCTATGTTTTGGTGTTTTCCTATGATCATAGTTAATAACTGTTTCATAGCTGACGCACCCTAGTATCTTATATTTATCTCTGTCCCTGTAACTTATCTCAGCAGATGGTCTTAGAATTCATTTGCTTGTGTTCTTATGCTACTTTTAGTCCTCTTGGGTTCATGAGCATATCCATGAATCCAAGAAAAAGCACTCCATCTTATGAGATCTACGTTTATACTCCTTCAAAAAGAAGTATTTTTTCTCAGTGTTATCTCATGTTTCTAGTGAGAGCCTCAGCTGGTTTAAAACTCAGTTAATATGTGGCATTTGGTTTACATCGAACAAATTGTGAAATCACATTTTGGAGCCACTGTACAATATATCCCTATTTTGCAAAGAACTTGACCAAAACAGTGAGAAAACTGTTATAAATACAGCTACATCTTTGAAAGAAAGGAAAAAGCATGAACGATCATTTTATATCTCTTCCAGGAGACTGGACTAGAAGGTGCCTTTAAAGAAAGAAAAAAAAAATAAAAAATCTGGAGAAGCAACACAAACATTCACATTAAAAAATCTTGAGGCAGAATAATGTATTGGCATTTTTAAAGGTAATATGTTGCTGCTTTAAAACTCATTAGAACAAAATCTTCTTGATGTTAAATTTCTCTTACAGAAATGCCAGAAGTACTTTATTCTTAGACACCCTATGACTATTTAATCACAATTTCTATGAGAAAAGACTATTGTACATCATGATTCTAGCAATTAGGAAGTTTAAATGTATCATTATATTAAACAGACTCTTTGCACACTTTCTAACCTGTAGTCATCTTGAGAGAAATGTCATAATTAATTGCTCTGTTGACTGTTTTGAGGGGAAAAAAAAAAGGAGAATCTGAGTCTTGATGAAACTGTAAATAGTCAAACTTTTCTCAGGAAGAAGAGAGACTAAGGTATTTCTTGTGTAAACTGCTAAATATATCTCAATAGGCTGGTCTAACGAAGACCTTGAATAGCTAAGCATCTTGACAAAATGATAAATAGTCCCTTTTATCAAGGGGAAAATGTTGTAAATAAGTTTTTCTAATGCTTTTATTCTATGAGATTAGATTAATTTTTCATTACTTTATTTTACCACATTATCTTTAACTAGGACACTGAGTATTCCTTGCAATTTATACAGTGTACAATTCTTTTGACAGCAAATGGCTTCCCATAGTAAAATTTGATCCTCTTGATTAAATATATATATATATATTTTTTTTTCCCAACTTTTCACGTCTTGATACCCAGAGTAACTCAGCTAAAGCCAGTGGACTTGCTCAAGTTTTATCGTTATGTAAATGGCAACAGATTTTGTCTCTCAGTGCTCTCCGTCAGCCTTTGTGGTCCCTCTTCCCTCTCAAATACTGGCCATGCATTTGTCAAACAGTTAGTTCATTAAGTGTTTCAGGGAAAAAAAAAAAATGTCCTTCTAATTTACTATTTTTACATGATACATTTGCTACTGCAGGCCACCAAGATAGTGAGCTGAAGAATTTCACTGTGCCTCTGTGAACAATTATTATCTTCAGGCTTGACTTGCTGTCTCATAATTTTGGTTGTGCCTGGTATCATTTTCTCATAAGACTATCTACATATAAACAGAGGGATGTGTGATGGAGGACCATGAGGTTTGAATATGAATTATCTCTTTGTTGTGTATTGTATCTTATGCATAAATTCATGGCTTTACCGTTTGCAAGTTATCAGAAGATAAAAACATTTCATGGCTGAAAATTGTTCCCCTTATTCCATTCCTTAAATTATTTTTCTACATTGTGGCTTTTAATTCACTATGGTTTGTTTTTAATTTATTTCTAAATAGGCGTTTTATTGAATACATTATGTCAGGATTTAACAGAGGATGCCCCTTTCCTAGCATTAAGTTCCTGTGCATAGGGTAATGATGTCAGACCTGCAATAAATTAGGGGTGCTTTTTCCAATGTACATATGGTGCTTTAAGTTTAGGTACTCACTATTGACGCTTTTGGGAGCTTTTTCAAACCATACCTCTGAATGACTCTTGTTTTGATTCCTGGGATCAAACCTGAAAATCAAAACTGTTACAACTAGGGTCAGTTTGCGGCATTGAATGCCATAAACAAGGCAGTGAGAGTATGCTCACCATGCAGGTTTTGTCTATTTACTGCAATGTGGCTAAGCAGCCAAACTCATAGAACTGCCATGTACAATAAATATTAGGTCTGACCTCTTGGCTAAGATCAAGTGTGAAATCACTTTAATATCTGATACATTACCTCCCATGGGACTATGTCCTACCCTTGCAAGCAAATGGACTCAGTAATCTGACAGGTCGTTTCCTTTGCAAGCAACTACCAGGCACAGATGTGCTATGAGCAGCTATAAAGGGAAGGTTCTGGAAGATGGGGATGGACACTAAGTGCTCTGTACTTTATTGGAAAATCTTCTGGTTCTATAAAGGGCATTAGTTCTGTTATGGAAATAAAAGTGCTTTTTGAGTCTCTCAAGCACAGCAGTATGTTGACTGAGTTAGCAGCAGGTTCACTGTTGAAGAATTTATGTCTTAAGTTCTGGGGTGTAGACCAAGATTTTGTAAAAAGATGTGGAAATGACAGGTAGAGACTGTAGACTTTTTTTTTTTTTTTTGAATATCCCTGCCTGTGTCCCTCTTGTGACAGCACTATTTCTCCATCAAGCTCCATTAAGATTTAGTACAGACAATGGAGAACAGACAAAAGAAAGCACTCACTGCCAGCTTTTATTTAAGGTTGTTTCCACTTGAAATAAATAATCGATATAAATCCAAATATTTGCATTTAAAACCGCAAAATCTAAAAAGATGGAAACTAGTCATTTTTAGCCTGCCAGATGGTTAAAAGAGAGATGTCAAGCATACTCAGCCTAGTGATATCCCTGTATTCTATGTGTCTATTCTCACACAAAATTTTGCTCCCATTTTGAAGCTTTTCTATCATTAGTTAGAGGGAGTTGTAGGCACACAGTTCTAGACTGCTTAACAAAGAGCTTTTCAGAAGCAGGCTGAGCAGAGAGGCTCAGAAAGCTAGAAAATAGGATAAGCTGAAGAAGAAAACAGTTCAGGTACCTCTGTCTGTTTGGCAATGTGTCTCATTCAGGGCTGTGTACAAGTTTCTCTCCACTGGGATTCGGAGATGTAATTTCACCATCTAATAATTTGTCTACGGTTCCTGCCAGTGTCCTTCCCATATCACTGTACTGCCTGTGTATTTGTTCACTTTCAAGTGCTATTTTGTTACAGATCAATTAGCCCTTTCTGAGACAGAATTAAGGTGCAGTTCAGGCCAGAAATTTTGTACTAGAGGTCATTTGACTCCATCTGCCACGTGTAGGCCTTCGACACTAGCAGATTGTGCCTCATACACAAATACCCCTTTGCAATGTTGATCTAGGCTCACAAAAAGCATCTTCCATGGTCATCCTAAAACAGCATCACTCTGACGAGATTAGAAGCAGACTTCATTATAACTGAGGACTTTTGAGAAAAACTCAGGGAAAAAAAAAAAAATCATACACTGATGAAATAGTCATGCCTTTGGTCAGAGAGGAATGCCGCATGGGACAAAGTGCTATGCAATGTCAATGTGTCTGGCTATAAGCATTATAAGCATCACTGCTACAAGCTGCTCTGCATTATTTGGCACTCCTTGGGACAAATACTTGCAACAGTGAAGGGGAGGCTGTTTTTTTTTTCTTTTTTCTTCTTTTCCCTGAGAGTGAATCCTGACTGGCCTATTTTTAAGCATGGGTGCTGGAGGAAGAAAATAAGTCTCTTCTCACTATGCATTGTTAGCTGTAGGGTCACCCACAGTGGGTGCCCCCACATCAATCATTTCATAGGCTGGTGGCAAGGATGTCATGTGGAAAATGGTAGGTTCTACTGTAGGTAGAAAAAGGCTATAATATGGGATTTCTACTGTCTGAATGAGTGCTTTTTCATGTAACATCTTAGAGAATAACCACAAACTCAAATGAACGAGGTTTTTGGCTGCTGCTTTGTGCATTACTTGTTGCTGTTGGTGTGTATTTGCTTCTGCTTAAAGTACACCTAAAGTATAGGTTTTGTTTCATGGTGGATCTTGGGTAGGTGCCTGTCAGGTTTGCAGGGGTTCTTTTGATCACACTTGAGAGCCTAAGCTGAAGTTTTTCACTGTACACTGTACCACTGTTGTGGTTTAACCTGGCTGGCAGCTAAACACCACACAGCCGTTCGCTCACCCTCCCCCCTCCCTCTCTGGGATGGGGGAGAGAAACGGGAAAGTGAAGCCGGTGAGTTGAGATAAAAGACAGTTTATTAAGACAGGAATATAATAATAACAATAATAATAATAATAGTGATAATGATAATAGTATTACTAATAATAATAATGTGTAAGAAACAAGTGATGCACAACACAATTGCTCACCACCCGCTGACCGATGCCCAGCCTATCCCCGAGCAGCCGGCCCCCCACCCCGGCCAGCCACCCCTATATATTGTTTAGCATGACGTCAGATGGTATGGAATACCCCTTTGGCCAGTTTGGGTCAGCTGTCCTGGGTCTGTCCCCTCCCAGCTCCTGCTGCACCCCCAGCCTGCTTACTGGCAGGACAGAGCGAGAAGCCGAAAAGTCTTTGGCCTGGTGTAAACACTGCTCTGCAACAACCAAAACATCAGCATGTTATCAGCGCTCCTCTCATCCCAATCCAAAACATAGCACCCTACCAGCTACTATGAGGAAAAATTAACTCTGTCCTAACTGGAACCAGGACACAGTGAATTTAAGGCCAACGCACTGGCTCTCAATGAATCTAAGATTTTTTAATCTGCAGCTGCTCCTGTGGCACTTTGGAAACTGTCTGTGAAGATGGAGAAGTGGAGAAGAAAGCTGTACTTTGGCACCCAAATAACAACAAATCCCATTGCTACCATAGCATCTGTGAATCATGCCTTAAATCTCTGTGGATCTTTGAGATTAGCATGAGGGGTATATAAAAATATACCACTCAAAGTTTTCCTGTGTGTTTTGGCACTTAAATACACAGAAACAAGAGTAATCTTTCTAAAAGAAGCGTTTGCAGGAAGTACGTGAGGCAGGAGAATGATGGAATGCCCTTTTCTTATCTCCATACCAGCCCCTAGCCTCAAGCAGAAGTCTGTAAGGAACGACGGGAACAACCTTGCTCTTCCACCTCCCACCTCATGTCAGGTTTCAAGCAGTCTTGTGAACCAAGGACTCCTTTCCCCAGCACTTGAGGAGGTGTGTTCCTGTGCCCCTCAGCATTGCATCTCCAGCAGTGTCCCAGCTACCTGCTGGAGCCATACTATTCTTCCCCAGGACACTCATCACTAAAGGCTGCCCTGTGGGGATGTGAACCTGTACAGGTCAATGTCTGACCAAGAGGCCTGGCTGAATATATCTGCTCACATCTGCAAACTGGTGCCAAACATGAGAAAAAAATGTATATTGTCTGCCTATTTAATACTTGTTTTTGTTGTGCCAATGGTGTGAAATTGTGCTTGTGGACTGCCAATCATTACACAATATTTTATATAATGTTTTTGTAAATTCTTCCAAATGAAAACTCCAGCAGCCAATTAGCTTGTTGGATGTCTACAAGTTATTTACAGTTAAAATAACAATATAAGGTAATGCAGTTAGAAACCTCTTTTTTTTTTTCTTTTTTTTTTTTTTTTTCAAAAAAGCACAGCATATATTTTATAAACTTCAGCTCTTGTTGATATACTTTTCTTTGGCATCTGCGTAGTAGCAGGAGACCATGATCATGTGACTTTTTCCACTGGCAGTTTTTCATAAACAAGACTTATACCAGCTAATGTTTTTCTTTAATGATTTGTGGTCAGGCACAGTGCCTGTCCCATCTGCAATCCAACTATGCATGGAAGCAATTAAATATGATCTCCATTTCCTTTCCATTTTCAGAATAAGTGTGCAACTACACCTGAAACTCCAACAATTACAGATGTGATTTAGAGCTTTTTATTCTTAATCACTGAACGAACAGTTTGGTAAGCATTTCCTTCCTGAGCAGAAAAAGCTTCAGACCTGGAGATACCAAGGGTGTCATGTATATCAGGAATGGAGAATGATGTCTCCCCATTTATCATTTTCACTTTCTCTTTTCTGACTTGTCATCTTTCTTTCCATATCATTTAACAAACCCACCTATCAGACTGAGCTCAGTACCTTGGCACAAAGGAGAGTCTCTTCACTAAACAGTCTGTACTTTTTCCTTTTCTATCCAAAGTGAAAGGAATAAGTTTGCACACAGCTCCATTATAACAGCTGCAGAGAGAAGAGGTCTACCATATTACAACAAGGCCTTCAGCTCAGCGAGGCTGGAATTCCTCATTTTTTTCTGCAGGATTAGCCAGGGAACAGGAGAGGTTGTCTATCAAGTTCACAGGAAAAGCATCACTGGTGGAAAAACTGGAGGACACTAACAGCTCCTGCTAAGTGTAGCATGTAAGTATAATATTTGTTGGGTCTTTTAAAATTATTTGCTGAAACTTGTTTCACAGTTAGAAAACATTTTCTTAGAATAAAACATTTTTTCTTTTCTGTTTGTCTTTTTTAAGAAAAAAAAACAGTATTTTTCTAAACCGATGTTGGAAAAAAAAGGCACTGGTAAAATTTATTCCATGATGTGTTAATTCCCGTATCATATTCAGTCCTTGACAAGGTACTCTTGTTTCCTGAAATGCTTTGTGAAAACTTCCCTGGCAAAATAATGTCACTTTAATGTCAATTAGAACTGGAGGTGAAAACGTGGCCTCCCTGACAGCACATAGAGTTTACCACTGATTTAAATAAATTTCTTCACTCAAAATGAGGAGTTTTTTGTTTGTTTGTTTGTTTTTTCCTTCCAGGACTTCCTCTCCAACTGAGACTGACTCCTGAAACACACTGAAACAGTAAAAGTATTACTGAGAAACTATTTTATTTCTTTTGCAATGGGTATTACTTCTGAAGCAATTTCTCTTTGGAAGAGGAGGTATTTTACTGAATTGTGTTTATTCAAAGACATGCACACTTATGGTAGGCACTGATTTGAATGCTTGAGACAGATAATTTTTTTTAACCATTTTTTTTTAAACTTTTTTCTCACACCATCCAATACTATTAGATATAGTATAGTTTTGAAAAAATGCATCACCACCTTATTTCTTGTGACAGAAGTCAGAAATGTGTTAGCAAGCAATCACGTACATACACAAATGACAATATTGTAGTGTTTTCTGCAGGGAAAGAAACCCAGGAAAATGTGCACATTTTGTTCAAAAGTTATGTTAAAAGTTATGTTCTGCTTTTTGTCCTTCAAGTTTACACTAAAATTCAGTACAAATATATTAAAAAAAAAATAAAGTTAATGCTGCCTCTTCATTTTGCACTCAACTATAAGAGTTATTTCCTATTTCCTTGACCAAACTCCAGCTGCTAAATGACTAGTTTATTGACTCTAAAAAGGCTTTGTTCAGTTTAATGCATGCTGTATGTCCTGGATGAGCCTGTTTTTCACTAGATGCAAAACAGAGAATAGAAGGGAATAATAATAATGATTACAAAAAAAAAAAAAAGGTCTAGAGCAAATGATAATACAGTAATAATAATACAGCATGTGAACAAAGGATTCTTACATCACAGATCACATTGTGGTCTTTTATTTTATTAAAAATAATTTAAAGAGAGAATAACTCATTAGTAGCATAACATTTTCTGTTTACTTTCTCCACTGTTAGGAAAAGTGTAAGACTAACTAGTCCCACTTGTCTCCAATAGCAATGTCCATGCTTAATGAAGAGATTCAGCTTTGGAAGACAGTGGCCTAAATTGACATTATTGCTTGTACTCAAATTACTGAGCAAAGGAAAACCAAAGGGAAAGATTCCTATCATTGCTTTTATATTTTATTTTTATTTTTATTTTTTATTTTCCCAGAGAAAGGTGGATTAGGCCCTGGGTGAAAACGTTATGAAGGCTTACAGTTTTAACACAGATTATTATTCATAACCTACAGATTGGCTGCTAAAAATATGACCAAACAATAAAATACAGATGCTTGGCTATAAGCATCAGTTCTTTGGAAAATATATAATAATATTAAAAAATATCAGAATGCACAATTACTTTATTAAGTCATTTTTATATCTCTTCTGATATTATTACAAGCATACAGACAATGTCAGGATGTGGCTCCCATTCACAGCACCCAATGTCTGATAACATCACAACTATTTTCTACTCTCTGAGCTAATTGGAAACATCAAATCTGCTTTGCCAGAATTTAGTCATGCTTCATTTGAAAGTTAAAAGCAGCTCCTGGGAGGAGGGAGGTTCTTTATTCAAAACCTCTTTTATAAGCAGTGTGGTTAGAGCTGGAATATTTAAATACTTGTTTCTAAGCCTTGCTTTAGGCCTTGCCATCTTTTTATTTAAAGGGGGAAAAATGTCATGCAGCACTTTAGTTAGAATTAAACTTCTTAGTTACCCAAGCAGTATGTCAACATCAGGCAGCATTAAAACAACAACAAAAACAGTATCATTATCATTATCAAGTGAAATATTTTCATAGGCAGAATATACGGAGACAAGATTGTTGAAATACTCCACGTTTCTTTCCAGAAATAGCATCCTTTGGCATGATATTGAGAATTTTAATAGTAGCTTGCCCAGAAAACCCGTATTCCTCTCAGTAAACCTGCATATTCATGGAATAGACACATGTTCTTTTGAAGGTTATTCTGGTTGCAATAAGTATATGTTACTATAGAAGAGCTCTCAGTCTTGTGATATAACAGAATATTGAAATATTCCCTGGTTTACCCAAAATGAAAAACAAAATCAAGCTATGGCAGGACCTTCTTTTCTGAGAATTTCAAAAAGATTAAACGTGTATGGTTAAATATGAGACACTGATGAGCATTAGGTTTGGCTTTTGTAGGGTAGGTAGTGAGTTCGTACCTGCAAAATCTTTGCCAGAGTGAATTGAGAGTCTCAGCTGAGCTGGGACACAGATGTCTGGAGTCCTGTGCACATCTGCATAGTGCTACTCTTGCTGGTAAATAAGATGTCTCATAATCCCAAAAGGTTCTTAAACATTTATTCATCTTCAAATAGAATTTGTAATTTTCTGATTCTTTAAGACATTCTTTGCAGAAGATCCTGTACAAATGCTCTGCAGCAATTTGAATGGAAAGGAGGAAAGAGAACAGTAAAACATTGGTAATATTATCACAAAATAAATACAGAACTTTTGTGCTCCTTTCTTTTTCTTTTTATATTATTTATTTAATTATTTATTCAAGAAGCTGGAAAGTACCTGGTAGCAAGTTTTAACACTTCCTTCTTACTGGACACACCTCCATCAGTAAGATGGAGGTGGGAGGTAACTGCTGCTGATGCTCATCCAATATATCATTGGGTACTTGACAGGTAAAAATAACAAAAGGAAAAAATATTCTAGATATCAAATCCACTGTGATGTATGCAAAAATTATATGTCATTAAAAAGATGGTATTTGAAGTTAATGTATGTGGTGCTGTAGGAAATTAAATTCATAACTGATCTTAGAAGTGTCCAGTGCTAGTGTATGAGGCAAGTTTTTTTTAAGTGCAACAGACAGAAGAAAACCTGAATTTTATTTCATAAAAGAGTCTTTTAAAAGTATTCAGCACTGACTGAAGAACACTTTTTTACTGCAGCAGCATTGCAGTCAATGTAACTGTAAACTTTATTTTCCTCAGGCTTTTATGCTGAGTAGTTTCTAACAGCTATTGATTGCATTCTTCCACCAATTTTGACAATGACACCATGAAGTGCCATGGAGTATAAACATTTCTAAAGAAGTGATGTAATTCTTAGAGGCATTAATATATTGTACGGCTTTTGTTTAGCCTTGTAAAACTCTAAAGAGTAACAAATTATTTGGTAAGTGCTGAAAAGTATGATGTATGTTCACCTTAATTCTTTAAACTCCAACTCCTGGTCCTGTACTTCAGTGCCACACATATTACGTTATGCATCAGGGTAGATAATGACTCACTTAAGATGTTACAGCAAGCAACACACATTTGTGGATCTCATTAACTGGTTGTAAGTTTCCTCTATGAGATCTTCACCTCCTGCTGAAAGAGGGAGTGAAAATCACTGGCTTCTAACCAATGCTTGCAAAAATAACTGAAAACAAACAAACAAAAACAAAAACAAAACAAAACAACAACAGCAACAACAAACACCAAAAAACCCCAGCCTAAAATTTTGCAGTAGGGACTACAATCGGCTAGATGTGTATAGATTCTCAGTCAGCTCCAGGACACAATTCCAGGAGAATTAGGGCTAAAATTCCTGATTAATACTATTGAAAAGATTATTGAAAAAGTTACTTTTTCCACTATTAGAAATTGCAGAGGTAAAAGAAAATGGAGGAATATTCTCTAAGTTTTATTTTAAAAATTGTATTTTAAATATTTTATTTTTTTCCCTTTCACATGCTTTTAATTAGAAGTTAAAATATTTGTTTTTCAGGGTTACAAGAGTGAGGAATTTTGCTCCTGAAAATCATCTCTTTTTCCAAATCTCCTTTGAGATACAGAAAAATCACAGTAATCTGCATTTTCTTAGACCAAATAGATTAAAAAAAAAAAAAAAAGTCACTGCACAGATGAAAATCCAATATTCATTTAGGGCACAGAGAAAAAGGGAGCCTGACTTTGCTGCCTTCTTAAGTAGGCTGTCACATGGGAGGTCTGAGGTCTGGATACTTCTCTCTTTGCAGGGTGCCTTTCTGTGGTCCAGAAACTATCCAAGAAAATGTAACTTAACCGCTAAATTTTTATAACTTGCTTTTAATTCGTGATATTATCAGTGCTAGTGAACTTTTTAATCCAGATGTGGAGTTTATTTTTGCAAAATAATAATAAAAAAAAAGCCTCTGATAGGGTTGGCTGTAATTATCCCCTTAATATGTTCAAAGTCCTTTGTAGGGAACTGACGTTCTCTCATTCTCTTATACACGCAGACAGGCATGCTCAATAATACAGACACATACATGGAGCTAATAATTCTTTTGATGTTATGGGGATTTAGTAGCTATCTTCCCAGCAGGGACAAGGATCCAGCACATTGTACAAATAAAACCATTCTTGTTCCTCCTAAGAAGGCAACTGCTCAGATTCTCCATTCTCAGGGGAATGGAATACTTTCCTTCTTGTCAGTCAGTGCTGAAGGCCTCTCTGTTTTGAATACTTTTTGTATTCAATTTGGTTGTGTAAAAATAGTTCCTCCCTGATGAGCTCCTGAGAGAGTATGTCTACCCCACAACTCTATAGGAGTTTCAGTGAAGTAGCTCCTGGATTTTAATGCTGAGGGAGAAGGGTTTGGAGCTGAGCATGATGTGAAAGGGAACTGGAAGCAACCAGACAAAGAGTGTGATCTGTTGTAGAGATGTCACTTGGCTCTTCCTGGTTCTTACAATCTCAAAACATTTGGAAGGGACTATCATGTTCATAATATTATGAATAAAGCAAGCCTGAATGATCCACTTGTAGTGCTTCTCTTTTCTGTCTATATCAGAGAACAATATATTATTAAAACTTCTGAATATGCTGAGATCTGATTTTTTAAAGGCAAATAAGTATTTTAATGTCTCTTCCTTTCAGCCCAAGAACTCACATTTGAAAGCTTTATGGAAATCCTGTATGTTTTCAAAGATCATTTTCACTCCAATAAAATTGCATATTTTTCTGGTGTTTCTTTTTCAATGTAAATACCCTATGATCTAGAGTGAAACAGGAGAATGTTCATTTTTATGTTATGACTAATATCTGTGAAGGAGGAGTCACACCTAACTCATTCATTATCTTCTTGCTCAAAATTCCTTAACAGTAGTAAGGAGAGTTCAAGTTGAGACAATATGCCAACAGAGACATAGTGGAAGAAAAGACATGATCTTACCTAATATCATGAGGATTCCCATCTTATAAAGGAAGGATGTTTACAAATGCCCTGCCCTGGGCGTGGAAGTGTTTGGAGTATGACTAACCAGTAAAAAAAGAAAGAAAAAGCAGCAACTGTAATATGCATGTGCTTACTTCGTTTATTTACCATGGGTAAAAGTAAGAGAGAATATGGATGTATAGTTCATACTAATACAAAATTCAAGCTCATCTGAGACTTGGGCTGTCTTCACTAGTGTTTAGAGCTTATACAACGAGGCAATAACATCTACCACCAACTCCACCAACTTTAACAAATATCACCCTTTGATTTCTTTATCAGTCATTAATTTTGATATAGATGAAAATATTGCCTGATTCTTGTGAGAAGACTAACCAGGCTGTTCATTTCCAAAGATCAAGTACTCTGACCCGCATGGATGTGCCTTTTGTACTATGTTTTAATGAAATAAAACATCACATCTAGGAGTGAGTGAAGTTATTGGTTCTTTTAGTGTAGTACCTGTCTCTTTTGTAAGTTGTAAAAATATTTCTGAGTCAAAGCGCTTAGTTTTGAATAAGACGAATACATTTTCTTTGAATTTTCCTGTCAGTCAAGTTTTTTTTTTCTCTTTTTTTTTTTTTTCTCAAAAATGTGTACTAGAGGTCCTTCATATATTGCCTTAATATTTGATGTCTTCTGTAATTGGAAAGTCATTTGTTGCACAAGAATGTGAATGAACAAAAGCAAGAAAAGTCATACTATTTCTTCATAACAAGAGTTAGTACCCTCAGCACAGCAGCTCCATGATCTTCATGGAATTGAACTGTGTCATTTGGTGTATAAAAATGCAATGCCTGACATCCCATAGGACTGATAAGCCAGTCCATTTTTGAATATGTGCTAAGTCTGAGAAAAAAGCTATTGAGTCTTGCTTGGATTGTCCTTCTGAATGGAACTTACAGGTTTAAATTTAGGTCATTCTAGCTTTCAGGTTAGCTTCCTTACCACTTTACCTTCCGGCATCTTTATTAATCAGCTTTTGAGAACTTAATTTTTTTCCTAATTCAATGTTTTATTCCTGTCATCTGCATCCATTTCCTTCTTTTGTAGTTATTTCAAATAGCAAAAGAATATGGAGCAGAATTTGAATGTTATCTGCATCTTTAGAAGGGGATTGGAAAATTTATTTTACTATAATTTATTTGACCACCCAATACTTTTTTTTTTTAATTATTATTATTTATTTATAACTTAGATTTACTCTATTTGCAATGATTCAGTGGATTCTCCATTTTTCAGCTTATGAGTTGTCTGAAAACTATTAATGATAATTCATCTCACATGTTGTGTCAATAGATGCAAAGAGTTTTAAGTGGGCTGCTTGAGTATTTGGTGCTCAGACATCTGTTTAAATTCCTAGTTGTGCATTTTGGAGTGCATGTGCACATATTGCTACATTGAACACCAGTGTTACTAAAACAAAAGGTTATTTCTATAAAGCTCATTTAAAAATGTGTAGAGGGAAGTCATGGTACTTTGAAAGAAAACTTGCATTTATTCTTCTTTTTTTTTTTTTTTCTCAAAATATTATTACCTCACCTTATTTCACTGAAAATTTTGTTTTCCAAATTATTTTCATTACTGAGTATTTACCAGTTTATATTTTTGCAGAAACTGAAGAAATTGCTATTTTCAACTAGTAAAAATATACAGATAGTCTAGAAAGAAATTTTAGAAATATATATTGATCCAATCCTGCAAGAATCTGAATGTTTGAGTCTCTGAATGAGAAAGCAGCTACTGAATCCTGACTGTATTTTTTTAAACGTCTAAAGCAATTTTCATACACTATGTGACCTAAGATTTTTTTGGTGTGCATTCTATAAAATCTGTTTGAAAAAATCCTGCAGATGCTATTACTGTTAAATTTGTGTACATTTTCATACCAATGATATTTAGGGCGTTATATAGTACTTAGCAAGATAATTAATCCATGTTCAGCCTAACATCAAAATTTATACATAATTTGAAACATGTTTAATATAGTAAGATTTTTTTTTTTAAATGGCTTTATCATCATGTTTTCCCTGATAAAGCTCTCAGTATATGGATATCTATAAATATTTTCTTCAACTTTACTCATATTAAAAGCTAATGATCCACTTAAGCAATGATACTTAAGTTGGACTTAAATGTATTCTGCTCAAACAACCCAATGTTTTTTTTTTTTTCATTTGTATTATATTTTAAATATTTATATATTTACCATAAGAAAAAAACATGTCCTGAAAACCTCATGGATTTTATCAATTCTAATATTTTAAGAATTGTTTGGAAATTCTTAAATATCATGGGATATCTAAGATCATTTGTTGTCTGATTTTTTTCCTTTTCTTTTTTATACTTGTTTTCTTAATAATTACAGCTCAGGAATTTATAGTGTTATAAGGGAAGATCCTTCACAGCTCTATACAGGCATAAAAGGGAAATTCTTTCTTAGCTCTATCCAGCATTTAATAGATTCAATATTATATGTAATTGTATATAGTAATCTTATTTTATTATTTCTGATTTTCAAAACTACTCCTTAATATTAACATTAACTTGTAATTTGAAGTTATTTTTTAAATAAAATTTTATACTGGAAGTATTACATCAGAACAGCACTTAAGTTCAGGAAACAATCAAATATTACCTTTGAATATACATACTTAGTACAATAAACTAAATCCTGAAAGAATAATTTTATTAAGCTAAATTATGTGATGTCAGAAAATAACATCTGATGATACAAAATAACATGGAACTAAATCTTGAGAAATACCCTATGTAAAATAAATGAATGAATAAATAAATAAAATCCAGGCCCATGTATAGTGCAAATTAACATTTGTGTTCTGTGTAGACAGTCATTTTTTGGATAGCTTTCCTGTATTTTTGATTAGTAACACATCACAGGCTCCCATCATAAGATTGTCTATGCTTGCTTGGATAAAGCGTTATGAATTTAGACATAGGCCAGAAGATGAAAGTGTCCAGTGGTCCCTGGGCCCATTCTGCCATGCCGAGGAGCTAAACAGGAGTAGGTGAGGTGGCTTGTGTATATTTTTCCTGGCCAGCCACTGACTGCACCCAAGAGTAATGAGGGAGCTGATCACCACCAACATATTTTGCCCTTTTGCATTTAAAAATAAATGTTTCTTATTGTCCATGGACTAGCCAAATGAAAAGGCAAAATAAAAATGGATAGAATTTTCTTTCTAAGCTACATTTTGATTATGTATTATGTGTGGAGAAAATAATTATTAAGTATCACAGGTTGTGATACCAAAAGTATTCTAGGGACATGTGATAAAGGGGGCCTACAGGAAAGCTAGGGAGGGGATCTTTGTCAGTGAGTGTAATGACGGGACAATTTATCATTTAAGGCCAGGTTGGATGGGGCTTTGGGCAACCTGATCTAGTGGCAGGTATCTCAGGCCATGGCACAGGCATTGGAACTAGATCTTAAAGGTCCCTTCCAACCCAAAGCTTTCTATGATTCTATGATACAAAAGGACTCTATAAACCTGGGGACAAATCATAAGTCAGATCCTACATGTCTTTGTATTAAAAGGAGAGTGGTGATTCCGAGGGCTAAGGAAATCTTCTTCATTCCTTAGCTGCACTTTATGAGGCTACTTAACCATCCAAGAGGTCTACTTAAAGCTCATCAAATTAAAGAAAGGTCAGTCACCCTACTTGAAAGTTACTGTTTATATAACCTTGGGTTCTGGCCCATATACATGTCCATGTCTGTATACCCTCTTTATTATATCATTGTGTAGTGTTTTTACTTGGGTGGGCAGCCGAGTTCCACCATGGCCACTCTCTCACTCCCCCTCCTCAAAGGGGAAGAGGGAGAAAATATGATGCAAAGGGCTCAAGGGTTGAGGTAACGATGGGGAGATCGCTCAACAGTTATCGTGACTGGCAAAACAGGCTCAGTGTAGGGAGACAGTAAGATTTATTGCCTATTATTAGCAAGCTAGAGAGGTGAGAAACAAAGGAAAGAAACTGAAAACGCCTTCCCCCCATCTACCCTCTTCCACCTCCTCCCCCTGAGCAGCACAGGGGAATGGAGGAATGGGGTTTGCAGTCAGTCTATAGCACTTCGTCTCCGTTGCTCCTTCTCAGTCACTCTCTTCTCCTGCTCCAACCTGGGGTTCCTCCCATGGGATGACATCCTTCCTGAACTGATCCTGCAGGGGTGTCCCACAGGCAGCAGATCTTCAAGAACGGCTCCAGATATGGGTCCGTACCATGGGGTCCATCTGTCTGGAACAAACCGTTCCAACCTGGGTCCCCCACGGGCGGCAGCTCTCCCCAGACCCCATGCTCCTGCTTGGTCTCCTCTCCTCAGTGTACAGGTCCGGCCCAGAATCTGTTCCAGCAGGGGTCCTCCACAGGCTGCAGCCTCCTCCAGTGCAGGTCCACCTGCTCCACCATGGTCTCCTCCACGGGCTGCAGCATGAATCCCTGCTCCACCATGGTGCACCATGGATTGCAGGGGGACAACCTGCTTCACCATGGTCCTCACCACAGGCCACAGGGAACTTCTGCACCGGTGCCTGGAACACCTCTCCCCCTCCTTCTTCACTGACCTTGGCACCTGCAAAGCTGTTTCTAACTCCTCTCTCTCTCCCACCTGTTGTGTAGCAGCAGTTTTTTTTTTTCCCCCTTTCTTAAATATGCTCTTACAGAGGTGCAAACAACATTGCTTATTGGCTCGACTCTGGCCAGCCGCAGGGCCCTTATCTAACATGGGGCAGCCTCTAAATTATTCTCACAGAAGCCACCCCTATGGACCCCAGCTACCAAAACCTTGCCATATAAACCCACTACACCTAGGGCTTCTTGGGTCTCATTCAATAAACTAAAATTAGCACATGCAAAAAGTTGAGTCAACTCTCTGCCTATTTCTATATCACAAGAATATTTTAGATTGGGGTTCCAGGCTCATCTGAATGCTTCTGGAGGCAAAAGTGCTTGGAGGATTTTCATCCTAAGAGTGAGATTGCTGTCTAGTGATCTCAGATAAGAAAGGGCAAGGCCGTCCTGAAAATCAAGAAATTTAAATGGAACTTAAAATGGAACTTTAAGTAGATTTTTGGTTCCAGAGATATGACTTGCCCATAAAGATGTGAACAGTTGTATTAGTCATCTGTTACTGGTATGTTACATTTCTTCTGTACATAAAGAATAGTGAAAGGAACATCAGGAATAATGAAAATTATTCCCACTTCTCTTTGTCAGTCCACTGCCTATCAGTATCTCTCTGACCTTTCTAGTGTTAAGTATAGTAATGATTTTATTTTTAAGGCAAAGAAACAAATTGTTGATTTGGGACTTTTATTTACTGAAAACTATTTTCCTAATTACTTTCAGAGTGAGTTTCATGTAACTTGCTTAGCCAGCTACAACATATGTTATGCAAATATCAACAGAAACCACTGTTTTCCATAGAACTTGCCTAAAACTCATTAATAAGACAGAAATTCTCATTCCTAACCTGGTCTCACTTTGATCTTCTTTCTAAAACCTGTAGGAAATAGCTTAATTACAACAGCAGTTTACAGTACCAGTACAAAAATTGTGGCTAGTTAAAGAAATGGCTTAAGTTTTCAAGGCATTTAAATAAAAATTGTTGAAAGTTTTGGTAGCATTTTCTGAAGCAATATTTTCTATTTTCCTTGTTCTATTTTCTATCCCCTTATTGTATTTTCTCTTTTCCTTATTCTTTTACATTTTGAAGATAATAATGTATAAAAATGCTGCAGAAGTTCAATATCAAAGGAAATAAAAATAAATCTAATTGAAAATGCTTATTTTAATAGGGAATATATCATCAGAGACACCTCTTGGTGTTTCCAATGTACCAGAAGCTTGTAAGAAAAAGTTTGGCAGTATGTAAAAATCTATAGGGGAAATTTCAAATTGTTATTCAGGTATTTGAATATATATCTTACAGTATGAAACCCACTCAAATAGAGTGGTTTAAACTTATTATTGTTGTATCAATTATCTTATCCAAAATTTTTCAGTATCAGCCAAATCTAATTGTTAAATTATTTTATCAGAAATTGTGTACTCTCCTGAACAAAAGTAATTCTGAGTGCTCTATTATAGTTTGTCAGGCTGAATAAAAAAGTCAGAAGTAAGAAAATAATTTCATAAGAATTTCTAGTGCAAAACAGGTTGTTTTATAATATTCAGTATTAATTGTGTTTCTTATTGAAAGAGAATTTCTAACAGAAGAATATTATGCATTTGAACAATGAATTTGAAAGAAAAAATATAAATGACTTCTCACTTTGCGGATTAATTATGGGTGCATTGTTTTGTCCTTGCTAGTGTATCTTATTTCTGGTACAAAATGCTCAACAACAGAAGGACAGAAAAAAAAAAAAAAAGGGTCTAAATATTAAAGTACATTCAGAATAAGAAGTTAGGATTTTTTAATTGTCTGTTTTTGAATTACTACAAACATTACCATCATCATCATCAGATGCTTATACATCTGATACTGCAAACATACTGCAATTTTACATTATTGGATACATAAAGCCCAGAAAGCGTATATTTACATATTACTGAGAGTCCAGCTCAATCCAACATAAATGTTAACACACTGGAAGAAGCACCAAAGTCCCTCAACAATGTCTAGAATTTTCCTTTTAGATGATCAGTTCGTGTCTACTGCTCTTCTTTCTTTCTTTTATGTGATTACTGTATATATTGAAAATTTGTCACTGTAAGTTGCTTATTTACTCAACCCACATTTTGTAGAAACTTGACTTTGCTTTAAAATTAACAAATGGAGTGTGCTAACACTCAGAAAATATATAGATTTGTATTTAAATATACTTCTAAAAAGTCATTATAGAGATTTACTTATATCTATGTATATTAAAGTTGCACATCTGATTACACAATTAGTACTTGAAAATGTGAAGCCCCTGAAAGAAAAGACTTCACAAAACAGCATATGATTTGCTTTCATATTCATTTTCACAATGGTCACCTGCTGCAGCTTATAGGAATATTAAATCTCTCTTTAGTATTGCCACTTTATCCTCTGCTTTCATATTTTCTATTTCTTAATATTCCCACCCTCTTCATCTGACAGTGAATTTTGACCTCTGATGCCAGGAAACCATTCAATAAATCAACAGTACTTTGATCTGCAGAATTATGGGATTTTTCTTCAGGAATAGGTAAAGATACAGGTAAATGAATGAAAATTATCTAGAGAAGAGGCATTTTTGATCCATGAAGAAATAATTCTAAAGTTTTCCAGTACTAATACTACTGGATTTTCAAAACAAATAAAAGAAATGTGTTAGTAACAAGAAAAGGGTATTTGTAATTACAATGTCTTTTATCTTGTTTTTATACTTGAGCATTAGCATAGAACGTGTCAGAATAGTAGTAGGTGTTTTATGGAGTGATAAATTCAGGTCTGACACTCTATAAGAACATTGAATTATAGATTCATTAAGGTTGGAAAAGACCTTCAGGATCATCTGGTCCAACCACCACCCTACTACCAATGTCACCCACTAAACCATGTCCCAACATAAAGCCACATATGACAAAAATGTTTTTGCCAAGTCCTGTTCCAGGTAGATGTATGATTTTCATATGTAAAGTCATGAGTTGGACAAAACAAGCAAGATCTGCGCCATGCCTGTAATTATGTCCCAACTGAGAGAAATGTCCCTAAAACAAAAAAAAACAAAGAAACAAATAAAAAACGTATTATTTAGGCTTCTCTGTACAGGGCTTACATAAGCTCAGGGATATCAGAGGACACCAACTTGTGGGGAAGCGTTGATCTACTGGAGGGTAGGAAGGCTCTGCAGAGTGACCTGGACAGGTTGGATTGAAGGGCAGAGGCCAATGGGATGAGGTTCAACATGGCTAAGTTTCCTCCTTCACTTTGGTCACAACAACCCCATGCAGCTCTATGGGCTTGGGGCAGAGTGGCTGGAAAACTGTGCAGAGGAAAGAGATCTGGAAATGTTAATCGATGCTCGCCGGAACATGAGCTGGCAGTGTGCTCAGGTGGCCAAGAAGGCCAACGGCATCCTGGCTTGTATCAGGAATAGTGTAGCCAGCAGGACCAGGGAGGTGATCGTCCCCCTGTACTCAGCTCTGGTGAGAACGTACCTCGAGTGCTGTGTTCAGCTTTGGGCCACTCAGTACAAGAAAGACATCGAGGCCCTGGAACATGTCCAGAGAAGGGCTACAAAGCTGGTGAACAGAAGTCTTATGAGGAGCAGCTGAGGGAACTGGGGTTGTTTAGTCTGGAGAAGAGGAGGCTCAGGGGAGACCTTATTGATTTCTACAACTACCTGAAATGAAGTTGTGGGTAGCCGGGGGTTGGCCTCTTCTCACAGGTAACCAGTGACAGGACTAGATGGTATGGCGTGAAGTTGCACCAGGGGAGGTTTAGGTTGGAAATTAGGAGACATTTCCTCTCAGAAAGAGTAGTCAGGAACAGGTTGCCCAGGGAGGTGGTGAAATCACTGTCCCTGGGGGTGTTTAAGGTATGGTTGGATGTGGTGCTTAGGGACATGGTTTAGTGGGTGATAATGGTGGTAAGGGGATGGTTGGACCAGATGGTCTTGAAGGTCTTTTCCAACCTTAATAATTCTATGATTCTATGATATGGCTTGATTACACTCCATTAAATCAATGTTCTTTAACACTAATTAAGTAGATGTAAGAATATGTTTGCAGTGTTTTCTAGGAACTATCTTGACTGACTTAATACGTTATGGATAAAATGAACCAGTTCATGTGCAAATTAAAAACCCTCCCTCCAGTGTTCCCCTTTCATTATGAGACAGGAAGAGGGAGATGGCTCAAAGAAAACAAAAATGATTGTCAGATCCAGTCTGCAAGATATCTTGAACATTCAGACTAGTAATATAGAAGAGCAAATGCTTTGGGAGGTTGCTATTATTCTCACTACTTTTAGAGAAAAAAACAATTTCTTTGATTCCACCAGAAAAAGGCAGTATCAACACTGTCAAATATGAACAGAAATGCAGTCACTTCTAAAAATTTCAGATTCTAATTTAAAATCCGTAAGATTTTCAACTATTTGAAAGAAAATTTTATTAATAATAAAGCTGAGTAAATAGCTTGTAATGAATTATTTAGACAATGAATTCTACATTTTTGGACAAGTTTCCCATGAAAAAATAATGAAATTCTCAAGCTATATATGTTGAATAAAAATGAACTGTACTCAGTGAAACATTCTTACTTTACAGACCATGTAGAAGGTAAAGTTCACATTTTAATGGCTAATCAGACAGATATAGCCCTTTGGCTTCTTCAAATTATATGTACAACTAATATAGAATGGGTTTCAGATTGTAAATTCTTGAGTTAAATGAGAGAATTAAATAATTCTATGAATTAAAAACAAAGCAAAATTTGAATAAGTTCTCACTACCTGTGCTTAGATATTGCAGGTATGAAAATATTTTCCATCTTTAAGGAAAAATAAAACTAAACAACAACAAAAAAGGTCATTATTTTTATTTAAAAATTTGGGAAATCAAGGCAAAGACTTTATGATTTCCCCATAAAACACGCAGTTCAGAAAATGACTGTGTAATGGAAACCTATCATCTACAGTACACCTCCTTTCACTTAAAAAGAGAAATATACTAAGAAGGGGCATTTCCCTTTTTGCTTTGGCAACTAATGAAGAGATGAATGGCCTTCTGTAATTTCTTTGCAAAGTGTTTGACCTAAAATTCTCCACTTAGCTATCCTCTCCCTTTTGCAACATATACATATAATATTGCATTTCAAAGATGTTCAGAAGGCCTCAAAACCACAATAACACACAAAGGAAAACCATCTTTCTGCTCATTTTTCTGTATAATTCTTTGACACAACATGTCTAAAGTGATCTATCCAACTGTTTGAATGAGGATATTGTAGCACAAAGCCAGCATTGACTAAGGCCAATCTGCAAAGGCTAATTTGTGTTTTCTTATCCTTCAGACAGACCTCTTCAGTGTCTATAAAAGTCTGTAAATGACTACAGTCTGCAGCTGGAAAAGCCTGATGACTGGCAAGAGACCCAAAGAGGACTGAATAATCAAGCTGTGCTATTAAAAGGTATAAGACATCAATCCCAAATCACGAGGATGATGCAAATCATTTCTTGTATTTTTTAATATACATTCTTTTAATTGAACAGCTTTGTTCATGCTTTGTTGCTATATGAAGATAAGCCAGAACAGGGTAAAAGCCACATTCCAAGGGCCTATTTCTCTAATTGCCAATAAAATCTACGCTGTTCAAGCTGCTGATCAAAAGTAATTGCTACTTTGCTAATTCTCTTCTTGCTCTTCCTTGTGGATAGTATTGGACAAATGTTTTGGTTGTATGTTACATATATATATATGGAACAGTCAAGTAAACTTTCTCTGTCAAAGTTTTTGACCATCCTGTTATTTAAATTTACTTCATCTGTATGAAGTAAAACTAATTTTGTAATTTTTTTTCTTTATTTTTTCCTTTCTCAAAGAAATTATAGTATAAATAATCATTGAGAAATTGAATTCATGTTAGGAGGCCTTCAGGATTTACAGAGATATGTATAATTAGGATATATATATATATATATACATTTAATGTACAGATTCTCAGGATTTTTTTCTATATTTATAATTTTAAATTACAATTTTTAACAAATTATAATTTTAATACACATTCAGCAATATAACTACATATGTTTCTTAATATTAATCCGTAAACACTTGCACTGAATAAAAAAATATTTCTAACAGAATAATGGGCAATGGAAAATCTTTGAATAATAAAATAAGATTTTCTATCTTATGACATTACAATAAATAAAGATATATGTACAGCATAACTGTAATCTAAAAACCAAGTTTCTGTTTAAGTGAATGTGTATAAAAGAGACTGAAATATGTTTTGTTTTGAATATGTTTCATCCAATAGTTTTAAAAAGTCAATAACATTCAATTTGTAATTGTTCTTGTTATTTTTCTAAGAGACAAAAACTTTAATTAAGTAGAATCACTACTAAACTGACCAGTTCAGTAAAGTTAGGGGAACTCTGGTGTAAATGAGAAAAGGTAGAGGTGATTTTATATATAGTCTATTTTAGCCCTTTAAATAACTGTTACTTTTGTTGTGCTATGATTATCCAAGAACCATTGCACCCAGATTTCTTCTAACTCATTTCTGACTTTTCAGTTGCTCTCCCAAACTAAACCCAACAGTTTACAGTGGGTCCTAAATTTACATCCTGAAATACTGTAACCTACACTGATGTTCAGGACTCTTTTCTACCTAAAAAATACAGAATATATTTTCTTAGGATATTGAGAAGGTAAGTTAGCAGTACACATCTCTACAACATTTACAGCTAGTGTACATGTAAGTGAATGTATTTTATATGTCAAAACGCAAACACAAATTTTCAGTAGAATCATCAGAGTAATCTTCCAAGTATCTTTTACTTAAAGGAGGCTAGGACATTGATAACATCAGATGACACCTCCAGGCTTGGTGGATTATGGCCCTTTGCAAATGGCCTGAGGTCATCATCCTTGTTTCTTCCCAATTCTCTGTCTTTTCTGAGTGCAAGTGTCTCAATGAGACACTGAAGTGCCACCAAGTGAAGGGTAGAAATCCAAACCTCCATGATTCTTTTCAGTACCTGCCCTATTCCAGGTGTGCAGTAACTAAGAAACATTCAGAATTCATTCCCTTTTCCATAGTAAGGCAGTCCAAAGGGTTCTAGATATCTTCTACCATTACAGAGACAGGCATCAATATCTACTTCAAAGTCAAGTTTCCTCAGATAAAGCAAAGCTCAAATTATTTATTCAAGACAATAAACAGCCTAGAGATTTTAAATCATACCTGCTGTTGCATATATGACTGACTAATAAAAACACTTGGAGTCTACTTTTTAAACATGGGGGTATTTTAACACATCCAGATGACCTATAATTGGCTGAGTACTTTTTTTCTCTCTGTCAAAGCCTACTTTTCTTCCACTTCTTCTTGTAAATTACATGGCCAAGGAAGAAATGCTTCATCTGAAAAAAATATCATTGTGTAAAAAACAAACTGCAAGAAATCAAAAGCAGAAACTTCTGATAAGTCTTCTCACAGTGTGTATGGTTAGAATCCAGGAAGATGCATGGTTTGACATGGACCAAACCAAACTTTAAAATACTTGTTGACTCTTTAGCATTTCTTAGTCTTATGGAGAAGAAAAAAAAAAAAAAGTGATGAGGTCTAGCCACATGAAAAACCTGTGCTCATTCACTGTAGGCTCTACACAGTATGCTTGCATGAGAGAACATGTTTCTGGACATCTTATGTGTGCTTTGTGAGAGAAGCTCTGAGAGTCAGGCATAGTTTTGCTGGGGTCAGTTATCGATTCTGCTGGCAACGTCTGTGGCTATAGAAAATTTCTGAGTGATAGGCAATATATGATGTACAGCTTCTTTCTTCCCTGTTCTACATTCAGGACCTTCGCCATGACTGGAAGTGCAGGAGGTGCCAGGGGAGGGAGGACAGAAGGACAAAACTGCCTGCACAGCCTGTCTTCCAGCCCATGGCACTTAATCAGGAAGGTTAGCTGTAATCATACACAAGCCACTCCACACTCCTGGGATACACCCCCAGTTAAAACGCATCAGGAATTTTCCCTTTTCTGTCTGGCTAAGTGTGGAGACAAACCACCATCTATGTTCAGGGGAACACAATCTGCAGGTGTGGGGTCCATCCCAAAAAAAGGAACCCCAAATCAAAAGTTCATTTAAAAAATATTACTTGCTTGGAATCTACTTTTGTTCATAATTAGCTCCAGTAACATAATTTATAGGTTACAGTATTAGAAATATCTCTTCCAATAGATAGTATGCAAAAGATACAGACGTTTACATGAATTTCAAATGAAAAAATACAGACCATAGAATATTATTGTAGGTTATGTAATTAGTCTGTGATATCAGTGTATTCAGATTAGCTCACACTTGAGTAAATCCTAAATGCTTTACTCCAGCATATTTCCTTTGATTTCTATGGGAGACTGTCAAATAAAGACTTTGTTAAAAAAGCGCTTCAGAATTTAACTTTCTCATGTGGATTTTATTTCTAAAGGACCATGTGTTGCTTTATGAACTTTTATGTTTCCCTGTTAATATGATTAAGAAGACATACACTGAGGTGTAAGAGTCTGTCCGTGCAAATTTCACTTCTGAAAACAATTTCACTGACACTTTAGGGAAAACTCAAATCTTATTTACTTGGCTTCTTGTCTATATGAAACAGTGGAGTTTTTGTTTGCTTTTTGTTTTCCTAGGACTATGAAGAATGAAAAAGGACCAAAGCAACTTGTCATGAAGAAAATATTTTCAAGCACCAGGAAACTCAGAGACTGAATGTCATCTTGTGGATCTTGCTCACTTGACATTCCTTCAGTTGCTTTGTACTAGTTTCTTAGCACTATTATTTCATCTAATTATGATTTCCTCTTATGTAACTTCAGTGAAAAAAAAAAAAGTGGTATACTAAGAAGAGATGATCAGAAAATAGCTGCCTTTATTCTTAAAGCATTGCAAGGTTGGTTAATTTGGATGTACCTTCAATTATCTGTAGAGAACAGAAAATACCTACGTGTTTATTTCTATTATGTGTTTATTTCTGCATTCAACTCCAATTATGGTGTCTAAAGTGATCTGCAAATTGATATCTATCTTTTCTGTTTTTACGGAGTTTGACCATTTCTTTTTTAACTGCAACTGAATCATTTGAGGCCTCCTGGTGATCTAGCCATCACTGCTAGATGCTGCTAGATAGCTTCCAGTTTGGGAAGTTTAATTTAGGAACATCAAAATACATTAGCTGAATTTGCCTTATTAGCAACTTTTTATTACAATGTATCAGCACTTTCCTGTTAAAGTTTACTGTAAATTGTCTATAGTGAGGCTATACCACTGGTTCAAGACGGGTTTATGCTGACTTGTAATTTCATTGATGCTTATTAGAATGTTCTCCTCTCTGCCCCAGTTCACAATGTGAGATGTAATGATATGCTATTTCATATTTACATCAGATTGCAAAAAGGGAGAAAACTTGTGATTTTTTTGTGGCTTCAGATTCCAGACCAGAAAGATTCATATAAAATAATTTTGTAAAAAAAAAAATGGTCTAAATCAGCCTTTTTATTTTGACTTCTGAGTTGTCGCTATGCTATTCCACCTGTTGACATCCTATCACCTCTCGGCATAATCTAAAATAACACAATATAATGATGGATTTTGATATAATACAGTCATGTTTTAAAATAAAATGCCTCTGAGAACCTGGAGGTTGACAGATGCTGGTCAAAGTCTTGAAAAAGTGGGTCATCTTTGCAATGATGCACAAACAATACAGGGATGGATGTTCGTTGTGTACCTGCCACCAGAGTGTCCCTGGGAGTTTCTTAAACCCCTCATGTTTGACAAACCATTTTCTACTTTTTTGAACAAGATCTTGCTAAAAAGCATAAACTATATTAAATATTGATTTATAGTATCCAAGGGGGTGATGAACAATATACGCAGCATTCCTGTAACTAAAGAATGTTTTTGGTCCAACTGAAAGTTCATTCTCTATAGCAGGAATGACACGAAAAGACCTGGTTAAATTCTACAAATCTGTACTTAATCTGTTTCTATCCTATTGGCATTACTTGCTGTTATTTTTAAAGTACAATAATATAGAATCCATCCTTTATCCTTTCGGAAAAAAAAAAAGGCAAAAAAAAAAAAGCATGGGAGTAAGGAATCTAGAAGAGACAGAATATGCATGAAACAAGACATAATTCAATGTCAAGTTTACATACCACCATCCTTTTTTTTTTTTTTTCCCACCGCAAATATTATTTGCTTCAAATGTTCACCTCAGTCTGTATTATTCACACCTCTGTTACTGATGGATCAGGCAGACAAATGCTAGCTGAAACCTGAACAGTGTAGTCAAAATTCAAGACAATTTTTAGATTATGTTGTCTAATCCAAAAAATATCTAGTTACTGTTAAGATAAGTTAGAGACAATATATTATTGTAACTCGTACATTTTTTCGCAGACTTCAACGTTTTCATTAGATTTGTATCAGGACAGTGTAGATAAATATCTTTGTCTTTGTTTTTGAACTGAATGTGTGTGATTTGAAGATGGTGTTAGATTCAGAAGAGGCATCGAGCTTGTACAGTTTTAAAAATAAAATGTCAGAGGCAAATGTAAAAAATATGGTGGCTGAATACCTGGAAAACACTAGTTTCTAGAAGGTAAGTGACTTTCTACTTGACCTGTCTGTGAGTGGTAGGCTGAGAATGGGAGCGAAAAGGGAAAAGGAGAGCCAAAATTATGCTATGCACAATTTGACCATTACACCTGGTGACCATTACACCAGGCTACTCATACAGGCACTGTGGGGAGCTTACATTAGATTAATTCATTCAGCTGCAGTGCTTAGGTGAATTTTGTCTATTCTATGTATACATATATTCCAAGACCTGATTCATTCTGTTTGAGATTCACTCTGGCTTAACCTTCTAGAAGCATGGAACTGACAAAGGATGCAACATTACCTAAATAACAAAATAGTACATTAGGCTTTGTAAATATTTGGCTAAAAGTGTTGAGAAGATGACATATCAAGAAAAAATCATGGCATAGCAGCATTTGAACCACACTGAAGCAAAGTTTGTTGCATTGAAATGGATATATCCAAGGAAAGGTTTATCCACCTCTAATTTTTTTGCTTCAGAATACGGGATATAGAGGTTGTTTCCAATAAGTCTTCAGCACTGCTGAGTGCCTTCTTTTTACAAGTGTCAGGGAAAAACAAAAAAAACAAAATAAACAAACAAACAACAACACTAAAAACTAAATTTTTACCCATTTTAATAAAGAAAGTGATCAGAAAAATCTAAGTGATGCCATTGTCAAAGAAGCTATTCAGAAAAGCTAATGTTGATAAACACTTGAAGCAAAGTTTTCAGATGCAGCCTTCTTTCAATGTGTTTCTTTTTTCCATCGGTGATCATGTCTGGATATATTTTAAAACAATTTAAGTGATACAAGAAGCAAGCTTGTTCCTTTTACATTCAAATATATGCTTCACAAGGTACAACTTCATTCTTTCATCTCTTTTATGATTCAGTCATATTTTATTGAAATTTTGTCAGTGTTTCTTTGTCACAGTTCCTGCCAAGCATGCTCAAGCAGCTGAGATGAGAGGTTGAAAGAAAAGTGACTGAACAGAATTTTAACTAGGGACAGAAAAATATCAGATGGTTTGTTTCATATTGTGAAGCAAAATACCTGAATCCATCACTTCTTTGAACAGTTTATCCAAGCATTAATGAAGCCTTCAGCCTGGATCCACAGTGGTATCCAGACTTGCAGAGCAGAAGGTATCTCAAGCTGTGCTGAATAATTGTGAATAACAATATTTTCAAAATAATGAGTAATTAAAGTATGTATCTTAAATTCTCTTGGTGCTGCTGGAAAGCAGACTCAGATTTCTATGTTTAATTCTGAACATGTTACCATAACACATTATTCTGGACTAGGAAAATCTAAACACTTATGTTCAGAACAGCTCAAGCAGTGGCAGTGAAGTTTTAATCCACTGTTAAACAGCAGACAAGTCAGTCTTCTTCAGGAGTAGAAATATATATATATATATATATATATGAGTAATAATTAAAACAATCTTCATAGCTGAGTTTGAAATCTTTTGGCCATGGAACTAACTCGCATTATCATAAAATGGCTGGCATTGGTATAGCTTTACAGTTAAACAAACAAAACAAACAAAGCAAAAAAAAAAAAAAAACCCACCTGCATACTACTGCTGCTTTATTCAGCTCAAATAATGCTGTTTTTTGTTGTTGTTTTGTTTTGTTTTTGGTGAGAATCACATAAATCAGGTAACATTTGGAAATAAGCTAGGAATTCGCTGTATGAAATTGATGCTGGTAATATATTAAATAAGTTTCACGGTGTACCATACTTTCAGCTAGTGAAGAAGAGTTTTTTTATTTTTATATTTGTAGTAATATGATAATCAGGAGAATGAGTGTATTGTTTTGTGAAGGGTTAAAATGCTACAAAGGAAAGTGTCCCCATATGGGTGAGAACTATGACCTTACATGAGTTTTGTGTCCTGGGTAGCCTTACTATCCAGTAAGACTGTAAGACTAATATAATAATATAGTTTTACTGAAAAAAGTACTGTAAAGACTGTAAGTAAATATTGTTGATGCAATCTTTACCAATAATGGTTTAGGCTTCCAATTTAAAAGTAAAAGTAAAAAGCCATTAAAAGTCTGGTTTGTAAGACATCTAGGTACTTCTGAAACTGTACCTTATATTATAAAACATGTTTTATAGGAGGCTATATTTAATATTGTATAGTTAACCTGCCTTCTGGCATTTCCTAACTTTCAGGTGCTTTATTTCACAATTTGATAACATTATTTTAATATAAACAGGTTTAGATTTTGTTTGTCTTTGGTGGTGAAAGAAGAGGTGGTGTTTCTCTCTGTTTTGCACACCACTTATTTAGAAACATTTGTACGGTGAATTGCAAAGCCATTCAGTAAGTGTTCACCCATCTCTGATCACAGCACCCGTTTTCTGCTCACCAACAGTTTCACCTTTTGAAACTTAATCTAACATTTTATGCTCACAGTAATTTCAAACAGATACTATTTAGAAGTCCCTTTCTAGAGACATAGCCCTTTTTTCTTTTCTGTTCTACATAATGTCATACCAAGTTATAAAGAGAGAGAGTAAAGGAATTAGAATTCTAGATTAGTAATACAGTTTCTGAGAACTAAAATGTCAAAAGCTTGATATAGCTCACTAACCAATACTACTGAAAATGGAATTTCAAAACCTAAGGGAAAGGGAAAATTTCCTTGTGTCTTAACAGGGCACAGACCACTTAATGCTCTCAAATTGTGGCAATAATAGTTATATGAAATGATCTAAATCATCTGGTAGAATATGTTTATTCATTGCAATTCCTAAACCTCTTTTTCCTCAAGAACATCTTTATTTCATAACTAGATGTTTAGGTACATGCATAATTACTGAAAAACTGCTGTTGTGAGGGTAACTTCATGTGTATACAAAAACTAAAATGGGTAAAAAAGTAATTCAGATTAAAAAGAAAGAAATCTATCAGAGCATTCCTCACAGAATACTGTGGAGGTTTATTGTAAATATTTCATATGGAATAGAGATGATGATAAAGCTGATAAAGCTTTATAACGATAAAGTATATAGAATCCTATTATTTTAATTATTGTTTGTGTCCTGCTCTCTTGTGATTGATATGCTAAAGAATATCATATTGCTACTGTATTTTACCATGGACACTTTAAAGATTTAAAGCATTTTCCCTGGCAAATAATCTTCTTTTTCAGAGAGAAAAAATACTCCACTGCTGCTGTTTCAAACCTTAACTGTTTTATTTAAGAAACGAGTTTCCTTAAAGATGAATTTATTAAAAATCATTTAAACAGAGTGACCCAGAATGCTTGGTTCTATACTACGTAGACTAATATAAATAAATATATACGTGAATATATATGTATGTATGTGTACATATATATTATTTCCTTAGATTTTGGAAATAAATATATATTAATATAGGAACACATTATTTAAGAGGACAGAAATTAAAAAATTATTCTCCTGAGAATGAAAAAATGGCATTCAATTAAGTTTCTGAGCAATAGATATGATGTTGGAATGTGTGCTTTTTGATATATGTTATATATACATGCCATACATACACATCTGTCTTTTCCTTAAAGCTTTCATTACTTCTATAAAAATTGAATTAAATTCATGCCTAAGCCATAATTGTTAGCATAGAGCATGGAAGGTTTTGAATACCATATAACAGAACATATACATCATGTATCTTCTTTTGTAAACTTAACTTTTATTAACATTTATCTAAATTTTATTAACCTGTTACAGCCCTTTCTTATATATCGTGTTACTGATTTCCCTTCACTGGAGGATTTACAATTTCTATATAAGACTTATTTTTCACTCAGCATTGCTTTTACATTGTAACCAAATATTAGCCAATACAATTAAAGTTGTTTTCAGTGTGTATTCTTTCATACATTATGCTACTTCATCAGTTGTACAGTCTTGGAAGATAACTCTTGGTGGTCTCATTCAGTGGCATTTCCAATAGAGCTGGCAAATTAATGTTGTGGCGTAGAACTTTTCACAGATCCCTCATCCATTACAGAACAATTTTTCAAAATATAGAGCACTTTGTAAGTCAAACAAAGCAGAATTATGGTTTAGTGAACTGCAGTCCTGAGTGCGTTATAGTTTATTTTTCTGGTGGAAAAATAAACTATCACTTTGACTAATAACTCTCATGGAATGCAGGAAAAGATTACCATTAGGTATTTCTTGCCAAAAGAAATTGATATCATGATACTCTTAAAGCACACAAAAAAGACCTGAAGTTACTGGTACTTGAATAGATTTTTTGGCCTGGCATGTGTCATTACTGTAAATCTTTCAAACATTCAGAGTAGAAAAGAATCATTTTCATCTTTCTTCTGGAAAAAGTTGCAGCTAATCCTCCTTACACTCTGGGCTTGATCCAGGGAGAATCTGTAATTCTCATTGATCAAACTTAAGCAAGGACCACAGGAAACTCAGCACCTTTCTGGGCGAACTCCTTTAGACAAGCTATCTGTAGTTAAACGCGTACATGCATTTTGACTACAAATGGAGAGAGAAGGAAATAAACTTTTCATTTAGCACACAAATGCCATCTTATCCATTCTCAAATGAAGAAGTGACTTCTCTGTAAAACTCATCAACATTTATCTCATAGGATAGCTCTAGGGAAGACATTTTAGTATGTTCTCATGCCAAAAGATTAACAATATCTTTAAAATCCTTACAATTCCTTAAAATCTTTAAGGAATCTAATATTGACTGCTAGCTGTGTTTCATCATGTAGTGAGTTGTGTTCTTCAGTCTGTTCTACAGAGAAAGCAGTGAAGGGTTTCTGCTTGCTGACTGATCAGACCCTGGCTGAACACATATAAGGGAAGGTGACTGTCATCTTGTGCAAATAACTTGAAAAAAAATTATATTAAAAAAAGGTGAAATTTTGTTGTGAATAATCTGGTTTTTAATTACATTTCCATGTCCTGGTACAGCTTACTTATCCTATTGCAGTACAGAAAGCACTCAAGCACTATTGAAAATTCTTAGGGATATTTATTTAACTTTGCAAAATTGATTTAGGAGTCAACATCTGTTTTGAATGTTTTGTTCATTGTTTAAGTAACTGCATGATTGAATGATTGCAGGAAACCACTAATTTATGCTGACAGCAAAAGACACAGGTTCTCCAGTAATGCCTATGTCCAGGCACAGAAGAACAGCATATGAAGAATACAGAGGTTTTAAGTATAAAATATCTATGATATAAAGACCGAACTGATTAGTAAAGTAAACTAGTAAAGTGCAAACACACCACTACAATTTTTCCAGTCTAAGTGCACATGTCCCATTAAGTCTGGGAGAATGGGTTATTCTCATGTGTGAACACAGGAAGTGAACACTATGGAGGGAAACATCCTCATTTTTATGCTTATAATATTTGTACAATAATGTTTACAAAATAAACAACTAGAGACATAAATAGAAAGAAATTTCCTCAAGCTTCAAGGGCACTTATTAACCTTGGAGTTGCATGATTAATAGATATGGCCTTGATCCAGCAAAGCATTTTAAGCATGTTTAACTTCCATCCTTCAGGTTGTTCCTCCAAAATGCTACGTGTATAACTAAAGCTAAGCACCTACTTAATTCAAGATCTTTGCTAGATTGGGGCCCATGTCATTATAAGGAGAGTGTGAAGTTTCATTAAAGTTACAGAATATAAAGGAATGTGAAGAGTCCTAATGACACACGCTATTTTCACAACAGACTGTACTGTCTGCTATAAACTTACACAAACTAATCTTTCCATTTTGGAGTAACGGTTTAAGCATGAAGTTTCAAATGTTATTAGTAAAACTTCAAAGTGAAAATGTAATTGTCAGCTGTGTACAAAAAGGTTTGAAGCAACTACAGCAAATATTTGTTGTCTTAAATATCAAGTTTTATACATCAGCTTTGTTACTTTACTGTATCAATTGCCAAGGTTAAAGCATGGCAGAATATTTGCACATGAAAAACGTTGTCTTCCTTTCAAAGGGCTAAATCTATATAATGATTACTGTTGTTTGAAGAAACAGTAATACAGTGCTTTAAACTGTAACCTTCATAAATACCTCTTCTTGAATATGAACCTCAAAATCCTAAAGCAAACAAAAGCGTGATTGTATGTACAGCAATAATGCCCTTATCATAACGGGATAACAAACACAATGGTTAGTAGCATTTGAATAGTGTAACAAGTGTGTTTATAGTAAAATAATTAGAGACAAAATGCAGTGGCCCTTCCACAGATGGCTTCATGAGCATATTATACTCTGCACTTCAGGACTTCGGTTTCTAGATCATTCTTCTAGTAAAGCTACTTTTGGAAGGGAAACCTTTCCTAAGCTTTAATAAAATGTATTTTCCAAACTAAGAATCATAAGGTTTGATATGGCTTGAGGACAAAAATTTGTTAGAGACCATTCTGACAAGGACAAGAAAAGGTCTTTTAGTCCAATAAGACTTTCTGCTTAAATTTAACTCATTGTACTTTGGTTCTCAGCTCTTGCTCTTTATAAAAAGCTCCTTTTTATTTAGCATGACCACCCTGCTCAGACTTTGCAAGTTTTCAATTTCAGGTTGTTGTTTCTTTTTTTATACTAAATTACCTATTTTCATATTTTTGCACACTTTCGTATGTCAATATTTTGCTAAAACTTACTGGTGATTTACAAGATGCTAGTGATGAGTTTCTAAACTAGGAACAAATTTAGGAATGTAAGTGGCCTACATGGTAAGTGAGATTACTGAAATGGAAAATAAAAACTTTCTGTAAGGAAATGATCTCTTGCACATTTAGCTTAGAGACTCCAATACTGCCATTAAACATTTGGCTAACATGGTTAACTTGATAAACATAATGCTAAGTCATTATTATAAGTGCATCTACTTTATTGTAACAGAAACGTAGTAAAAGAATTATAAACAGTAGCTATCAAATAAATTTACTAGAGTTCTGATATTCAGATGCCTTCATATGCATGTAGGCAAAGCCTTTCACTTTTACTGTAAACAAAAGACATTTTAGATTCTGTCACCTATCCTTGATCAAGACAATCCGTTTGCACTTTCAGTAACAAGTTTGCTAGGTGTCGTAGTGAAAGCTGAATTGTCTGACCTCTTGCCTCAGTAACTTCCACCCTCCCTTTAACATGACACCACAGTATTTAATTTTAAAATGGTTATTGCCTTATGAATTATTTTCTTAAGTGTGAACACAGGACCAATTCTACAACATCTCAAAGTGAGGGATGAGATAGGCTTCTGAACTTTGTAGAACTGATGGCCAAGAAGTCTCAATACTACATATACTGAAATTTGAGAAAGGACCTTTATTGTCTTCTGTGGACCCTACATGAATTTATATAGGATTCCATCAAATGAAGTTCCACAGTAAGACCTCTGAAAAGTAGGCAATATTGTCAATTATTTCTGGATACATTTTAATGCCAAATTATTATCATTATCATCATTATCATTATCATTATCATTATTGTTATCGTTATTAATTGTATGCCATGGGTTCCGACTTTATGGTATGATACTTTATGATGTCATATATAAAATGATGAGAAAACATTTACTTTTACTGACACTGTCAAGTGCAATTACAAAATACACTACAAAAGCATCCAATAAATGAGAGGGGGAAAACAAACAAACAAACAAACAAACAAACAGAAAATATACACTAACACCACCGCCCACAAAAAAAAATAACTGTCAGATAGCAGTAGGGACATGGCAAAATTTACTTCATATTCTTCATATTTTGATAAAGTGTTTTACTTCTTTTCCATTCCCACTATTTGCATCTCATTAACACAAAATTTACTTTGTGATTTATCTGCAGTCATTTGCAGTCCTTAAAAAATCTTTCACAAAACTTGTTTGTAGTTTCTATGATCATTCAAACAAATAAAGGTTAAGGAACTGAAAGAGTGTGTGTCACATTTTGGAGACAGTTGTAGCATGTGAATATAATGCAAATTAACAAAGGTGCTCTTAAATGAAACTAATTACATGATTAAGTTATTCTATACTTGAATGGAGAAAAGAATTCCATATAACAAATATAGTTGTGCTGATGAGAGACAGCTGACATAGCTAGAATTTGGGATTACAGGAAAAGTATACCAATTAAGGATTTCGTTTCTGATAAAATATTTCTTCCCTGTAATTTTAGTATGTCTTAATTCAACATTTTTAAAATCACCTACATATAGTTTAGTAGAACTATTTTAAAATCCTAAAATGCCTCAGAATATCAAAAATCTTGTTCCGTGCTTTAAGCCTATCTTAAAATTAATAAATTCTTCTCTTTAATAATGGAGAGTCACAGCACAGCCATGATTAGCATTCAGTCCCACCCTAATGACAGTGTTAGTTCCAGTATAGAAAAGCCGGAAGAAAGAACTAGAAAGTGCTATATCTTTCTAAAAGTGCTATATCTTTCTAAACCCTTGTAGAGAAAACACAGATAGATGGAAGTCACAGCCAAATGAGTAAAAAATGAACCACAAAACCAAGTCCTTTCTGTTTACATTTTGAAAATCATTTCCACCCAGTTATCTTTGGCTGAGTGTGCAAGCTCTGTTACAGTGAAACTATGACATTAAATCCTACAGTAATGGGTAGCAGCCTTTTACTTATTTATTTATTTTCATTTTTGATTGCATACTTAGAGATTCAGCCATGAGATTTTGATAAAATGTCTAGCTCTTGAAAATTACGTACAATTAGTATGAATTAAAATAAATCAAGTGAATACAATTATTTACACATATGAAAGAAAAAAAAAATCCTATCCAGTGGTTTCAATTAACATCTTTAATTTATGTGTGTTATGAATTAAGTCAACCACTGAAAAGTTACTGATAGCTAGATTTTTGCCATCTCGGATCCTATGTGTTTGATTATTTGGAGGAAAGAAATGTCAGTTGCCAGTGTGAAGAACATAAGTTTGTTTGTTAGGTCCCTGTGTGCACCAACAGGCTTTAATGGCCCTGACCAGCACCATATGCGGACCCCATCCACTCATAACCTTGGCCTCAAGAGCTCCATTTAAGACTACCAGAGGTTATCTAAGAGTGCACATGCCAAGTTTGGCTGTATTAGCCCTTGTTGCTCCCTCTCATGACTTGATTCTTCAGTCCTCAGAGACTTACTCTCATATGAATGCCAAGGGTAGATTATTCCACAGTGTGAGCTAAGTGACCAGGAAGACTGAGGTGACACTGTCCAGTAAGGTGGCTAGGAAAAAAAAAAAAATATATATATATATATTTATATGTACATACATATATATATGTATAGCTTCTTCAATATCCCTTTGTTATCACAAGCGCCTTGAATGGATAATTTTGTCTCTTCCTAGCTTTTGAAAGTGTGGAGCTATTGCCCCTAAACATTAGCTTTTCTTGATTTTAAAAAACAAAGAATATTTAACATTAAGTCTGTCCTACACAGGCCCTTCTGTTCTAAGACATTTCTATTTTATATATAAATTATTTATGTGTTGCAATTTGTATGTATGTTTATACAGTACCAAGAGCAACAAAAGCCTGATCTGTAAGAGTAGTGTAACTGAGTGTTATGCCAGTCATGAAGACTATGATTTGACTTAAATCACACTAACACAAGTGATGTTGGGGATGGATTTTGCTTTCAGGAAGGAATTCCTCTTGTATATGTCTAAGAGTGCTGTCTTTTGATCTCTCAAAACAGCTTGGGATAGTGTATGGTTCCTCACATATACATGAAAAACTAGACCCTGCTAACATGATGGCAAAAAAAATCTTTTTACTTCCTTTTTTCCCTCAGTAATTTCACATCTCTTTTTAAAGACAGCCGAAGAAAGGCAGGGAATATTCTTAGTGTTCTTCCTACCTCCATATGTGGTGGAACTGCCAAAGCATAAGCTGGTAAAGTATAAGCTGGTCTGGAATTTTATACTCTAATTGGAGTTTGAAAATTCTGGAAAAGATGAGATTTTAAAAGTACAGTTTTAGCACTGACCTCCACTCAGTCCTCATACTCACACTCATTTGTGGTGTGGAGGGAAAATAACCTCAGAAACGGAAACTCACATCAAGTTGTAAAGGGAAGTCATAGTATTTGAAATTCTATCATGCCCTCAGAAGAGATACCACAATATTTTGATAATCTTATGAAATGACCATAATGAACTGCAACATTTAATATAAACATTTCAATTGGTTCTGGTTCCAAGGTGCATTTATGGTGGGGAGTAATTTGGAAGGTCAGTTTGTGCTAATGTATACTATATTTTGAATATGCTGAAATTTGAAATAAAAAGACTACCTCCTTCCCTTACACTGTGTATGTGCTGGCTGACACACCAAAACAAGTTAGGGCTCCACATTTCCTAGAAATGCAATACTTTTCTACAGAAAATTTTCTGTAGAAAATTCAAGGCATAGTTCGTTTATTCTGACCTTTTTAGATGTCTCTCTTCAACCTCTAGCAACTTTGAAAACTAATCAGAAATGAGATTTTTTTCACAAACGTTGTGGTGGTCAGTTTGAAATGTGAATTTAATTGACTTGATTCACAGAGGCATAAGTAAAGACTATCACAAATATTAATGTCTTTTTTATGCAAAGTAATGCAACAGTTGGTTTTGAAACCATTTTACTCATATCACAGTAACATATTTTAGGATATTTAGGCATTATGCATTCTGTATTTGATAGTCACTTTTCTAAATGAAAAATTATAATAAAGGTAAGAACATAGTTTTGTTGAAAAATTGAGTATATGTCTTTTAAATTCGAAAATGAAGATATTTAGAAGCCAGTAATCATCATACATTAGTCATTGATAAGATGGAAAGGGTTGTATTCTCTGCTCTTTGCTTGTCTAACCAAAAGAATTAAATTCAAGCTTTGACTCATAATTTCATCTCACACCCCACTCTGGGCATCAATCCCTGGCTAGCTTTATCAACAATAACAAAACTCTGACAGTTTGAATGTTGCATCTAAAAATCACACAGAAAGTAGAGCTTTTTTTTAGGCCACTGACTTTCAAAACATCTCTGTCTCTTGCATACAATCTTGACAAGGGAATTTTCCAATGAGGAATTTGGTAGCTGGATGTCTGATAGCAAGATTGTCTTTTCTAAGGAAAATTATGGTCATCTCCAGTTTATGTCAAAATGCTACCATCTGAAACAAAATATGTAAGTGAATACTGGAAGTTTATTCTTAAGGAACAGTGTTGTGCTTAAGAAGATTTCTGATGTATTCTAAATATATAATTCAAGACTGATTTGGGCTAAAAAAGTAAGCATAATTGTTTGTGGAAAGAAAAGCCACTGCTAGTTGATATAGTTCAATAATTTATTTTCTTTTCATAATTCTGATAAATTACCTTTACTCTTTAAAGTTATCATTATCTGAGTGAATTCATTTACCAGGTAGTAGGCAAACTGAGAAACATGAAGTATTGCCAAGGAGTGCCCGTTTATGATGGTGTTGTAACTGATCTGGAGATTGTTAGACCCAGAGAAGCCATGGTAAAGTTCTTTAATTGACAGTTTTCCCTACATTTGAAGAGAATTTGTACATGAATCAGTCCTGGCTTCCTGAAAATTTCTGATTGCCAGTGATCAGATTCAAACAATGAAAAGTCAAATCATCATGCCTTCTTTCAACCACTCATTGCTCTCTTACAGACGACAAGAAGACCAAAGTTGTCAAATGAAGAACATTTGCCTTGTGATTTACAACTTTACTGGATCTTTTTTTTTTTTTCTTTTTTTTTTTTTTTCCCGTATGGAAGTTTTCATAAGTGGTTTGGCAAACGCCTTTAAAATAACTGTGGTATTTGGCAGAAAAAAAGGCCGCAGAACTTGGGCCTGCTGTTTCCATTTTAGTTCAACATTTAGACTCCTCTCAGTGATATGAACCAAGCAGAGAATTCATAGTCCAAAGACATAAGTTATTAGAAACAAGTTGAGTAAAAAGGAGACATGTGGCTCAACCCACAGAAATTCATTAGACAATGGTTTTGTGAATGCCTGTTCCAAACAATTTGTCAAATCAACTGTTCATTATCATGCAGCCTAATACTGACTGCGTATATATATAAATTTACACATCAGTAGCTATAAAAGTGTTTATATTTATCACACAATACTGTTCATTAGACATAGTGGAGAATGTGAACACACATGTTAGCAATTTCTACCCAGAAAAATCATTCAGTTGTTCACATGGCAGAGGTCTGTGTATTATTAGGAGGAATCCAAATACACGCACTTACTTTATCACTTTTTGAAAGGGCAGACAAAGGTCATAAGCGACAACTTCCTGAGTTTTATTTTCTTTTAATTTCAACATATGTCACCAGAAAACATACCCAAGCTCAAGGCTTTCAAGTGAAAGGCTAATTTCACTGCTATTTCTTATTCATTAATGCTTAAAATTGCCTGTGAGAGGTGACACTTTGCGGTACAGATGCAATCACATGTTGCCCATATGGGACTGACTTCTGAAACACCCAGGTTAGACCTCAGGGAGAATATTTATTAACAGTGTCTCCTGTACCAGACAGTGGTGGCACAGACTACCATGATCTGTTGCCCCAGAATACTTCCCCAGGCACCCATGCTAGCAGACTGTTTCTGGAAGAATGTGTGGAGGTGGGCCTGTGAGTAAGAAATGAAGCAGGTTAGGCACCGTACCTAAAAATAGCATGAAAGGAGTCATAAGCGGTGATGGCCTCTGTGACAGTGACGAAAAAGCCCCAGCCTCCTTGCAGAATTTCTCTGAGACACAGGGCCACCCCTGGAGTAGTGTGTTGTATACAATAGAGCTAGTCCCATGACTAGAGGCACAGTCTAGCTACAGTGAATAAGCAGAACAGCAGGAAAGCTCTATAAATTCTATAGAATTAACTCATCTCTTTACCTCAGGTCTGCTGGTAATAGTGAGTACAACTATATAGAGTACATGGAAAAGCTGTTGATTTCAGAATAGTAAATTGTAATGTTTACTAGATAGTGATCGTTAGTGAACTATACTTCTTTTTGATTTTGAGTGCTTAATAAGTATGTACAAATCACCTCTTATTGAGGCAGTTTGGAAGCACAATGAGAGTCGATTGGAGAAATGATGGAAAAGCAATTTATGCTTGTGACTGAGTTTATCATTGCAAAATATTGAAGAGCAAAGCTCTTTACACAAAAAAATTCTTATCAGTTGTCCTTGAGACAATGACAGGCACCACAGTATGAGTCATCAGGGCATCATATTTAGCCAAACCGTCAGCATTGGTAGAGGTGCTGCAACCTTTCTTACAAAGAGGTTGAAGAAAGGAATTTTGTACTATTTCCCATTGTGCTGAACAAGAATTTGCCTGCAAGCCTTGCTTGACAGATTGGACCCTATTCCCACTATGATTTGTGCTACTGTGAAACAAGAGTGCCAAATGCATGGGCCGTAATATAATGACAGGCTAGCTTCAGTTAGTCTGAAAAATGATATACAGATGAAAGCATGGGCTCTGCTCCACCTTTCATGCTTTTCATATTTGCGTTTGGAGCATACACAGGCAGGACACCAGACAGAACTGACAGACAATTAAAAGGCCACTCAATACAAGGAAGTATATGTGCATGACACATGACCTCTGCTAGCAGACAATATTGTAGGGCATAAAACAATGTCTTGCCATCAACCTGAAGTCTAAGAAGAATTATATTAAGCCCTGCCAAGAAGTTAACATCTTTGCAGCAGAGCTTTGTTCTGACTGTGTCTTTCTTATCAAAACTTTAGGATTCCTTTTTCCTGAGGGAGCTTAATCTTTCAGATTTAGGTCAGGAAGTATGATATGTAATACTACGAAGTAAACACTATAAAATTCTTGGGGGCGAGTAGGATATATATATATATTTATTAGAATTTGGTTAAAAGAAATCCTGTTTTATATGAACTATAAGACTACAAGCATGGTGGACACCATGTTTAAATTATGTTTTAAAAAGGCTGCTTAGAAAAGTAGCAAATATATATATATTTAGATTTTTTTTATAGCTCCTGATGGAATAAAAGTCACAATATGAGTTTTTTATGTGTGCTGTATTGTATGTGATTTAACCATGGAGAAATAGATCTTAGGGATGTTCTCTTTTCTACCTGTTGATCTTGCCTTTAACATTTTGGTGGAAATACTGTGGAGTGTATTTTTATTGTTGTATATATAAAATATGGGATTTAAAAAAGTCATTGTTACTTAAAGAGGATGGTGTGAATTTTTTTGTTTGTTTGTTTTTTGTTTTTGGCAAAATGAGTATCTTTGAAATAGTAAAATTATATAGTTCATTTCCACCAGATGTTGAATATCCTCCTTTTTGAGAGCTGGGCTATGTATCATACAGGAATAAAGACAGATGCTATGTGGCACTTTATTGTTGGATTGCTAGCATACTTACGGTGCATAAAGGGCACTGCAGAATAATGTTTGCAATGTTCTATGCCAAATGTATTCTGAAATAGTTGCAGTATCATAGAACAGATGGAAATTAAAGTAGTGTTCAAGCTCAAATCTGTTTCCTTTGATAGTTGTCTGCAAGGATGGTTTTAAGCAAACTTTCAAAACAAACTTTTCTAGGTATTTAAGAGGTGTAAATATGACGATAGAAAATGCAGTGGAAAGTAATTAAACACATGGAAAATAGTCTATTATTGATTTTTTGATGCTTGAAATGTTAAATCTTTTGTACTGAAGAGCTGAAAACATCTTGTATATGTGTCCATTGTATTTAATTTGAGTGAAGTTCTTTTTCTTCTTGAGTCTGTTGTCCAAGCAGAAAATGGGACACTTGAATAATTGGTGTGCTTTTGATTTTGATGGCTCCCATAATCCCCATTTTAGATGTTGTAGGGTTGCATTCAAATTAAATGAGGATGAGCTGCTACAAAACTGTGACAGGATGATTTTCCAGAGTTTCAGTATATTTTGTTAATTTTTGTGGATTTTTTTTTTGATATTGTTCATTTATTTTATGGTTTAATTTGAATTTATGAAAAGCTTTGTTAAAAAAAAGCAAATAAGAAAAGAAAACCCCCCGAAAAAATGGATTACTATTTTAATCCAAATATGAAAGCACAACAATGGAAATAAGATTTGTTTTCTAAATGCAACAGTTTTCAGTTAGGAAAAAATAGTTGAATAAATTAATGCTGAATGAGAATTATTGCACACCTGTCAGAGGTCATTTCCAATATTTACTCTCCCCTCCTTTCTGAACACCTGCATTTGCATTTTAGGTGCAGGTGGGCAATGTAAGAAAGAAAAGGGAAAGGGAAAGGGAAAGGGAAAGGGAAAGGGAAAGGGAAAGGGAAAGGGAAAGGGAAAGGGAAAGGGAAAGGGAAAGGGAAAGGGAAAGGGAAAGGGAAAGGGAAAGGGAAAGGGAGTGGGAGTGGGAGTGGGAGTGGGAGTGGGAGTGGGAAGGGAAGGGAAGGGAAGGGAAGGGAAGGGAAGGGAAGGGAAGGGAAGGGAAGGGAAGGGAAGGGAAGGGAAGGGAAGGGAAGGGAAGGGAAGGGAAGGGAAGGGAAGGGAAGGGAAGGGAAGGGAAGGGAAGGGAAGGGAAGGGAAGGGAAGGGAAGGGAAGGGAAGGGAAGGGAAGGGAAGGGAAGGGAAGGGAAGGGAAGGGAAGGGAAGGGAAGGGAAGGGAAGGGAAGGGAAGGGAAGGGAAGGGAAGGGAAGGGAAGGGAAGGGAAGGGAAGGGAAGGGAAGGGAAGGGAAGGGAAGGGAAGGGAAGGGAAGGGAAGGGAAGGGAAGGGAAGGGAAGGGAAGGGAAGGGAAGGGAAGGGAAGGGAAGGGAAGGGAGGGGAAGGGAAGGGAACTAGATTGCTGCTTTGGAAATGGCACTAAAAGCCAATAGTTCTAATGCTATTTTAAAATTTGAAGGGTAGAAGGTGGGAGGACAGAACAAGCCTTATTATCAACAGCTAACCAATTTTGAAACAAGGAGAAATCTAGTGAGAAAGTCTGCTGTTTAGACAAAGCGGTGAGGGGTTGTACCAAAAGCCCTCTTTCTCTTTGTGAACCTGGACTTCATGAAAATTCCACCTTGTGATTGTGGAAGTCATCACCTGAAAATTAGAAACAAATAGGCATTTTTTTTTTTTAATTTAAACTTCACAGGAGCACATTTTCAGCCTTATTTAAGCTTATAAATGGACTTAGACAACACTATGCTTCTTTAACAAATATTAGAGAAATGCACATTTCTCTAAGTGTTCTCTGAATGCTTCATAGTGAATGACAGAAATGTTCATTGTAATAACATTCAATTAAGACAGGCAACACTATACAGCAAACAATTCTTTAAATAGTAAAGAATGTAATAAAAAAGAGAATTTATAGTATTGTTAGCTTCCATGCCCTACTGAGAAATATAAGATGAAGTTCATAGTGCTGGCCCTTCCTTGGCCTAGAGCATTTCAAAATTTATCTAAAAGAAAATCTACAGGGGATCATTAAGAGAGCAGAGCAAAACTAAGGGAAACATTATGGCACTTCAGAGCTTTTCTGGGAATTCTACTTGGTAAAATTACTTACATATATCCACCTAGAAATTCCTTAGGGAATTTTATCAACATTTCTTCCTCTTTTTCCCTTCAACTGAAATCAAGATCAATTCACAAAGCCTTCCATTACCTGACACAAGAAACAAATGTGTTGAAATGATTAGCAGTGTTTAGAACACCAGTTCTCAGAAGCAAGAGGGTCTACAGACTGTAGCATTAGTCTGTAGAGCCATCAAGTCAGGCCCTTTTTCTACCTTTTTGAGATGGAGAGACTCTTAAATTGAATAATTGTCATTTTCCAGCTTTCAGTGAGGCCAGAAATCATTAAAGATCTCATTTAAACTTTCCATTCTAGTTCTCAAGCAAATTTACAGCAGAGGTCAGTACTTTTGCAAGATTTCTGGAGGGAATTCTTCATCATAACAGTTTGTTGTTGTTGTTGTTGTTTGTTTTTTTTCCATTGTAGTTTAAACTATCTTCCATCATTTTTCTTGTAATTTCACCCATCTTATTCCTTCATAGGACCCTTCAGAGTATAAAAGTACAGTCCTAACCATGCCTTCTCTCTAAGTATCATGCTTCTCAGTATATTATGTTGTTAATATTGATTATAAATCACATTGAACTCAGTGAATGCATTTCTACTCCTGTACTTCTCCATGACAGCCATTCTCATACCTTTATCCATCTTGGATATAGTACTGTTTTTACATTTCTTCTATAGAAAGATTGTGAGTTCAGCTGAGTTTTACTTTTACAGACATAACAAAAATAGAAATAACCTGAACAATCTATCAAAGCACAAGATTCTGAAAACTATTTTCTTCTCATTAAAAGGAGACCAATACATGCACATTAAACTAATTATCCTAAAAATAGAATTTAGCATGGTAATAGGATCTGACAGGCTGTGGTAGTTGATCTTCTGCATTTTCAATCACCTAGTTAAAGACTGAGTTACCTTACATAATCCCAGAAATAATTTTAAAATGTTATATACATAGTGTAAAATAGGCTTCGCACACAAAGAAATGAAATCTTAAACCATTATGTGAAGAAAACTGAAGCTGTGTATGCATAGTATTCTGAAAAAAAAAAAAAACTATTCCAAAAATAAATAAATAAATAGTGATACATAAGGGAATGCAAAACAAACGTATTAAAAATGGCTTATGTGTTTTTAACAACGCTTTTGTTTAAGTTTAGGGCTTATGGAGGGAAACATCTGGCAGGTCTGGAGGCTGATGGATAGTTTGAAAAGAATGTGGATATTTTGGTGAGGCTGCACTTGGAGTACTATGTCCAGTTCCGGGTCCCCCTGTACAAGATAGACCTATAAGTACTGGAAAGAGTCCAGCCAAGATGATCAAGGGACAGGAGCACTTTGCCTATGAGGAGAGGCTTAGAGCATTGGGATTCTTCACCCTGGAGAAGAGGATACTCAGAGAGGATCTTATCAGTGTGTATAAATACCTGAAGGGAGGATGCGGTGAAGAGGGAGCCAGGCTCTTTTCAGTGGTGTCCAGTGAGAGGACAAGAAGTAATGGGCACAAACTGAACACAAGAGTTTCTGTCTAAATATCAGGAAGCACTTCTGTACTGTGTGGGTAACAGAGCACTGGAATAGGTTGCCCAGAGAGGCAGTGGAGTCTCCCTCCTTGGAAATATTCAAAAACTGCCTGGACAGGGTCCTGGGAAACCTGCTCTAGATGTCCTTGCTTGGGCAGTGGGGTTGGACCAGATGGCCTCCAGAGGTCCCTTCCAGCCTTAATCATTCTGTGATTCTGTGATAGGCTATTACAAATATATTTTACATAGGAAGATCTGAGTTCATAGTGCCATACTACATTGCCAGGATGTCCCCAGGTCTGGGGCTTCCCATGGGGTCTGTCAATGCAGGGCCTGGCAGCCAGGGCTCATCCCCTGACCCCAGCCAGGAGCAGGGCAGCTGTGGGCACTGGGACAGCTGCAGGCATCGGGAACCTCCCTGGGGACAAGGATGGGCCAAGGCCAAGCTGGGATGTGGGTCTGCAGGTGTAGATGGGCATGCCAAGGCCTGCAGCCAGCCCCTGGCAGGGCCACGGAGCAGCAGAGCAGGAGCTCAGGCCAGACCTGCAACATACTCTCAGCAGAGGCAGCTCTTGGGTCAGCTGTCACTATTGCATTCCTGCAGACACCTCTGCCTTTTGTCAGCAGAGAGGGGCCACTTGCAGGTGCTATGGTACAGGGCTGGCTCTGAGCTCCAGCAGCCAGAACCCAGAGAGGTGTTTTAAGGGCCCTAGAACTCACTGCTGAGCTCCCTGGAGAAGCCACACAAGTGTCATTGCCTGCTTTTAAACTGAGAGAGACCCACTGAGGGTGGAAACTGCAGTCAGGAAAGAAATGATGTCAGCATTGGCTTTAAACCACCCTTGTGCTGCCCCAAAAGTTACTGCATCAGACAGTCCCAAGACACGCCTGGGACAGCTGTTCCCTTTGCTGACATCTGAATGGAGAAGGTGAGATACTCTCTCCCCACCCTCGACAAGGATTTTGCAGGCTTCTCTTCTTGGCTTCAGCCAATATATGAAGTGTGTTGCAGATGTGGAAAGTTGCTGATGGTTTTAGATGACAAGTACCCAAAGACTTTGGGATTGTTTTGGAGAGCCCTGCTGGTGTGTACTTCATGTATTCTATCAGAGCAAGAATTAGCAGCAATGGGTATGTTAATAATGATGACCCAGACTATCATGCTTTTTACATTACATCCAGTAGTTTTTCAAGTACATGTTTTAATAGAATTATTTACTTAACATAAATACTGTCCATGTCATCTATCCCAAGGAAAAAATAGAATCATGTAGATTTTAAACAAATTTTCCACTTATCCATTTATGCTATTATTTAAAAGAATCCTGCAAATATTTATTCCAAATATATTTAATAACTATACTAATTTTCATAGTTTTTTTTTTTGTGTGTGTGTGTGTGATTAAACATAAAGTGGAAAATCAAATGTGAAATTGTAAAGTAATATAATGTTATGTTTCATCACTCTACATGATACCATCATCACGTATGCCTTATAGGTATTATATTATTCCTGGGCTCTCTTTCTGGTGAAACAACAGAGGCAAAACCTGTGTACAGGTCTAAGAACAGTTCATTTAAGATAATGCTACTCATGGGTTGCCTAACTAAGCCCTTTTCATATTTGACTCTGTCAAACCTGTGAGACCCAGACTTTTCATGGTTCCCCACGTCACAGACCAGAAAATGTATTACGACCATGGAGTAGTGGTGTTGGTGTTAGACTGTAATAACACTGGTCTCACAAGCTGCAACACAGTCTTCATGTTGTTTCAGGTACTTTGAACAGCCAAATCACCAAACTGAAATATTTATATCATCGGAGCTACAGGGGTGCCACATGAAGCACAGAAAATACCAGGACAAGAGCTTGCAGCACAAAAAAGCCTGATCTACTCTGGGTGGGGTTAACTATGTACTACTTTGTTCAGGGGGCTGTGGCTGCGCTCTGGGGTGATACCTGAAGTGGTTGTTGTTGTGTCAGATAAACACACTTTCACAGGAAAATATATGTGATTTTAAGTAACTATGAAACCTACAGGGGCCTATGTTTCAAGTCATATTTATAGGTATAACAGGCATTTTCACGGACTGAAATTGCCAGTTCATCTGGGTATCTAAGGCATTTTCAGCTATAACACATTCATGGCTTCTGAGGACCCTCATTGTCAAACTGATAAAATGTACCAAAAGGCAGGGCAGGCATGTGGCTGAAGGCTCAACTACAGAGGGCATTTCCAGATGCCTGTGGGTCCTCCCAAGGGCTGAGCCAGGTATTGCTGTTCATATGGCATCTTGGGAAGAAGCAAGTTTACACCATCTCGGAGCTGAATGCAACACCCAGTCTATTAAGAATTTTCACTGACTCTATTAGACACTACAGAAAAATCCAGCAAAAGGACAGTGGACAGGGAAGCAGATGGTGAGTTTGGGCTGGGTAGGAAGATATTGTCAGAAGAGACCTTGCAGGGTGGAAAGAAGGCTGAGAAAGCTTTTTGCAGGGTATTGTGTTTTTTTGCCAACAATAGCTATGCTGAGAGAGGTAAGAGAAAAAACAGCAAGTGGGCCAGCCTCAGACAGAGAAGGAAGATATTTGTAAGGTTCCTCATTCATAGAGTCTATGTCACACAGCACCATCATTTTCCATTTAAAGTAACTTTTATTTCTTTGTGAGCTTTACCTTTGCTACTATATTGGGTTCAAGTGGCAAGGTCTTGATAGTGGGGTGGGGGCTGCCGGCGTGGTCTCTGTAAGAACAATCCAGAAGCTGCCCCACTTTTTATCAGTGTGCCTAGAAAACTTTCTTTATTAATAAGATTGCCTGGTATAAAAATGCTATGTCCATTTTTTTTTCTTTTTTTTCTCTTTGTATACCTAAAGCCTCACACTATGGAAAACTGTTGATGGTTGTGTCCTCATTTGTAAAAGATACAGGATAAAAGCATATGAGTGCTTCTAACCATAACAGGATATACTTTGACTTTTTTTCCAAAATGAGCTCTAGTACTGTGCTATCTATTTTAGAATACATCTATCTTTATCTAACAGATAAAGTAGTAAACAAAAGAAATGGAAAAAATATATAAAGAGAGCTGGTTAATATTCTTTTCTCCTTTTCATTAGCATTTATTAAGAATTCTAAATGTAGGAAAGCATTTCGTACTAATCTAATTTGTATTCCATAGGTTTTGTTATGAAAATATACATGACACACTCTCTTAATGTCTCATATATATATTCAACCTTTGTTCATTAATCTCTAAGTATTTGCTCGTTGACAAGACTGAAAATGACTTCTCTGTATATTCATTGATTGATGTTCATAAATGAAACCAACTTTACTTTCTCTACAAGGAACAATAAGAATTTTTCCATTTTACCTTCAGTAAAAATCCAGATGTAAAGGCAAAGTCTATATTATTTGTCTTTTTTCAACAATGATTGCATTTTTCAAATTGTAGTGCTGGCATACAGTGCCATGGAATGTGTTCTTATTTCCGAATTAAAATTCACGAAGTTCAGAGTATGTCCACCAAATTTAGATGTTGACATGTTTTTAATTTATGAATTGACATTCTCAGAAGAAAGGGAGATGAAGCATTCAGTTAGATAGTGGATCAGCTTTTCAGCTGTTACAAGACAGAATAACTTTCCACCAGTTCATATTCTCTGGAAATCTGGCACATTTATCTGAGTAGAAAACCAGGAATATTTAAAATTCATATCAGAATTTGATTTGAAAGGTCATGTCTTCATATAGATCAACAATTGTGATGGTTCAGTGAGCCAGCAATGCTGTGAATGAAGAATAATGGGTTGGTAGTCCTGATGAGATCAGAATAGAGACAGAAAGGTAGGAGTGCATCATCAAAAATTCAAAGGTGTGACATCTGACTCAGTGATCTTGAGGAATGAAAGTTGAATCTCTGTATTAGTCTTATCTCACATGGTTTGGGTAGGTAGCAGAGGGCTGCAGGAGTGACGCATGTAGGAGATGGTGATGATCTCCCCAGTGCCAGTCACAGCAAACTCCTGATAGCTCAGCCATGAATGAGAGCAGCCCACTAGGCACCAAAACTTCAACTATGCTGAGACATACTTGAGAGAGAGTGGTAGCTGCTTGGCACAGGAGACACAGGAGATACATGAGGAGACACAAAAGTAAGGACAAAAGGAGACAGAGGAGGAGACAGGCGAGGATGCATGTGAGGAGACAAAAAAAAGTGATGTAATTGGAGACACGGGAAGATATACAAAAAGATATTACTTGAAGACAAATATGAAAAGGTGCATTTGGAGAAATACTTCATCCCATGCTCTTGGGATGAAGTGCCTAATGGTGGAGGAGGACCCTTCTGAGGAGGTTGTGGCTTGTGGAGGACCTATGCTGGTGCAAGGACTCCTCTGAGAGGACTGCAGCCTATGGAAGACCCTCTGTGGAGACTCTTTTGCTCACAACAACCTCCAGACTGGTGAGGGGATATACAGGAGATTTGGAAATTTTCTTTCCTGTGGTAAAAGATCTGCAAATATCGTAATTTGGGAGTATTTTGAAGTTCTTAAAAAAATTCCTTTTATGAACGAAGAGATTAAGGTGTGATGTGTGATATGTTCCAGTCTTCCAAGATTAGAAATAAGCGGTCTTCACTTTTGCAACATTAAGTATCTGTTTTCTTTCTTCATGGGGATAGCTGACTGCGATCGTGTGATAAATATTACCTGTTCTGTCATAAAGTTCATTCTTTGAGTTGAAAGCTCTAGTGCTGGGTAGCTTTCAAATAAAAATATTTTTTGGCTGATGGATTTTTTTTAAAATATTGGTGAATTGGTTGAGACTGTTGAAAGCAATCCCTGGGAGTAGAGTTCAGGCAAAGCCTTTCTTCTCGGCATTCTGCTGAATACTGAAATATTCATTCCTTTCATTTCAGTGCTCTTCTTAAGTGTGGATTGTGCCAATAATAAAAAAGTTAGTCCTTTGGGGATGGAAAGCTTTTCTAGCCAAAATATGCAACAGTATAGATGTGCTTCTCTAAAGAGAGGCAGTTGAAAAAGATCTGAAGTATTAAAGATGTGGAAGAAGTTTTGATTTTGTTTTAATAAACCACATTTTCAGTAAACAAATGTGCTTTTCTCATGCTATTAATTTTGTATTTTTTTTAGCTTGAGCAAGCCAAGACAAAATTACTCTCAGTGAGTAATTGTAATGATCAGATTTTTGATAACTGAATCAAGATGTAGAGTTACATTTCATATAGTCACAGCCTTTTTTAAAAAAAAAGAAATGGTAATAATAATAAAGAAAAAAATTTCTTACTGCTTCTAACTAGAAATTAAGAACAAGAAAAATGAAAGCTGTGGATCAGTTGTTCTACTATTATATGGATGCTAGGGTTAAGAATAATCTTTAGATGCTTGTTTTTAGGAGGGCTACTGGAGATTTGGAGTATTACAGAGATCTAATCTCAGTCTCTCTCAACATTCACATCCTCAGAACCAATCCTTTGAGTGACATTTATGTTTGACTTTCCTCCTAGATAGATGTTAGTAGCATTTCTTACAGTTCATTACCAACATCACATGTAAAGAATTAATCTAAAATTAATAAATTAACTGTTAGTATATCCAGAAATGTGCAGGGATATATTTAGCGGAACATAGTTGGCTGTAAGTTTTTTTATGATGCAAAGGCGGATATAGCATGTCTGTCATGAATGTACATGAATCTAAGCATTGTATGGCATAAACAAGAGAAATAACTGTCAAGAAGGAAGTACATATTTTTAATTAAAACTTCTTTTGCTTGACATTAAGTAAAAATAAAATATCACAAAATAAAGATTTGGGAAGTTATATATATATATATATATATATATATTTTCCTCAGGAGAGAAAACTCTCTTAATCTATTCATTCCATCAGTAATGATTCCAATTTCCATTTTTTTTTTATGCTCCAAGTTCTTTTTCCTTCCTGATTGGTGTTTTGTTGTTGTTGTTGTTGTTTGTTTGTTTATTTTTTTGTTTTTAATGGCATGGGACGCAGGGCACCTTTAATGCTACAGAGCAAGTTTTCTGTGTTTGCTGGATGGTGAAGACAGAGTCAGCACTGGGCACTCTGGACATTATTCCTATAGCTGGTGAAATCACACAGGAAAATGGGAGTTTTGGTGTAAAATTTAATGGAAACAGATTGACAATAAATCTGTACTCTTGTTCACTCTGCTTATGGCCAAGTAAAATGCAAGGATCCAATCTTCAGAGGTACAAAATGTGTGCAGATTCATTAGTCTTTTTCATTAATGAAATATTGTGCAAAGCAAATTTAAAAAAAATATTTCTGCTGAATGTTGAGGGTTTCTTAAAGAAACTGCTGAATAATTATGATGCATACAGTTTATTAACTTTATTTCTATAGAAGAGTCAGATCATGGAAAATGTAATAGTGGTGCACAGCCTATGTTCTGAACATATAAATGTTTAAATCTTTCATAGAGTCCCTCAGACAAAATTGTTCTTATTTGCTGCTGCAATTTATACATAGCATGTGCAAACAAAAGCAAAGCACTATGTGATTTCAAACTATGATATCATACATGTGAGAGTAAGAGCATATATAGGCAAATGTAGTTAAGTTCTTCTGAAAATCATTATTAGAAAGATTTGATACTAAACGGTGTTTACGGGGATGCTTGAAGTCTATAGTTTTATGAAGGTAACAGTAGTGATTCTGTCCAGAAACTAAAAAAGGGCTATAGACAGCAGCCTTAAAATGATGCTTTCTTCTCTCACAGGACCACTGTGAATGTAGAATCACTGATTAATATTTGCAAAACACTTTGAGATCCTCACATAAAAAGAACATAGCAGTTCAAAGTATTTATTTTTGCCAGTAGGGAATATTTGTGACTTTGGTTTCAGTGTCCACATATTTTAGGTTCCCATATGTTTCCAGAACTCAATTAGATCTCAGTAGGTATTTCCTGAGAAAATCTTTTAAATGAGTAGAAAAAAATATTGTAAACTTGACTTCTTGTATATAAACCAGACCTTTCTATCTGTGGTGATGATATTATGCTCTAACTGTGGTGTCATAAGCAGTAATGGAGAAAGAAGCTGGAGTACAGATTGTCAAGTAATCTTTAGAAACCAATTAAGTAAAGTTTGTCAAATCAAAGAAACCCTAACCTACAGGGAGAGCTAATAGTTTTATTTCGAATACAAAGTTACAGCTTAGTGTAGGGCCTCTGCACCCCATCTAGTTCTTGTTGAAATAGCCTACTTATAAAATGCCAGGATTGTTTTGTTTCTCTTTTTAGTTTTGTTTCACTAATATTTTATTTTAGTCAAAATTTTACTTGGCTAACATGACAATGTATGTGTGTTTAATTTCTCCAGCACTGTAGATATAAACTTTCTCCCAGCTAATATCACAAAATGTAACAAGGAGTTAAGTTGGAGTCACAAAGTCTGCAGTTCGTAACTTGACATCCTGTCTTTGCTGAGTCCACTCTGCAGCTGACACAAAGCTCTATTTAATGTGCTGCCAATCACTCCTAGTCAAGTACAGTACCGTAAATCCTCGAATACTCTTTCAAAATGATTTTGTTTATATCTTTTTCCTTTTAATCTGGTTTTCTCTCCCCAAACAGTGATGTGTAAATCCAAACAAAATTGCCAGCATTGGCTTCAAGAAAAAAAAAAAAAAGTTACCCTTTAAATTGCTTTCAGCATCTCTCATAGAGTTCTTCTAGGAAGAAAACATCAGTTATAAGAGACAAGCTATGAAGTCTCTAGGTAAGCTTCAAATAATCAGAAATGTACTATTAAGTATATTTATTGGGTGCAGATTTTAAGCACTGAGGTTCACAAATCATTACAGAAGAGTTTAGCTATAGTTAATAGAATCACTAACTCAGTTGTATTTGATTATTCATCTGATATCTTAGCTGAGCTTTTTCTTAATTGTCCCTAAATGATGGTTCAGCTTTGCCTGTACTTACATGGATTATTCACTTGATTCAGTCTTTATCAAACCCAGCTCTCCTTCTGATCCCTCCCTCATCATTTTGTGATCTTTAATATAGTATTTTTCTATTTTTCTCGACCTATCATCTTCAACTATTCCGTGCGTTCCTCCAAGCTCTCAGCTTTCTTCTCCCTGTCTTTTCTTCCTGTTTTGTTTTGTTTTGTTTTGTTTTGTTTTTCCCAACGATATCAATGAGGCTTTTTTTCACTTTAGGGTTTTGTTTTGTTTTGTTTTTCCCTTCTTTCTCCAGGCCTGTCCCATCAGCAGCAGTTGCATTGTCTACATCTTAGGATCCTACACTCAGCAAAAAGTGAAGCTCTGGAATTATCACTACTAGGTGACTTTCTTCACCTTGTACTCAATCTCCTGTTCCTCAGTTCAGTATTCATCCTAGATGAACAACTTTTACCCAGGCTAACTGAACCCTACATGGACAAGTTGAACTGCCATGGCACTATTCTTCATACAGTTTCATTCCTCTTGCTTCCACTTGTTTTCTTCTCACAGTACCCTCTCTTATATTCTTTCTCTCTCCCATTGGTTCCATTACATCCACTCTAATCGATGTATTCTCCCTCTTTCCCTTCCCCAATGACATTTTACAGTATGGTACCACACAGTGTAGTGCTGTTCAGCAAAACTCCTCATCTGATTCACTAAATACCTTCTCTAATCTGCAGCATTATATATTCACAGATTTATCACCTCATCTTGATAAAGCTAGTTCATTTTCTTTGTGTAAGCAGGATATCCCCTGAATTCATCTTTATCCTGTTTTTTATGTTTCCTTTGTGATTGGTCTCCCACACATTGACTAAATAGTGTTTATTATCTCCTAGAGATTTCTGAGGGTGCCATTGAGCCCCTTCTTCTGTTTCCTTTTCAGTGGCAGTAGTGGTAGCTGAGGCAAGGACCTGCCTTTCTCTGTGATAATATTTGTTCTTTGTGTCTCGTCATCCAAGAGATTTGACATCCTGTGGGTTGCATCCCAGTGAGGAAGGGAAATAGGGGGAAATAACAAACACAGGAACTGATGTGAATGCCAGCATTCCTTCTAATATGACTTTTCTCACCCACAGACTCTAAATCAAAGAGCAACTATCCAATATGTTTTTTTCAAGCAAACACTGTTTCCTTCTGACCGAAATTAATATTGGCCTGCCTCTCTGATATCTTCTTGTCAATTACCACCTTCTAGCTCCAGGTCAACCCGTCAAGGATGAAATTCTAAAATTTTGTTTCCTTCTGTGATAAACCTCAAAATTTTTTCAAAACTTTTTTTCCTCCCCTGCAGTGGAAAAGAGCTGTGCCTACCCAGTGGGAGAAGTGTTCACAGTTAAAACTTTTCTTTTAAGAATTTAAAATAATTGTGTTAATGCTCTTTACTATGTTATTCCTCACAATCCTCTGTAAAACAATGCAGTATCCCTACGTTCTCAACAACAACAAAAAAAATCAGTATATTTAGATTTCTCATAAAATTCTGTTTTCCTAGAACGCTGTTGGAGGACTTAGTAATGCATCCATATTGTCTCCTTGCTTGCTTATGAAATGTCAACTGTGTGTTTTTACCCATTCTCTCATATTGTAGTGGGTCCATACATTTACTGGGGCATGAACTGTCTTTCTGTTTTGTGTTTGTATAATGCCTAACCATAGGTGTGTGGGCAACGAATTGCATGCAGATATGATAATAGTGATGGCAACAGCAAAAGAAGTAACAATGTCACATTATACCAGCTGATTTTGGAACCGGTTCTAGCTCATACTGCTAATTATGCTTCTGACACATAAGAACTGATGAGTTCTTGTGAAGAAGAGTTGCTAACCACATGTATAAACAAATAGCACTTTTGCAGACAGAATCTGTACCCTGGGTGTTGCTCTAGCAAGTCAGAATCTGACAAAAGTATTTTTGTCCATGAGGACAGAGTGGTGAGATTCCTCAGCAAGTGGTAGTATTGGTGCTGAAGTGATAGACTTTTGATTGGCAGTGGAAATGTCAACAAATTTTCCATTTCCAGGTGCTTTCATGACATACAGCTAAATGAAGCTGTATATGAAGCTATAATGATTAGACACATAATAGACATGTCATCTTGCTGGATGAAAAACAGCAAGAAGATGAACGATGCATTGAATTTGATTAGTATAAAAATTGCTTAGGGACTGCCATGCCATGCAACAATACTTCAGCGATATGACTGCACCTGATTGAAGTACTTTTGATTGGCTGAATGGGGGGTTGGGGGAGACGGGGATTAATGTATTCTTCTTTGATCAGGTGAAAAGAGATCTTTGAAATTACCCAAAATTCATTAATAAAGTGATTTAAGATATTAGTCTTAAAATGTTGCCATTCACAATGAGAAATTCACATACTTAGATAGTGTACCCACTAAAATTGTATTAGCATTTGCTATGTAAATAATATAATGATAAAAATAGTGAAAGACTTTCACCAGCTATTATAAGAATAGATATAAGTAGAAAAGTAGAGTATAAATGAAGAAATAAATATTAAGCGCAACATTATTGTAGGTCTATAATGCTCATTTTTTCCCTAGGTCTTTGTATACAATAGTATAAGTGTTATGTGAAGTTTTTGTTGTAGTTGTTGTTTTTGTTTTGTTTTTAATCATAGAATCATGAAACAGCTTAGGTTTGAAGGGACCTTAAAAATCATTTAGTTCCAACCTCTCTGCCATGGGCAGAGACACCTCTCACTAGACCCTGTTGCTCAAAGCCCCATACAACCTGGTCTTGAACTCCTCCAGGAATGGGGCATCCATAACCTCGCTGGGCAACCTGTTCCAGTGGCTCACCACACTCTTGAGTAAAGAATATTCTCCTAACAACTAAAATAAATTTGCTCTCTTTCAGTTTAAAACCATTAAACCACCTTGGTTCTATCATTATCTACCCGAGTAAAGAGTCCTTCTCTGTCCTTTAATGATCAGCATCCTTAAAGACCCCTTCAAGTATTGAAAGGCTGCAGTGAGGTCTCCCTGTAGCCTTCTCTTCTTTAGGCTGAACAGCGCCAGCTCTCTCAGCAGTTCTTCATAGGAGAGGTACTCCAGCCCTCTGATCAACTTTGTGGGCCTCCTCTGGACTTACTTTAACAGATCAAAATCCTTGTGCTGCGGGCCCCCAGGCCTGGAGGCAGCACTCTAAGCGAGGCCTCACAAGGGCAGAGTAGAGGGGGACGATCATCTCCTTCGATCTGCTGGCCACCCCTCTGTTGATGCAGTCCAGGATACAGTTGGCTTTCTGGTCTGCACGTGCAAAAGGATGTGCAAAAGATTCAGTCAACACTGGAGAACTGCAGCTTATAGAGGGCTGTAGATGAAAAAGTGAAAATGATTGTCATCAGCTTCTTCATGAGGGGGAGTGGAGAGGCAGGCACTGATCTCTTCTCTCTGGTGACCAGTGATAGGACCCGAGGGAATGGTGTCAAGTTTCAACAGGGGAGGTTCAAGTTGGATATCAGGAAGAGGTTCTTCACCAAGAGGACCGTTGTGCACTGGAACAGGATCCTCAGGTATGTAGTCATGGCACCAAGCCTTCCGGAGTTTAAGAAACATTTGGACTATGCTGTCAGTCATATGGTCTGAATTTTTGGGTAGACCTGTGTGGAGCCAAGAGTTGGACTCGATGATCCATGTGGGTCCCTTCCAACTCATGATATTCTATGATTCTATGATTTGTATTGAAAGCCACTGCATAATGCCATTCTTCAGGTTACATTGACTTAAAATTTTTTCTTCTAATTTCAAAAGGCTGCAGGAAAAAGTTGTACATGGGATACTGAGATTTTTTGTTTCTGATGCTGATTGTACCTATCTTTTCTTATTGGTCAAATGAGTACAGGGAGATGATAGTTTATCTTTACTGTTAGGTAATAATTCCTCAATGCTACATTCCTGTTAATCTAGTTTCCAGAAAAGAAAAAAAAATAAAATATTTCAAAACCATTAAACTTCATAAACTGCACAAAAAAATGAACTCAGGAAGGGCAGAGATCCAGTTCTCACCTTCATTATTTGTTGTTTTCAGTGGACTGGATTTCTATTCATTCATTCATTCCCATATACATCTAAGAGCTACAGAATGTTTCTGTTAGAAAACAGTTTTGGTTCCAATGACAACAACTTCAGACAGCAAGAGCAATTACAGTTGCATTAAAGAGCCTTGCTTCTGACCACTTAAACTGAAATAGATGGTTTCAGAAGTAGACTTTCCTAGCCAGATTTAGAGGTCAGCAGTCTAAAGGGTTGAGATAGTTCTCTTCTAGGTGACAGAGAAATGTCAGCCAGTCGCTAGTTAGATGTGGTTTCTAGTAACAGCAGTAATAATTCTCTTAGCTCTTCACCTCTTCTCTCATTTTTCTTCTCTGCAAACATAATTGCATTGTTCAGTGACAATAATGAGCAATATTAATGGATGAGTCAATAGTTATTTTTTTTGTCTTACAAACTTAGTAGTTTTGAACCATTTACAAGAGATAGAATCTTTGTGTTCCAGTGAGATATGAAGCAACTGCTTGTAGCACATCCCAGATAGTGAACTTGAAATTATGACATTTTTCTACTCAGAAGAGTTAACCTGACACTGCTTTGTAATGGATTTTTATTTTTTTAATCACCATACCAAATTTATCACAACACACCTTTGCATAATACAGCACACATTTAATGCATCACTTTGGAGTTTCTCATAGACTCCATATAATTGCTTATAAAATTATTAATTTAATGAATGCCTCTTTTGTTCTCTTCATAAGTGTTCTCCAAAATACCCCTTTCCAGTCTCATGTATTTTGGGGATGCGTCTTGTTCTGGTTTGTCACATTGTATTTTGATTTTAAAACTTTAACATTTTTTCATATGTATTTTTCTGTTTTAAATTATTTGTTTAACAACATAATGTTACATTAGGATAAAAAAATATGTAATTTATATATATAAAATCATATACTTTTCTAAATTAGATAACAATTTAAACTTCAAATACAGAGTAGCATGTTAGTGTCAAATAAATGTTTTATAGAATTTATTTATTCTTTCATAATGTATCAGCAAGCCAGTTTTATGTGCTCTAGAAATATATAGTTGGAAAAAGGACGTCAAAAAGAGTGCATTTTTAACAATTTAAAATAAAAGACTTTGCTTGTCCAGCTCTTCATGTGAACCCAAATTAGCATTCCATGTTCAGCTTGAGCTTGGATAGATTTGAAGCCTTTCATGTCTAAAACTGCATGATCAAGGGAAAAATCTTTTGCTAGCACTGGATTCTGGAGGGGGAAACAAGACATGAACACATGGTTTTATCACTGTGTGTTTTACTGCAGAGACCAAGAAAAAAAATCTCTATCGTGTTTTATTTAATTAAAACACACTGCCCCCTTTTGAATTTATTTTTAACAGAAAAATAAATCCATCCTCATTAAGGATGTAGAGACCTATGGTATATAGTCTCTTGCCACAGTGATGGCTTTAAGTGTACTCTAAACAGCTTACAAATGACAGATCCTATATAAAATAATTTGATAGTTCCATCATTAATTCTATTGCAGAAACCATGTCTGGCTAGGGATCATGCCTGAATATCATCCATTAAGAAATATTGTCTCCTGATTAGCCTGGATTTTCACCAGCAGTCAAAGTATATAGGAATTTCAGTGCAACACAATTGCATTTTTTTTAGTTTCATCCAGTGCTTCTCATTTTTGAAATCATTCACTGAAATTTGGTATGAAGACAAAAGAATGATCTGTTTTATTAAATACATCCACTCTCATTGATCATCTACCAAAAATTACACATGCATTTGACCTGAGGCTAAGGAAATTTGGTCAGGAATACTTTGAAAGTTAAATTTGAATTTACAAATCACTGTGCCTATGTTGAATTCAGCTAAAATGGAAAAACTAAAGATTAAAAAACAAACAACCAAAAAAAAAAACAGAAAAAGAGAGAGAGTAGAAAGAAAGACAAATTTAGTGCAGAATTGGGGAGAGAGAAACAATGTGGAGAGACCCAATATGACAGGGAAGGAAGAAAGAGTGAAAAGTCATGATTTTTGTTATATACGCTGTGGAAAGCAACTTCTATAGTCTGTGTGTGAGTGCTTTTGTGTACATGCACATATGAAAAAAGTGAGGTACTTCTGTCTTAATATGTACCTATAAAAGATTTATTTTCATGTAAAAAGAAAATTAAATAAATACAATGATAAAAAACAACCTGAGGCATCCATATGTAGAGAATAAACTTGCACAGGCATTTCAGAATTACATTAGAAGGAAAAAGAAAACAGAAGTAACATAATTTTAAGAATACAAAACATTTTTTTCAGATGTTTCAGGAGGTACACATTAGATAATTCACATTTTAATACAGAGAAATGTTTTTTTAGCAATTATAATAAAATTTAGCAAGGTTTTTAACAATTCCTGTTTTTTCTGCTGGCATATGTCAAGTATTGAAGAAAATAGAGGTTAAAATTTCAAGGGTTTTTTGAGCAAATATTAAAAAAATAATTTCTTACTTGAAAGAAGTCACTTGGATTTTAGCCTTTGATTTTGATCTTTTTTAAACTATTTGTAAAGTGACCATTGTTGAGTTAAGTAGTTATGTCTGCAGAAAGCTGATTGTAGCATGACTGTTTGACAGGAGAAGAAAAAAGTATTCTTTTGCGTTCTGCAGGCAATTAAAACAGAAACTTATTCATAACACTTTTAATCCTCCCAAACAGAAACAGCTTAACATGTCCATTAGGACTAACTCTGAATATGCAATATCATTCACATTTTAAGTAAGACAAATAATTTCAAAAGAATGAGAATTTTAAATAATAAATGTACGTTAACTAAAATATGTATTTATAAAAATATTTCATATGAATTATTCACTAGGAATAGGCTCCACAAGCTGGTTAGACAGTTTGCAAGTGTCTGACTGTTTCAAGGCAAGTCTACAGACCCCAGATAACACCCTCATAGTGTCAGCATCCAGACATTGTGATTTTTCCTGTACCAGACCCTCCATCTATAGATGTGATTCCCTAATTCAGGCTGTGAATGAGGCATAGGGGTTTTGTGGATTGTGCTTCATTAATCTGCTGCTGAACTTCACAACAACTGTGAACTTTGCAGAGGTCATTTTTTATAATAGCTATTTCATAGTTCTGACCTGGTCTTTTCACCTTCAGACCTTTATATTTGAGAAAGAACTGTGGGTGGAGAGGGGACCTATGCTCCTGCAAGGACTTGTATTGACTTTAGTGGAGCTCAACACAGTCTCAGTATCACCATGAGTCTAATTTGCAGGTGGACTGTAGGTAAGAGCAAATACTAAAACAGGTTGTTCTGTAGATTTATGCTTTAGAACCTGCTTATTTAAAGATTTTCACCCTTTCTTCCTTTCTTATGTCATAAGAACTGTACAACAATCTCATATTTTGATAAGGAAAACGCTTAAAAACAAACAAACAAACCAAACAACAACAATAACACAAAACCCACAAGTCAGTGGAATTGCTACATATAGGGTCTTAGAAAGAAAACAAAGTTTGGGTAGGTAGACTGCTCTTCTGGGAGATATGGAGGTGGATTTAGTTGCACTTGTCACCTTCACTTTCTCTCAAAACGAATACAATTTTGTTGTTGTTGTTTTTTAAGTTTTCTATTGTTCACGGCTGTGCATTTTTATTGTGATCATTTGTAAAAAAATATATTTTTATTAGAGAAAGTGTGGTATTGCATATAAAGGCTGTGATTTTTAAAGACCTTACCAATCATACACAGCATCTGATAGAAAGTTGTTGCTCTTTGGGGGATGTCTAAGTGGAGACTAATCAGAAGGAAGAGCATGGGTAAGCATTTCTCATTCTTTTGCTCTGTAAACCTTGAAATGTCTTCAGTGTTTAACTCTGTAAAGTGCTGTTTAGGAAAAGGCCAGCTTAGAGACTGGAAATGTTTATACTTGAGAAGCTGTGAACTAAGGGGCTAACCTCATCACAAGGTTAATAAGATCCTTCATAAATCTAATTTCCACAAATCAGAAATAAACTGCACATGTCCAGAAATTGCAGGTGCCAAGGAGTACTCTAATGCAGGATGGGATTAACAGAATCATAGATTAGTTTGGTTTGGAAGAGACCTTTAAAGATCATCTATTTCTAACCCACCTGACATTAGCAGGGATACCTTGCACCAGATCAAGTTGCCCAAAGCCTTCTGATTCACCTGCACTCCTCTGTTCATTAACTTGTATCCAGCTTTTAGATGTCTGATGATCCTTATGGGTCCCTTCCAACTCAGGATATTCTATGATTCTATGATTCTATGGTTTGTGTCTCTATATATAGCATTGTAAAGGTGAAAGACAGATGAGGATATAGAGTTTAGATGTGTAAATTTGTTATGCTTGTTTTTGTCAGTTTCTTGGTGGAACTGGTGGAAGATGAGACAGTAGACTACTCCATTGATTACTGACATGTTTCTACCTGGTACAGTAGGATGCATTTCTTATTACACAGTTTGAGCATCTTTTCTTTTAGTTAGCCTGCCAAGATCCTAGTGATGAACTGTCTTTGAATGAAAGCTGTATCAGATGAAGAGTGACACTTGTATATTTTTGTCTTTGGAGTCTTGCCCTCATTTCTCACATTTGATACATATACATGATTTTTTTTGGCTGGCTGCATCCATGCCCATCTGTTGTGGTGGCATTATGCCCAGCATTCACAAGTTGGTCAGATAGTTCAGTGTGACATAGATGGCAATAATTCTAGGGGAACAGTCTCCCAAACACTGGAATTCCTCCCTCTGGATGAGAAACTGAAGTATTAGCATTTCAGGGGTCATTACAATGGTTGTAGCCTTTAGCTTTTGTGTGCCACAAAATTGAAAATAGCAGAAAAGGAGATATAAGCTTCCTGCTCTCTGTGGCACTGTGCCCAAAGATCCTTGGAAAAAAAGATCCTGTGATCATCATGAAGACTCTCATTTTCACATATCAGGAAAAGAATATTTGTAGACCTTGTTTGTGAACAACATATGTATGATCTACAACTGTCAATTATGCCTCAGCATTATGTATCACCACAGAGGTACAATCCAACATGAGACCCACAGCAGGGTTACAGCAGGTTACAGGTTGTGATGTTTGCAGTTGTAATTTGTCAGAATAACACATTTTATTTAAGCAAACAATAAGTGTATCTTTGCTTATTCATAAATGGTGTGAATCCTCAGCTGCAAGAGATGAACACAATCATACAAAAACAGTATATCTGTCAGGTATTGATACTACACAGGTTTATATCCTTTTCTATATGGCTACTTAAAATGTTGGGACAATATCATGTCCTGTCAGCAAAACTGAGTGTCAGCTTGAATTCTGAGGCAGTTACGGAGATATTCAAAAAGGAAGTTTTTATTTCATTGAATGCTGAGGTGAAAAGCATGAGAAAAATAACCCTCTTATTATTAGAATCATAGAATCATAGAATATCCCGTGTTGGAAGGGATCCATAAGGAACATTGAGTCCAGCTCCTGGCACCACACAGGTCTACCCAAAATTTTAGACCATGTGACTAAGTGCACAGTCCAAATGCTTCTTAAATTCCGACAGGCTTAGTGCAGTGACTACTTCCCTGGGGAGCCTGTTCCAGTGTGCGACCACCCTCTCAGTGAAGAACCTCTTCCTGATGTATTTTTATGGTATATACATTCCTTGCCATTATTATTTTTTATTTTTTTTTACATTTTTATGTTCAGATCACTGCAAATATCTGTAAATACAACATGGGGCTGACTGTCGTTTTATTGAATCATAGATTTTAGGAAAAGAAAGATCTATGCTGATTGACTAATCCTCTTGTATAAGGCAGGTCTAAATGATTCCTGTTTCAAGACGCTGCGTGAAATTTTGCTTGAAGTACCTCCTGCCCTTTTAATATATAAAAATTATGAAATATTAATGTGCCTATCTTTCTAAGTTCTGTAGCAGGATTAAGTATTGATGTGTGAAAAGGGGAAAAGAAACTTTTGAGAGCTCCTACACAGTACGGAAGGATCAAGGATTTGATAAAATTACACAAATGAAAATGCCATGCAACAACACAATACTTACACAGGGTTATAGGTAGAGCAGAGTTTGTTCTTGCAGAAAAAACATCAGATGTAATCTGCATGTGCAGAAGGCTCCTTGCTTTTCTATTATTATGTTGTGTACTCTATTATCTCCAAATTGTCATCAAAAGGAGAGCAAAGATAAAAGATGCAGACGATGCACTATTTTGTTTCACAGTTGCAAGTGCAGGAGTGAAGACCTGGACTTTGTAATACGAAAGATGATGAGGCATATCACAGCCCTAATCATGGATGTAGAGATCACATGAGACAAAACTCCACAAGTCCTCACATGTTTTGGCTAAACAGTTTTAATTCTGTTAATTTTGTTTTCTGCTCATCTACAACACTGAAAAAAAAAAATAAATTAAAATAACTTACAAAAACTAGTTCTTCCCAAAATCGCAATGACTTACTCGATGAAGGCTAATATATGTACATTTTTCAATTAAATTATTCTACAAGAAATTCGAATTGAGAAAATTCTGACTTGAGAAAAGCAAATTCTTAGGAAATACTCGCTTTTCCACTGACAATGTTCTTGATCACTAATGTAGTGTTTATGCTAGTCAGGTTCATATCAACAAATTACTGGACTCTGGGCAAATAAGGAAGTGTACCCATTCATTTGACAGGCACTTCCAAAGGAAAATATTGTAAATCTCAAAAGAAAACTTAAAGGCTCATATCATTCATTAAATCTTCACTGAAGTAATACATAGCAGTTAAAAGCCAAATTAATTAAGTAATTACACAAAAACTTTCTTTAGTTGATATTTTTTGTATATTTCAAAGTGGATCCTTGTTGTGTTTTGTTATAGCTACACATAGCTTAAGTTTTCATACTCTAGAGAGATTCCTAAATTCTTAGCATATTTAAATGTCACATTAATTCACAAAATCCTGTCAACATGAGCATAGAAGTATATACTTTTTACTAGTGGCTGCTACTTTAATTTCCATGGAACAAATCACTGTAGTTAGGGACAATGGAATGTGAACACAGACATTTGCAGGACCAAGATATAAACTTTCCAACTCCCACATTTATGCCTAAAGTACAGGACAATATTATATCCACATAAGTAATCTTCATGTGATTGAATTGACAGAGAAATGTTATTTAAATATGGCAACAGATAAATTATTTTGTATCTGATACATACCTGTATGATGTTTTTAAATAATACTAACAAGAATTATTTTGAAATTACAGTATTACAAGTACAGCCTGCCAAAATAATTACCAAGGGAGGAGAACTTCATTAAATTAAAAAAATAAAATAAAATGCTCTTATCTAAATGGGACTACTTCATTGTAAACAATGTTTTTCATCAGAAAACAAACAGGTTTACAGGTCGTGCTGAGATTCATAAAATTAACTAAAAACTGCCATGTTTAAAGTTAAGAAAGAATAAGGAAAGTCTCAGTGAATGAGAGGTGACCAGACATAGTTATTCAGTACATTTGACTGTGAGAAGAGAAAGTAGCCTCACAGACTATCACACTGAACTCTAACAGACATTTAAAGCACAATGGGGTGAAAAGGACCTCTTTCCTGTTCTAGAAACTATGTAAGGATAAAGTGTTTTCAGGTGATGATAAAGCTCTTTGGGCAAGAATGTTCTTTTCTTCTTTCATGCTTCGGGTGCATTACCCTGTTTGTGGCTAATGTTCACAAGAGATGAGAACATAGCCAGATTTGTTCAATAAAAGGGATGAAATAAATAGCATTCTGTTTTGGTGTTTCAAGTAGTTGGTGAGCGAGGTCAGGAGACTAGGATATCCAAAAAGATTTGTTTGTAAAAAGAAAAGAATTAAAAAACTTAACTTAAAAATTTAAAAATACCTGGTCTTGGTCAAATGGCATAAACAAATTTGTTCTCACCCAGCAAGCCAGGTAATCCTCAGAGATATGAGGGAAGTAATAGAATCCTCTTGTTAAAACAAAAGAATAAATTTGTATCTTTTTTTTTTTTTTTTCTTTCCATGATTCCAGTTCAGCTCCAGGCATCATTTGTACTTGTAATGAAGGATTTTATGCAAAACAGTTAAAATTAGTCAAAATGTTGTGTTGTTAATCAAAATTACATTCTCTTTTAATGCTTCAGTATCATCTGTCATTTTAGATCTACTGCCACATCCCCCATGCTTCCTGAAAACACCCCCAACCTTGTTCTCCACCACCCCCCCCAAAAAAAAAAAGAAAAAAGAAAAAAAGAGAGATTATAAGAATGGTGTTTCTATTTTGGAAAAGCACATTTCATAATCACTCCTAGAACTACCTGTTTAACTGATTTTTAAAAACTATAGCCTATTTCCTTAAAAAATAGGTGAAAAGATATCACAGCATGTCACATTTGACAGAGGCCAACTCTGGGCAGCAAAGAGTTTCCTCTTCCAATTCTTTTTTTTTTTTTTGGATTATATTTATTTATTTAAGCTCATAAATTAATGTATTTTAAAATTTCACAGCAAACATATATTTGTGTGGAAGAACTGGAAATTCATAAACATTTGTCTTTTCTAATGTAATACCCTTTATGTAGTAAACTTCTGAGAATTCAAATCTAAAGCTGTTGCAGTGACTTCAAAGCTTTAGATTGAAAACTGAAAGAATAACAAGTAAGGGGGGAAAGGGAAGGGAAGAGGGTGAAATGTTCCTGTAATGAACTGCATTTGAAAGTATTTTTATTGTACTTATTTAAATTACTAATGGCTCATTCAATCAAAAGTGGGATTCTGTATATTCATGCCTTCTACCTTCGCTGGTCATACCAGTTTGTACAAGCTAGCTCTCTGGTCATACCAAACTGTTTGTACAAGCTAGCTCTCAATCTGCCATTTATTTGTTTATTTATTGTCAGTTGTAACGACTCATCTATTCAGAATATGATCATGAAGAAAATATGCTACATTAACATATCACTGTTTTTGCAGAGATACACAGGGTTCTCAGAATTCTCTCCCATCTGACTTCTAATGTAAGAATGCCTACTACCTCAGCTGGTGTAAGTCATTGTATGCATTGAATATTAGTGTTAATACTCTACACTAGAGAAGGGGGAAGACAAGCATTATTTTCTTGAGAAAATGTTTCATTCTGAATGCCAAAGTAGTGAAGGCTTCAGAAATTACATGATGAACCCAGGGATATTGAGCACTCAGTATTGAATAAAGCTTCTGATTAAGGGAGATATCCAACTGACACACATTTTCAGCTTTACATATGCATATAGTTCTAAAGAAGTGATTGGTTCAGCTGTGTTTTCATAAAACTGAAGAACATAGTATGGACTATGAGTCTGGAGGGAGTATGATTCCAGCTCCTCAAGAAAAAAAAAAAAGGATATAGATACATATTTAAATATCAATCATTATGTATCAGCACTAGTTTCCATCACATCTATTTTCTGAGGATCTGAAAAATCAAATGAGAATATTTCAAAGTCTTTCTGCACAATCCTAACTAGTGATATTGAGATTTTATTTCATTTTTTAATTTAACCCTGTAACAATTTTCTTTCTGTTTGATTTCACTCCAGAATATTGTTACTACAGTCAGAATTTTAAGCACAGGGAGATAAATTAGAGTGGGGTGTGTGTGGTTTTTTTATGTTGCTGCACTGAAGATGGTGTGTCTCAGATCAGCTATACTAAGCCTTAGAAAGAGCTTGGTTTACGAGACGATTAAAAGATTTGCCTCCTTTTGATTTTTAATCTTGAGAAAACAAAACCAATCCCTAATGAAAATTGTCACCTTCCTATTTCCAGAATACATTAAGTTTCTATAACACCTTAGAATGCAAAGGCTTCTCATTTTGCCTCACTGCTCTTAAAAAGTCCATTCATGTGGGCTAGCATAAGCCTTTATTATATTTCTCCCCTCATCTATTCTTCAGTTAATAAAACCATAGGTGGTAATCCACAGTGTTTGTGTCCCATTTCTGTGTACAATATGTGTGTAACTGTAGTGGTGCAAGGAACAGTCAATGGACATTAAGTATGTTAAACAAGAAGCATTGTATGCTCAAGCATGAACCACAGATTCCCACAGAAATTCTCTAAATGAAGCTTTGAGTAGATTTTTGTCTTCCTGGCTATTTTGTTATCTCTGTTGTAAGACTCTTGTTTTTTTGGCGGTTCTGAACAGATATGGGGATAGACATCATGGTAAACAGCTCTCTTATTGTATTTTGTACTAGGATATTGAACATTTTCCCGAGCAAAGTGCAATGTGATGCCAAGTATTTCCATCCCCTGCAGCTTCTTACAAAGGGAACCAGTCCACAGCTTGCTAATAGAGATGGAGGAGCTCTTCCTTGTAAGCTTTCAAAATAATCCATTTTAAAGGACTGTTTCAGCATAATAAATGCTTGGTGACTTGAAATCCCAGTGGGTTTTGAAGAAACAAATACTGTACTGTATATGTGGACTCTGTACAATTTCAGCCTTGCGCTTGAAGTACAGTAGATGTGTCCTTGCACTGACAATAACAGCCTTTTCAGGTATAAAAGAAGAAATTTATAGTTAGAAATAGGAAGCAGATTTAGCTGTGATATAATATTTCTCTATACATAGTATGTTTTATACAGTTGCAATGCCTTGATCTATCAAACATGTCTATTCCATAGATACAGTTGTATGACATACATAGTAAAAAAAAGCAAAACAAATGGCCATGAATTAAAGAAACATTATGCTTCTTTATGTTTTTGCCGTTTAAATATTGAAACTGTGGTTGAAGTTTAATGGCTCTGTGTGGGGCTCTGATTTTTTTTTTCTCTCTCTCTCTTTGTTAGGTTAATTCAGCTTCAATAACAAGCCTTTCCTGTCCTGCTACCAAATACCTCCAAATGTACAGCAAGGGAAACTGGCATTTCAAATTAAGGGGAACAGTGAACCAAAACAAGAACACAATAAAAGAAAGAGCAGGGTGATACATGTAAATGATGTACTCACTGGGAACTAACAGTGGTAGCTTGCAGTGAAGGGATTTAGCACTCTGTTAATTCAACTGATAGGAAGACAGGCATATTTGAGAAGAGTTTTGGCCAGGTTCCTTTACTTCAGAAAAGCTTTAGTGGTTACATCATCAGGGGGCTTTGGATTTTTTTTTTTTAAAAAAAAACTTGTTACTGTAGCTAGCCTGGTTAAAAAAATAAATAATAATAAATATATATATATATATCACGTTTATGTGATAGTGTCTATATCCATTGAACTTCACATTTTAATAACAAACATCTATTTGTTGAAGTCACTTGTGTGATTTAATTTTAGTAGAATAAAGAGTAAAGCTATCTTTCTTTGTAATTCTGCTACAAGTGGTCTTGTACTGTTCCTTTAGGAGTCCAGCAGCACAGATTTAGAGTAAAAAAGTCTGACCAACGGGGATGTATTTGTTGGCCTGCTTACTGTATGTGAGTTTCTTCTGCATACTAACTGCTTATGGTACCCTACTGGAGAGGATTAAAATGTTTTATATTCCGTGTATGCATCGGAGAGGATGTGTTTTACCTAATCTTGTTTAGCCACCATGCAGACAGCTTTGAGGATTTTTTTTTTTTTTAATCCCAGTATCCTTTAAAAGAAAGAGAAGGTATTTCCATTTCTTTCGCTTGCTTTTCAAAAGTGCAGAGCTTGGCCTTTATCTTTAGGACCAAAGAAGAAAATACTAAGCATGGCACTCCTGTTTACAGGCTTGGTACTTGTTAAATGTTTTGGGCAATTAAAAATAGGTGGGAAAGACTAAACCACTCTCATAAATTTGTCTTCACTTTGTGTAAGAAAGCATAATAATATGTTCTCAAGCTCTTTGATGCTGCTTGGATAAAATATAGGTCTACAGATCCAGTGTCCTTCCTCCAAAGTATAGCAGATGCTCATTGCTTTGTCTTCAGATAGTCACACCTGGCTTCTTTTTCAAAGCAATGTCTCAATGTTGAGGGACTGTCTGCTTCATTTATTTATTTATTTTCCCTAGGTACTGTATACATGCACAGGTAGAAAGGAAGAAAGCTTGAGATTTCTTTCGGAAGTGGAAGTCTGTTGTCAAAGTCTAAGATCTTTTAAAAATCTTCAAATGCACCACAATCATTTGAGAAAGGGGTGAAATGTAGGAATGCCCAAAGGGTTTGAGAGATATCAGGGTAACAAAACTGAAAGTTTGGAGGGATGCTAGAAGGCTACAGATGCACTAAGAAGGACATTGTGATTATTCAAAAGCAAAAAGTTAACTAGTTTGTATCATGTTTCTTCAATGTTGCTACTACCAAAGTAGCATTTTTATTATTCTCATACTAGGTTCTTGCATTTGTGCTCCTTCCTTGTAACATGCTTCCACACTTCTATGATCCTTACATTCCTCACTAAAGATACTGCCAATCTTTGTCTAGGAGATGTACATATAGATGCCTTCATATATTCATAATAAAAATAATACATTTTTAATTACAGTGTGGTGAGACTGCAGGCAAATGTCCAGGGTTCTAGGCAAATGACTAGGTCACTGACTGTTCTCAGATCTGAGGTTATGCTACATGGACAGGATAGTAGAAATTGCTGGACATGAGAACTTACTGGACATTACATTCTTGTTTAAGGTGGCTTATCAGCAAGTGATACACCCTCTGGGGAATGTTTATATACCGGCAATATTGAAATAGAAGAAATCCACAGCTTGTTATGAAAGGATAGCTTGTCTTTTAGCAGAATCCTAAACTAAAGCTGCTGAAGTAGGTTAAAGAGAAAGGCCTTAACCTATGTGCGATGTCCTGAAGTCTGTAACTTCTCAGGGGGCTTCTTTTTGCCTTATCAGATATGCAATAGAAGCCCAGACGCTCTTCTAGTTTAAGATTTATTTCATCTGAGAAAGTACAGATGAGACTGCTTATTTAACTGCTAGCTAATTTCATGAAAGTTCTCTTAATACAAAGTCTTTCACCTCTACTTTTTATCTAAACACTGAAAAACATAAACTTTAGGAAAAGATTAATTCAAGAGCCAAAAATTTACTTAACAGGAAATCACTGAATTCCCACATAGATTAAGACTGACACTGTGCCATGTAGTTACAGTAGGAAAGTTGCAATAGGAGTCACTGCATGTTAGTGTATCACTGAAAAACTTTCACAGGATTTCATTCATTCACAAAATGAGTGAATGAAGAAGGGAAGCTACAAGTATCAAAAACAGATTAACAAAGTAATGGAAGGAAAACAATCAATAAGTCCTTTTGCTTCAGAAATGAGGATATAGACAGAAAGAAAGAGGAAGTAGGGATGGAAATGACTCAGATCAGTAAATCCAGTTCTATGACATCACAGTCATGTCCTAAATTCTCCCACATAATGGGTTTAAACTCAATAATTTTTGGTTGAATTCCTAGAAACTTTTCACTGTCATGCTAATTGAGGTGGTCAAATACTGAAGATTGCCCAGAGAGCCTGTGGTGTATCCATCCTTTGAGCCATTCAGAACCCTACTAGACATGGTCCTGGGCAAAGTGCTTAAACTGACCCTGTTTGAGTAGTTGGGTTGGACTCTATGATCTCAGAAGGCATCTTGCAACCTCAATAGTTCTTTGATTCTTTGATTAAAAGTTTTTATGCTTTTTGTTCCTCATTACTCCAACCATTCCAGAATATTGCCAACTCAGAGAAGTTGTTTTGTGGTTCCTTTGCTCAAATTATTCTGAAGTCTATCAACTGTTGTGTCAGGAGCAACACAACAATTACTTCTTCCATTCTATACTGGGGAGGTCAAAGTCTTCCAAAATCTTCCAAGTCTTCCAGGGATGATGCAGATTGAAATTGATGAAATAGTGAAATTAATGACCCCATTGTTCTTATGTTTCCTTAAGGAATTACCACAGGAAGGCATACATATGTTTTTAATGAATTATTATTAGGACACAAATTCCTCCAATATTACCATGATCTCCTAAATTACAAGAAGGTATCAGTTCGTATTATGTGGAAGCTGTTATAAAATTGTATACCAATGATACTTTGGGGAATTTGATTGAATTAGCTAGAGAGTAATAAGTGTCTTCAGTAACTCAGTGTAAAGATATAGCTCATGTTGGTATGAGCATAAAAAACAGATAATCCAGGGATGATGATTTGGATAGTGTGCACATCATTCTTAGGTACTAACAGGGGGGAAAAAAAAAAAAAAGAAAAGAAAAAAAAACCCAACACACTAACAATGACACAGTTCACATGAACTCAAGATAGAAGAAGTCCTGAAATTATCTGGAGCAGAACTTTTATAACATACCCAGTATTAACCCAGGGATGCAGTCAATCTGCAAATTGTGGGTCAGCTGCCGGTGATGGCAAAACTAAGATTTCTCTGCATTAATAAGAACACAAATGTGTTGAGAAGTAATAATAGAGGTATGATATTTCCCACCTTTTAAGAAAAGAAACTCTTTAAACACCCACTTTCCTGATAAGAAAAACAATAAGGTTCTTTTCCTAGGAGACCACATCAGACTCAGAAGTACGTCATGATAATTACAACAAAGGGTTATAGACAAAATTGTGCAGAAATTCAAAGCATATGCAGCAGCCTAAGTATGAAAAAAGATCTAAATGATTGCCACTGTGTGATATTGCAAATGTACTCAAAAGAGAGAATATTACTGAAAGAAAGTAAAAGCAGGGGAATTTTAACCCAATATGTATGAAGAAAAAAGGTGGCACAAAGAAAGTTTTTGCAGACTGGTATTTTATGTGGTTGCTCAGCACTATTTTCTGCTTAATATTCAGAAATGCGATATATACAATTCCTTTGTCATCCAAACAGGGCAAGCTAGGTAGAACCTAAGAACTGTAACATGAATTAACATAAAAAAATTGTCATTGATTTGTCCTTTATTGCTGTAAACTTCCATATGCATTTAAATAGCTTTTTTTTTTTTATTATTTTATTTTATTTGTTCTACTTTGAAATATTTAACCTGATAGAAAAGCAGTGAACTGAAATTTCCAGGAGTGACAAATATAGAGTGCTGAAATCAAGGAAAAACACTAACTGAAAAACACTGGATTACATGCAGTGTGCTGAGAAACCTTCTTTTAACATCTATATCTTAAATATGGAGCAGTCTTTAGGGACATCTACACAAAGGTGAGGAGATTGTAGCTAAGCTTGCCTTGTGCAGGAATCAGCTTTTCTTCTCTTATATTGTCATAAGCTGTTGATACCAAAAGGCTAAACTATTAAGGAAAAAGGAATGTAGACAGGATGTTGCCCTGCAGAGAGAAAACAAGTATATAGTGTAGGTTCTGCCTGACACATACATAATATTGGGGTCCTGGTAAGAAAGTATACAAACCAGAATATGCCTTTCTAGTTGTATCTTTTTGAAAATTAATTGCTCAGGGACAGTATAATCTCAGCTCCTAGAGTAGCGTGTGGTATCCCAATGGAGGAAGCAAGGAGGTGTAAGCACAATGCCTCTCTTTCTCACCAAATTACAGAGAGGATGGGTGCAGATAAAGAAATTTGTTGCATCTCCATAAAGATGCACCAAGATAAAATGCTTTTCAGTATGTCAAGACTCAGCACACAGATCAGCTCAGGAGAACCAAAACTGCCATATTAGAAGGAGCAATACTTTTATATGTATATATTGAAATGGAAATCACCATTCTTCTTACTATAAGAACAGTCCTTCCCAGATTGATACCGATTTTTTCTCTAGTAGGACACCAGAGAAAATAGTGCCCAAGGAGTGTGAGATTTAGAGAATACTTAGAAGAGAATTAAGATACATATAGATATATCCAAGGGTAATATGTTTGAGGAGAAATAAATGAATCTATTTGAGGAATGGTGAAGAGACCAGGGAAATAACATCACTTCTTTAGTTCAAAAACAATTGAGGACATATTGGCTACTCAAGAATAAGTCAGTTGTATGATATATTCTGACAGTGATGGAAACAGAGATTTAGCTAGTATAAATTAGCCTTGATTCCTCTGAAGTAACTGGAGATAACAGCACGTTTAAATCAACTCATGTTCTTTCCCCTCAGTCTCATGTGTGTAAGGAACTAGGATGTAGATTTGCCTGACATCCTTCAATCATGCATGCGTGTTCACATTCATCAGAGAAAAAGTAATTATATAATTATGGTGATGAAATTATTTTCATTATCAGTTGTCCCAAGCAGGATAAAATTCTGAAGGTTTTTCACAGATCTCTGTGGGGTCCCTGAATGGATTTCAGTCAAAAAGAAAAAAAAAAGCTAGAATGTGCTTTAGGAATTCGAGTGAAAAAACATTGACAGTAAACTTCACTCTCTTTATTTCATTCATTTAGCCTGGAGAAGAGACAGCTAAGAGGGGATCTTATCTGATAATATATATCTTAAGGGAGTGTGTCAATCCAATGGGGCCAGACTTTTTGGTGGTGCCCAGCGATAGGACAAGAAGCAATTTGCACAAACAGAAGCACGGGAAATTCCATCTGTATATGAGGAAAAACTTCGTTACTGTGAGGGTAACAGAGCGTTGGAACAGATTGCCCAGAGATGTTGTGGAGTCTCCTTCTCTGGAGATATTCAAAACCTACCTGGACATGATCCTGGCTAAGCAGGACGGTTGGACTACATGATCTGCAGAGGTCCCTTTCAACCTCAACCATTCTGTGATTAATAAGGCTTTTAACAGATTTAATGATATTAACAAGGCTTTTCACAGATTTTGTTATCCTGCCTGGAACTTGGTTAAGCTTTGTATTTGCTTTACCACATCTCAAGGCTTTATGTAAACCTATGTCATACAAACTGAAATTATTACAAAAAAAATATTCAAATCTTCACATGGTTACACAATTTTATCTTGTTTTTGTTTTTTTTTTTTTTTTTTTTTTTTTTCCTTAGGCAAAACTCACTAGCCTGTACAATGGAATCAATGGGAAAACTGTAGCTGAGTTTTGCAACACTTAGAACCAAACACCCTCCAAAGGACAAATCTGTGACACTGTTGTGTTTTGCCATCTGAAACACTGTATCATTGCAACCCACTATTAAAAAAACTATAATTACACGTCTGTGTGTCATGCTGCAGGGTGAGATATAATTATGCTGAGCCATCCCCAGATAAGATTAGAGGCTTCTCTATTGTCTGCAGCCACTGCTTTCAGAACACAAGGCCAGTCCAGTGATATCGGATCACTTGAAACAGGTATCAGCAGTCTCGAATTTCTAAGACTTGAACAAATTTTTCACCTTTGCACTACTGGATGCATCCATCTTGGTTCTCTTTCTGGAAGTATGTTGCTTAGCCAAGGCCACATTTGGGGGGCTAGATAAGGAAAGTCTCTATGCTTGGGAAAGTATGTTTTGAGGCAAAGCTTTCTTGGTCATAGAGTCCTAGCAGGAGAACTCTGCTTAAATTTATTGTAAACTACAGAAGCAGAGCATAAAGTCTCTTTCAGGGAACCTGCTTTGGCAGGGGGGTTGGACCCAATGATCTCTGGAGGTGCCTTCCAACCCCTACAATTCTGCGATTCTGTGATTCTCCTGCTTCTCAAATTGTTTCTAACTGTCTATGGTAGTAATATCACAGCTCATACATACTGTATACAACTAAAGGCCTGCGACTCTGTTCTCTGAATATGTTTTTGATAGTTACAGAAAGTTGAAGAATTCACCATGATGATTTCAGTCATGTAATTGTTAGGTGTATCAGACATCCCACACAATTTTATACAGGATACCAAGATTTCAGGGCTGAAAATGGAAACCACAGACGAAGTCTAGACCATTCATCCATTCAGAAAGCTTTTATGCTGTATTCCTCCCCTTCTCACCCCACCCCTCCCCTCCCCTCCCATCCCCTTTCCCTCACCCTTTCCTTTTCCCTCCCTACTCCTCCTTCTTTCCTTCCTCCTTCTCCTTTTATTTCTCCTTCTTCAAGAGCAGTGTTAGAAGAGCCATAAGTCCTCCTTAAAAGAAGCAAGAAAAGATTTCTTGAAGCAGTGTGTTCTGATGTTTCTTAACATTAAAAAAACAAAAACAACAACAACAAAAAAACTATAGGCAGTTTGAATTTGATAATAATGACAACTTATCAGTTAATGTCATTATACAGTTTTAAATAAGCTAAGATAGCATCCAGCTCTTGTTCTGATATATATAGTTAAAATAATAAACCAAATACAGGTATTTTAAATGTTTTTAGATTAATTAACCTAAATAGAGCTACTATCTTGAGCTTTCTGATATAAATCTGGAGCAACTCCTTTGGCTACTATATTGTATAGGGAATAAATTTGCAGAGCCCACACTTATGTGTATAACTCAAGTGCATAGCTGATTCGTCTGTAAGACTGGATTCAGAGCTTAAAACACCATCCTTTGCTTACAGCCTTTATCATGCACATGGACAAAGAAGGATGATCAGATTGTGTGCTTTGTCAGAGGCCACCTCTGTCTTTTGCTTCACTCACACTCTGAAAGCTGTGCAAGCCCTTAAGTTCCTTGTTTAATTGAGGGCTCTGCACCATATGCTCATGAGTTGTTCATTTCACTCAAAAAAGTGAGCAATATAATCTAAATGATAAATGGCTAGAAAGCTCTCAAGTAAGATCATTTATCTTTTCAGTTGCTAAGAAGAGCTTTTTCAGATAACTGCATTTCCAAGATAAACATCTGCACTTTGAAACTTGTTATGCCCATTTCTGTTCAGAGTCTTTTTTGCTATTGTTTACTCCACTGTTTTTACACATTTTACATAACTAAGCCAAGGATGAGGGTGCCAACAGGCAATGATAGGATAAGAGACATGTTTTGTTCCATATGCAATATAAATACTTTAAAATATTGTGCTTCATGATTTCAGTAAAAAGATGACATATATGCTTCATAGGGCTCACAAATGAAGATTCTGAGCAACCTGGACTTGACAGTGGGTCATAAATCTTGCAGTATGAAGAATCCAAGCATAATTTCCAAAACTTTCTTCTTGAATTTAGGCATATAATAACAGGTAATTTCTGTGCAGATTATCATTTATACTGTCAGTACCAAATATAACATTTTATCTTTTATTTCTTCAGACATTGTTTCACTCTAGCTAAATAACTCTAGTTGTGTTTAATAAGATTTTCTTGTAAAAGAACATGTTCAGGAAATATAATACAGTCACATATATATTTTAACATTTCTGAGGTTTAGAATAAATTTATTTTATTGTGATCGACTTTACTGGACATTGTACAGTCACCATAATACACCAAAGGCGTGCAAACCGTCTGCTCCAGAGATACATAGCAGTGGAGAAAAAAAATCAAAGCAGCATGGATTTTGACACAGATGAGGATTAACTTAAAAAAAAAAAAACTCTTTTTCTCTTCTTTTTCATATTAGCCATTAGTCAAACCATACTTCATAATAAAGATTACTTTTATGTATATGTTATACATATTCCCATGCTCACCATAACCATTTGAGAAGAAACAGTGTGCTATGGTTTTCTTTACATAACGCAATTATCAGGCTTTATGTCCTGTGACATTTGTCTCTCATTCTTGCTAGCTTCTATGCAGTGGTGAAACCACTACCAGTCTTTTCTATTGCTAAAACAGATCTCTAAATTATTTTGTTGGATGATGACCTGAACCACAACAGGGACTTTTGTCAAATGTGGAGGTAAAGGCAGATGGGGAAGAAGAAAGCAAATGAGGTAAACTAGACAGTTACTTGATTCTGACTGAGAACTGCAGAACTCCCTGTTTCCTGGGAGTGACGTTGTTTATTTCACCTAGTTGTTCAGACATATCAAGGGTCAAGTGAAACAATTTGAACTAATCAGGAGCGTCTAAATACTCTTCAAAATACAGTTACTGGTCTGAGTGTATCTGAATTAGGTGTTCAAAGTGGAGGCAACAAGGAAGGAAGGAAGGAAGGAAGGAAGGAAGGAAGGAAGGAAGGAGAGAAAGAGAGAAAAAGAGAGAGAGAAGGAGAGGGAGAAAGAGAGAAAGAGAGAGAGAAAGAAAAAGAAAGAAAGAAAGAAAGAAAGAAAGAAAGAAAGAAAGAAAGAAAGAAAGAAAGAAAGAAAGAAAGAAAGAAAGAAAGAAAGAAAGAAAGAAAGAAAGAAAAAGAAAGAAAGAAAGAAAGAAAAAGAAAGGAAAGGGGAAGGGAAGGAAGGAAGGAAGGAAGGAAGGAAGGAAGGAAGGAAGGAAGGAAGGAAGGAAGGAAGGAAGGAAGGAAGGAAGGAAGGAAGGAAGGAAGGAAGGAAGGAAAGGAGGGAAGAAGGAAGGAAGGAAAAGGAGGGAAGGAGGGAAGGAGGGAAGGAGGGAAGGAGGGAAGGAAGGAAGGAAGGAAGGAAGGAAGGAAGGAAGGAAGGAAGGAAGGAAGGAAGGAAGGAAGGAAGGAAGGAAGGAAGGAAGGAAGGAAGAATGGAAGGAAAGAAGGAAGGAAGGAAGGAAAAGGAGGGAAGGAAGGAAGGAAGGAAGGAGGGAAGGAGGGAAAGAAGGAAAGGGAGGAAGGAAGGAAGGAAGGAAGGAAGGAAGGAAGGAAGGAAGGAGGGAGGGAGGGAGGGAGGGAGGGAGGGAAGGAAGGAAGGAAGGAAGGAAAAGGAAGGAAAAGGAAGGAAAAGGAAGGAAAAGGAAGGAAAAGGAAGGAAAAGGAAGGAAAAGGAAGGAAAGACAAGAAAGAAAGAAAGAAAGAGAAAGAAAAAGAAAAAGAAAGAAAAAGAAAATCTCAAAATTAAATCGTTTGAAAGATAGGAAAGAAAAAAAAAGAAAAATCATGTACATCTGCTTTGATGATTGTCATGTAAGATATTGTAGAGAAGAAACTACTGGCCTTTATAAACTAAGGTGTTTGAAAATATATATATATATATTCACTAAAGTATGTGGATAAAATACCACAGACAAAATCTGTCTGTAAATTAGGTAAAAATAAAGGGAATTTTCTTATCTTTTAATAATCTGTATGTAGCTTCCCCAATATCCCTGTAGGTCTGATTCCAATATTATCATTTCTAGTTCTTCCATAAGGGCTTTGTTGCTTGGGAAAATTAGTGCAGAACACATCAGGCTGTGAAAGCACAATCCATGAAATACATCTATAATGTCTCAGAGTGGACTTTACACCATTATAATACTTGATTTGGAAATGTTCATTAGTTTATGCACTGTAAGTTGACACCCTTCTTGATTACAAATTGTCTGATTCCTAAAAAAAATACACTAGAGATGGTTCAGTCTGAGCAGCTAAGCAAAAGATTGACCCTGATGCACCTGCATCTATATCACCCACAGCAGAGTGCCAGTCAAGCATTTTGGGTACACCCACTAGATAGTTCTCAAACAAAAACTCAGGTCCCTCTACAGCTAGTACCTCAATTCCCTCAGGACCTAAGCCATCACCTTCATACACCTTCATATCCAGGTTGTACATAGGATGATTTGAAATACTGAAGGGAAGGCTGTGTCCCATGTTTGAATTAGGCAAATAAGATAATGATGCACACTCATGGTAGTACATAGACTGATACCTACCAGCAGAAATCCACAGGAACACACCTGATAAAAAGGTAGGTAATATTTTTGAAATAGAGAAATAAAGATAAGTGGTTGCTGACATGTCAGAATCGTCAAAAAATAGTCATAGCAAAATAGGTGTGTTTTATAAAGGGTTTCACAGTGCCAGGTCACTTAGGCTTGACCTGATTTATGCTTTTCTTTCAAACCTCCTCATTCATTTTGAGCTTTAATATGCTCATTGGAATTACTTAAACTAATCTGCTTGATTGCTGCAGTAACAGCTCTTGGCTTGATGTCTGCTTAGTTTCAGAGTTTGTATTCAACAGGCTCTCTTGTTGCCCTAGCAGTATGACTCACACACAGAACAAGGCAAATGCCACAGTGCTGCCAGTCACAAGAAACTGATAGAAATGGAAGTGAAGTATTTGGTGGTTTCTTTTTCTGACCACAGGGTGTTGATGGAAAGAAACAAGGCAGGACAATCATGCTGCTTTCACATTTTGCTTAAGTGCCAGGAGGCGGTTCTTTCAAAGTCACCACAATTGTTCCTGTTTAACATGGAAGCCTTAAGCCAGACATAATTAGACTTTTTCTTGACAAATCATTTGTGCAAAGTCTTGACAGGTTGAAAACTGAAACGGTTGTGCTGCATTCTTTAGGGTCTGAAACAGACAGGATTACAAAAAAATAAAAGCAGGTACTGTGAAAGCTATAACTTCCAGAAATATGTCTAGCATGAGTACAAAGTCTATGTCATGTTTGATCAAAACAATTAGACAGAATATTGTCTCATGCTTTGCTGGTGTATATATATACTACAGTATATTAGTAATATATAAGGGATATATATCACTAGGTAAATTCTGCGCCAAGTGAGAAGCAAGAAAACACACCAAAAATGCAGCATGCACACATACTAATGGAGAGTGAAGTCAAAGTGTGCTAGATTTTCAGCTCATCTAATGACAGGAAGCTTCACCTCAATAAGATGGGCTATTGCACTGAAAAAATGAGAATTTGTTTTCAAAGTCTGCATTTCATAATTACTGCTTGGAACTTCTTCATATCTGACCTGTTTTCAACTTTCATTTGTAAGATATAGCAAGACCAGTGTTGTTTTTGCAGTTGATATAAGGCAGCACACTATCCCAGTTTTATTCCCCATAAATTGCTAATTCCTGTAGATACATGTAAAACTATATTTGCTCGATCAAATTAATTCTCGATTAAACATTTTTTTTTCTTTCCACACTAACAAAGAGAAAAACACATAAAATCATAATCATATAATGTTGCTACACCACTAGAAATAATGGTTTACTGCATCTAATATATCTAAGTGCTTCTTAAACAGGTTAGTATCTTCAATAGTAAGACTTGTTCAGCACAGCCATGGTGAAAAAACACAGATATGAAAAGTTTGAAATACTCATATTCATTCTTTCATGTTTTAATCGCTACATAATAAATATATATTTATATATATATAAACTTTCTAGTTTTCAATGTTGGTCTGCAAATACCAAGTGAGAGATTTTCATTAAAATGTATAATTGTAGCTAAGATTTAACAGCAAATTTATTGTTATAATGAAGGATTTATAAAGCATCCTACAGAAGCTCATCCAGTACTTTAGAATGCAAATAATTTAACCAGTGCTTTCCATAAGTGCCCAGTGAAACAGTACTACTGATTATTCCATGTTGCCATTTTCATGTTACGTCACAAAATACAGCAATTTGTGATGAATTTCTTTGTTAAGCTAGTTCTAAAGCATCTTTAGATGCTTTTCCACTAGCATTTTCACAGTCACTAACAAGAAATCTGTATCACATCAATACTGGAAAAATACATTCGATAGACATAAGTGATCTTTCATCTTCTCCGTGGATGAGCAAAATTCTCTTAGAGGCTGTCAAGTCTTAGTGTCATGTTCTGCACAGTCAAACAACGAAGGAGAAGAACAACTCCTGTTGCAATAAAATAAATCATCATCATCGGCTTTCAAGCTGGGCTCAGACTTTGCAATAGCACCATGATGTGGTTCTTGTTGTACCTTAAAATGTGTGTGTATGTGCAAAACAATGCTGACATGGGAAAGCAGGATGCACATCTGTTCAAATTGAAGTTATCTACATCATATACGTTATATGTGCATTTAAAAGGTCTTAAAAGTATGACTCTTGCAGAAGTAAAAGCACATGTGGAGATTCATAGTTCCTACAGTTTTTCATGTTCTTTGGTCTTTCACCAAATATATTGTGAGAGGGAGCATCGTGTCCTTCTCTTTTATGGATTTCTTTAACATACTGTATTAGTAATCATTTTAAAATTACCACAGGGATTTATACCATTTCTTGCCCAATATTGAAAAGGGATTACTAATGTCTCTATATCTCAGTTCATCATTCTGTTGTCATATCCTCTATCAGTTCATTAAGTGGTTGAGGAATTGTATGGAGCTATGACTGTATATATTTCATCTCACAGGACTCTGGCTTGCTTTTAAAAATCTGCACTTCTTAAATATAAAGTGATCTAATTCTCAGAACACCATAGTTAGTAATAAAAAAAGTAGTTAGTCACCCAAGTAAAATTATTTCTGCTATATTTATTATGTTTGTTCCTCCTGCAGCTTCACAAGGGCCGAATTCTTGTTTATTGTGAGCACAAGAGATTTACTGTTTCATCTAATATGCATAGTTTCTCATGAATTTTACCATTGGTAGCTTGGAAATGCATTCTTTTACTTGTGTTTTTAGTGTAATCTAAATTAGTTTTAGGAATCAAGATGATTTTGCTAAATATTTTAGGCTCAGAACATATCTTTAAATACTCCTGGTAGCTCATTTAAGAGTGTTTTTGTGTGTGGTAGAGAATGGCTTAATAAGATGCAGCACAGGGTTGTAATCAGTGAATTATTTGTGATAATATGTAATTTATTAAAGATTTACTTGGAAACCGTATGTCAACGAGTGTTAGAACAATCGCTGCTTTATTATTTTAAGCACAGATTTTCCCTGTGATTGCATGTAGTAATTTTTCAAGCTTATTTCTCAGGTTCTTATTCTTGCATAACAAATCCCTCCTGTATTTTGACTCCGAACACCTGCTTCTGTTATCTGTGTTACATTTATGAAGTTCACTCACAGAGTTTCAGTTCCTATTCCTTTATCTAATGTTTGTTAGTATTGCTGTTTTTAAACATATTGAATTATGGAAGCAATGAAAGAAGGGGTTCCTATAGGCAGCTCAGCCATGTGTGTCCACATGAAAGTTGCCAGCAAACTGCCTGAGGGAAAGCAACCTTTCTGCCTTGAGATACCAAGACACGCTGTCAGCATTTTCTAGGAGAAAATGTGTTTCTGTTTTAAGTATGAGAATGGAAAGAATAAGAAAAATAATAATAATACCAAGACCTGAGAATAGCATAGGTGCATGTTTATAAGCTAAGCCCCTCGTAAGTCATTAGATCTCTATCTTTTGAGCCTGTGACAAATACTCCAGCTTTAAAATAACTGCAATATTTTTATGTCTAATGATTGACACTGTGCTTCAGAGTGCCTGGCTGTGTGTGGGGGAGAGGTAAAGGTTGTGGGAATGTTTATTGAAATGAGAGATAAGAGTAAAATCAGAGTGGCATTGGCTGGGGTTGCAATTCATAGTCAAATAGTGTCTACACGTGAAGAATCAGTCACTATGATACCTCCTTTCTGAAAAGCATTGAGCAAATAGGATAAATAGAATGAATTCTGCACTGAGATATAGATATCCTTCTGGCAGCTGGTAATAGTTATGATTTTCTTACTAGTGTAGCTAAAAAACAGATAGGCTGGATCTAATATAAAAATAAATTGGAAAGCTGTTTTAGGCTTGATTAATATTATTTTTAATCGTACTCCAGTATTATAAATTAGGGAAAAAAAAAACAACTAAAATAAACAAAAACTCATCTTCAAACTTGCCAAGCAAATACACATCTGGCCACAGCCACTGTTGGAAACAAAATACTGCCATATTTCAGTATGGTCTAGCACCAACACCTGCCACTACTCTGTGCTGCTGAACAGTGTACATGTGGATATTTAACACCAGAATACAGATACCTAGGCCACATCTCAGGTCATGTGGCTCCCTGTCCTCTGCAGACAGTGCACTCTATGTTATACAGTTCTGTTGCCATTAACATGCTGGCCCTTTGCAACAACAATAGAGCAAGTGAGAAAATACTTTAATTCTTTAGAAAGGTGTCTGAAGTCTCATTTGTACCTTCTATCATAGCTCACACTAAGTAGCCTGAACTTGCATTAAAGCTTAGTTGAGAGAAATTGGCTCTCCCAGTGATATTCATTCATTGCATAACTTTTATTTTTATAAGCCCACTTTTTTTTTTTTAAAAAAAAAAGAAAACTTCCCTGCAAGTAAAATGATTATACAGGAAATGTGAATGGAGAAGCCTGGAAACAGGCAGCAAGAATGAAAAGAAATAGAGAAAATCTTGTGTTTTGAAATACAACCCAGCAATGAGCATATTTAAGCCAAGTTGCATAAGGACTCATCCAAGTTTCCTCACATATAACCTTAGAGAAATAAAGACATAAACTAATAAAAACTAATAAACAGAACTAATAAAAAAAACGCTATTTTCCTATAGTCACCAAGAGAGAAGACAAATTTTCAGAAATGGTGTTTACAACTTTGTCCAAAATATTCTGAAAAGAGTTAGGATAACAGAACTGAATTTCTGTTGATTCTAATCAATTTGGGATTAGTTTATACACAGCAAACCAGAAAGGGTATTCCATAACAAACAGGAGCAGGAAAATGCATGTCTGGCTGTGGGAAAAATAGACAAAGAAGCAATCAGCTTTGGCATTTTTGGTATACCAATCTGTACATCAATGCTGATGGCAGTGCTGGGTAATGGGTAACACAAAGTTACAGTGCAAGCTGGCTTGAATAGCTAGACAGCACAATGCAGCATCCAAGAGTAAAAGGGGACATGTTGAGAGATATGAGTGTATTTGCTGTGAGGAGAGCATTTGGTTTCCAATAAAAACATAAAAGAAAGCATCTCAAAACCAATTAATTTAAAAGACTGAGTCAACAAATTGACTTTGCACCATGCTGTGAATGTCTACTGACTTGAGCTTCATTGGAGTGAATTCATTTTATCAAAATTTTTGTTCTACAGTCAACAGAAATGTAAACAGTGGATCTTATCGATATGAGTGTTCCAACAATGCTACAGAACATAAAGGAGGGAAAGAAGGTGGCATATAAAATGCCACTTTTGAGACTACAATTAAAATAGCAAAATAGTGGTCTGAAAAAAAGCAAAACCAAACCAAACAACAGCAAAAATCACACACAATTTTCAGAGATCTGGGATGGTATGTTATGACTAATACCACTCCACAGCCAAGAACCCACACGACAGACCAGCTCTTTCAAGCATTCAGTGCATATTGCATTTCATAATTCAATCTAGATGGTACAACAGCAACATCTGGGTAATAGAAACAGAAATTTACACCCTGATTCACAGAGATCTGTATTGTCTTCTAATGCAGAGAAGCAGTCTGGTCATACTTCAGGGAAGGGTGCAGAAAGCCTTTTTTAGGAAAGACAATTGAAAATATTTATGGCAAGAAATTTCTCCTTTACTATAGCAGGAAGAAAGCAGGTTCAGAAACAGAAGAAAATCTACTTAAGTGAAAATGATGGTATTTTCAATTTCCATTTAATTGAGATGTTTTCTTAAATGCAATGTGTACTAAGTGTGAATGTTTTCTTGTGGCAGTAAGTTGCACTAGCCTTTTGCACATAATACTGAAGTGATTCATTTCTACTAATTAAAATTTTAGAACCTGAGACAAATAGTTATATCTCTGAGCCCATATATTGTATGGCCATAACTGTATATATATATATATATTTGGACTACCTGAGCAGAAGAAGTCTAGTGTCCCAGACCTCCCAGATTATGACATGTTGTACAAAGATGGGAAATCCCTGCTTAACACACATGGCAAGAAACATTGCTACTAGGCACTAGTGGTCCTTCCTCAGGCTGCTACCTTATCTGAGCTGGTTCTCTGCCAATTAATTTTCTTCCAATTCTGACACAAAGTCAAACATTAGGAAAGCAAATCATACAGCTGTATCAATGACAGAAAATGAGACAGAGCAGTGTGTCTTCTGTGTATTCAGTGTCTTATAGCTCGACTCTCTGTCCTTTGTAACAGCTCATACATCTGACTGCCAGGAAAGTAAAATATGAAGATCCCAAGGGCTGCTAATGGCAAACAAAAGTAGCCTTCTCATATTTGCTGCAGAAAAATTACTAGCAAAAAGTACAATCATCTTTTTAACTTCAAGTTTGCAGATATGACAACAAAGTATTGTAGTTGAAGTAAATAAATAATGGTTCACTGGTTTAAAATAATTGATATGTATCATCTGCCATTATTCATAACCAAGAAATTGGGCAAGAGTGAAATCAATACAGTTTCCAAAGTCTTTCAGGCCAAAAAGTATGTTTGGAAGAAATTAACACAAGATTAAGGACAAGATGTTAAGATTGAACATGTTTAGTAAACCTGATGTTATTTATTAGTTAGTTAATGCTGGTAACTCGTGACAGTATGGACATCTGTTGATCTGATCAGTAATGATACAGGAATCACTAATTCTCCAGTGAATGGAGAATCAGCATCTGTGGATCTTCTTGCATAATCACTCTGATTAGCCTTTGATGAAAAGCTATACTTCTTCAATCTTTTAGCCAGTGGCTTACACAATCTATATACTACCTCCTATAAACACTTCAACCTGAAACAATTTCTGGAAAAATATTATTCCCAGGGTAGTAGCTCAGTTTGCATTGCTTCTACCAAACAGTTTTCTGAAAGGCCTCCCCTGAGCTTAAGGCAGTCAGCTTGCAACATTTCAATTGTTTTATTTCTTCTTTTTCCTTTCTTTGTTGTTGCTCTAAATTAAACTCTACTGGAGACTGCAGCATTTCATATTATAACAATGCCTGTCAGGAGTTCTTTACTATGCATGATAAAATGTAAACTCTTTAATTAGCTTTTTTTTTTTTTGGGGGGTAATAAAAACTGCAAACTACTTTAGCATCTTAATCAGTAGATTTTCAAAGTTATTTTCCTTTTTACTTGTCTCTGTTGTTCTGCTTTGTTTGCTGTGCTCTATTACTCTGTTGAAAGCTATCATTTACAGTATATCCCATTATTAATGAGTAGTGTGTTTGCTATTGCTATTTTTAACTAAAAAAAATATTTTATTAAAAGTCTCCTAATATCACATCTCAAGCGTTTTGACAGAAAACATTTGGAAAGGCATCACTCACTATAAGGTGAGCTTGCTGTATACAAGGAGCTCTATCTAATTTACTTAACCCAAAAGTGGCAGCTAGATATCATAAAATACCTTAGATATTCCCAAAACACTCATTTACAAAGGGCTTCTGAAGTGGATTGCTGACTGTTGTATTGTATCATACACGGTTCTCTTGCATGTAGTTTTAGTAAACTAGTGTACCAGTCTACTCTGAATATGAATGAGATCTGGAATGCATTTACATCAGTCTTCCATGCTATCAACCAAAGCAATACGTTACACAGAAGGTTCCCAAGCATCAAAAGTCAAATTATAGAAAGGTTTTGGAAGAGGTCACCTCCTAGTTCTCAGTCTCTCAGTCTCTCAGTATGCCGTCCCCCACCCCATTTTTTTTATTTATTTTTATTTATTTTTTCCCAAAAATGTTGAGCAATAAGAAAGGAAAGAGTCTGAGGCTGATACAAAGGTTGTGCTTAACATGCAGTTAGGCTGTCTCCAGCAATCAGCTGTTTAGCTGCTGAGAACCATGGGCTACAGAAACCTGCAGTGGGAGCCATCTACCTCACGATGCTCCTCCAACAACCTGCTGAGCAAACAGGAAGCCACAGCTGCGGTCCTGGCCTGCAGCTGCCTCAGATTGCTATGGCAGAGCTTTCTCAGTTCCCTTTCCTGTTCTGTCTGAATGCCTGTGGAGCAGAAGAAAGCTGGGATTGAGTAACAACTCTTCTCCTCCATGGCTTGTTCATAAAGGTCAAAAAAGTCTATTGGCAAGGTAATAATAAAAATAAAATTATGTGTTTTGGACACTTCTCAGTTTTCACTGGCTGCTACCGAAGCACCTGAGAGAATTATGCTTTTTCCAGTTGTTAGTGTTTTTGTTGGTGGTGGTAGTGGTTTTTTGTTCGTATGTTTGTTTCTTTGTTTTTAATTATGGTAAGTAATATGATGCATTTGGTGCCTCCTGAGGATTCTGATTTAAAGAACCCAGCTAAAATCAAGTTCTCCATTATTCAGACCTTTTGCAACTGAAAATAAAAGAATTACAATTGAGAAAGGATGATCTTTAGTGCAATGTAAGATTGCATTTGACAGTGGGAAATGATCCTCACCAAGTTCACCTCTTGCTGATTAGAATAGCTTTAACTCTTGCAGAGTTGGACTAGCAGATATATGAAAAAGACTCCCTAAATCTGTAGCAGCATCACTATACTATTTAATGCCCACAAATGTCTACTATTAAATCTGTGGGAATGGCAAGTTCCTTCCCAATAGATTATTTTATTCATTTAGATCTTGAAAAGTGTAATGATAACAAAGGCTAACTCTTCTACTAAATATCAAAATCTCCTGCTTCCTAAAGCTAAAACTTCTTCTTGCTAAGGCTAACCAGTAACCAAGTGGAGTTGTGTGTATAATAACACAAAACTTAGCATTATATCTACCTGTACATCTAAGGATGAATGTTCTACTTCATGGAATGGTTTCAGCAACTCTTTCAGAGTAGTTGCACAAAATCTGATACACGAACACAAAATATTGTTGAGATTATTTCAAATACAGGATTAAAATTACCATAGCTAATAAAATGCTGGTGTTTATTTATAACCCTAATTCTGTCATCTAATATATGCATATTATTACACATTTTTAAATGATATATTCACATCACAGTAATTTGTTCTTATGAAAAAAAAAAAAGAATAGTGAAAACCAACAGTCTGCCAAATGGTCTGCCTTCCATCAAGTTGTCTCTTTTCAAAGGGATGTACTTAATGGAATACATAGTGAACTACAGAACAGGTCATCAGAGTTCTCTGCACAGGCAAAACAACATATTTTGCCCTGTGTCATTCAGCAAAATTGTTTTGGCTGAAACTGTCAACAGTAATTCAGTCTGAAGTAAAAATTTATGCATATACTTTCAGTCTGAAGAGATACAGTCAGCAAAGTTAACAATACCTAATATCTGGAAAACCTTGCTCTCTGCCTATATTAGTAAGCACCAATCCACTTCTCATCTCCACTCTTTCATAACCAGGAATTGACTGTCAGGACAAGGAACCTTCTTCAAAACTTAGAGTTAATTACAAAACACCATCCCAAATCTTCATTCAGAAAACCAGGAAATGAAACCGAACTGTGTAGTGCTCCAATTTTTCCTACTCACAAAATAAATGTAATGATTTTAACTTTAGCTAGGTTCTTTAGCTTTACTGAGAGCAGTTGCTGTTTCACTGTTTTCGCTTTTCAGTGAGAGGATGTAGCATGCAGGCACTAGATATGGGTGACTCACAGAACAGACAACCTTACCATTCCTAAAAGATTCTTCAGTGGAATTTCTGTTTCCTTTTTCCTGAGGCTTTAACTCTCGTGCCTCAAATCGGCATCCTACTGCCTTCAGATTAGAGTGGCTTCTCATCCCAGGCACACTTAGTGTTGGTCCAGACTTTTACATGTTTACAGTTTTAACATATCCCCTACTTCATGGTGTGTCTTCCTTTTTAGCAGGTATGTCTCCCGCACACAAAGAAGCAATATATGTTAAAATACACCTTTTGCTTCCTGTATTCAGCTGCTCTTCACCCTGCTTCATGTCTTGGGACATGAAGAACTCGGGAAAGAAAAGGCAGACTACTTCCTCTTTTTATCCTGAGCTTTCAGGCATATCCTGTGTTCAAGTCTCCAAGTACAGATTCAGAAAAGTTACTTCCATATTAACTTTAGCAACAAGTTGGGAAGATGTACAGTATTATATGCTTACCCCTTTTTTCTTCTCTCTCAGGAAGAATCTAGGGAACCACTGACTCTAGGAACATGATACATTTATAAAAGTGATAACCAGATCTAGCAATGTTATGCTTGAGACCTAGGGACAGAGACACTGGTACCCTGAGATAAAGCTTCACATCTCTTATCATACTTATAAGAACAACAAGACCACAACACAACACCCCACCCTCCCTCCACCCCCTCCAGTAGTCTGACTGCCAAGAGGTGACAGAGAGACATTTTGTGTTAGCAGGAGTTACACAAGACAATTCATTTGAATAATTGTTCAGTGTCAAGGAGGTAGGTGGATTTGTTTGTTTTATGCTAAGCATCAGAATTTTATTTTGAGTTCTCTTTTTGCTTAATTTATGACTGAAAATGACAGTTTTCCTCTTCTACATGTGAAGTTTAGATTCATTACAATTGATTGTCAAATAACTGGAATCCATGTGCGCTGTCTCCCAGTTTCCTGTTTCTTGCAACAGTGTGCAGAGAGGTATTTTCACAGGAGGCACCCTGAGCCAGCTAGAGTTTTGAAGTTCTGTTCTTACATCAAATTCACCAAAAGCACCCAATGAACTCTGAAGTTACAGCTTATTATAGCTGAGAGTAAAACAATAAACCTCTTTAAAGTTATAAGTGAGATTTGCTTTGTAAGACAATAAAAGTAAGAGAATATGAAAATAAATCTTCCCCTGCCCACTATATCCTTGTTTCTTTCCAGCCATGCTCTGAATCCAGCAACTTTCAAGGACTTGTTGAAGCAAATTCTATACAATCCTCTCTGTTCCTGAGAAGCTTTTTTTTTTTTTTTTTTTTTAATCCCCTTCCTCTCCTGTTCCTTTATATGCACATCCCTGATCTCCCTAGGAACCACTGCTCCTGCTGCAGGCTCTTTATTTGCTGAGTTACTTACAGGTTACCTCAAAAGGTTTTCCCACACAGGTTTTCTCAAATGCTTTTCCCAGTTGTGGACACTCACATGCACTCTCAGAAGCAGGTGATAGTCCCTTGGCTTATAGCATTCCCTCTATCTTAGGTGAGCAACTGAATACCAGGCAAATGGCAACTTTCCCTTGCTGCCAGCCATTTCATTTTTTAATTTTTTATTTTTTTAGAGAACATAATGCACAGTAAATCATGAGCAAACCTAACGCACCATTGCACCTGTTTTTTCTTTTTCTTCCTTTTTTTTTTTCCTCCCTCTCTAAATTCCATGCAAAGTGCTCATCTTTATATTGTCATCAGGAGACTGTTCACAGTAGAGGTAGAAACAACATTGCTCATAATGAATTAATGCAAACCAGGTAGAGAAATTAAGTACTTTCCATTTTCTGTCATTACGGGATATAAGATAATGCAGGAGAAGGCCAAAACAAGTGCTTTGTAGGATGTATTATTTTAATAGAACAAAGCTGTAGACATGACAGAGTGCTCTTGTATCAGACCTAGAGGGTTTTTTTTTTTTTGCACTGCCATTTCTGGGGTCTAAATTACTCTACTGCCAATGGTTATTCCTAAAGCAATGAGGTTAAAACAATATTTGATATGACTTTTTGAAGAGTATGATCTGACATTGAATTGATTGATGTTCTTAGGGGATAATGTATGGGTATAGCTAAAAGATCATGGCGAGGTGCAGTTCTCCTTTGAGAAGGTGTGTGTTTTATGGAATGTGTTTATGTCAAAATATGAATGCATGTAAATAGGGAGCATTTTGCTCCCAACAATTAGAGCTGGATTGCACTATTGTGTAGTCTGAGAGTCTGTTAAAATGATATGTTGCCTCTGGGTTGCTAAACTGAGACAAAACCTGAAGCTTTTGCCTAAAACTGTAAACACAGAGTTAAGATTTAAAAACCACTACTTTAAAAAATGTCAGTCAGGCTAGAGTTACAGCACTGTTGTTATGCACCTGGGCAAGAAAGGTAAAAGGGCAGGCCCTCGCCCAAAGGGCATGGCAAAGAAGAAACCTGAGAGCAAGGCTTAACACTATTACTGTGTCAGTACTCATAGGTACAACGAGATCTATAGCTGGCAGGCTGCTCACAGCCTAAAGGATTGCAGCATTCCCAGAGGAAAGGCAGAAAAGAGGAGAACGAAATATATTGGTTGGACAGCTAGAGAGAAGAGGAATCCTGATTCATGGCCCTCCCTGAATTTCCTGGGAATGGCTAGACCATTTTGGTGGTGGTATGACCAGGCCATTAATAAATTTAACACATCCTAAAGCCAACTTATTTTTAAAAATGCTTGCATTGCTAATCACATTTGACCTAGCTTCTGGAAGGACAGGAGGAATGGTTGACCCTGGTTGAACCCAAATTTTAACCTCACTTTTAAGGATGGCTGTATTTTGTGCAGACTAATCATATGATAGCATTCTGTCCTGCTTTATAATGTTTGTGTGTTTGTTCATTCATACACAATCACTTCTGTTTAAAAAAAAAAAAAAAGGCACCTATATGTAGGTGGAGAACCATAATGCAAAGGAAGGATAAGTTAACTTATACAGTCATTTAATATGACATTTTAAACTTGGATCATTTTTGAAAAGCAAAACTAAACAGACAGGTTATTGCACTGAAATGTCAGTGAGCTACTCTTCCTGTGGCTAGTTTGCTGGCATTTTTTCATTATGGACTTATAACTACAAGCATACATGAAACTATAGATGTACTTTTTATTTGTATTATTTTAAAGTTAAAAACACTGATGCATAGAGCTGATACTTAAGCTCTCATTAATAATGATAATAGGGGAGAATGTCAATATCATAGCTCATGATTTACAATATTATACTAACATCTTAATGCACTGACAGTCTAAACCTAACCAAACTTCTTGAAATAGACAGGATCTGTTGAAAAAATATTCCCCACACTTTTCTTCACTCTTTAAAAAAAAAAAAAGAATTGGAATCTCATCAAGAGAAGTTACAATTAAATAAATAAATAAATAAGCATTATTCTTGGAAAGAATGTCTCATTTTCTTCCTTCCTTTTGGCAGTTTCCTAGGCTGCTGTAGATTGAAGAAAATAGGAATAAGCATCTTTCGACCACAAACAGATGTGCTTGATAAAGAAAATGTCAGCAAAAATACTAAAGCAATGTGTCACAGCAGCTTTCTGACAGATAGAGGGAAAAGGTAAAAAATGTTCTATCATGTCCGACAAGGTGTTCTTTTTGAGATTTAAAGATCACTGTGCAACTTTAAACATGTTTGTCACTTTGGCTCTGACTGGAGCTATCTAGAGCTTCACAAGAACTTTATCAGCTCAGCATAGGGGGGAAAAAAGAAGCCCATTCCCATTTATCTCAGCCAGGTTCCCTTCAAAGCCAACAAATAAATTACAGTGTACATTTGATACAAATTGATTTCTTAACTCAAATAACAATGTTGTCCTCCCAGTCAGGCCATGTGTCACTCATTCGCGAGCCTGAGTGAAAGGCTCAATCTGTCTGCGTGACAGAAATAGGCCTGACGCACCTCGCCGAGGAATGCTAATAACCCAGGCCTGGCCCAAGCCTTTGTGGGCAAGCCATGATAAGGGAAATCAGCCCGTCCTGTCAAATACTGCCGAGGCCTGATCGGTGCTTGTTCCAGCAAGCTGCATAGGCCTCGGAGTCGCCATCCTATTTCATGTAGTAAATGAGAGGAAAATAAGATCCGGCTACCACAGTTAAGATGCTGGTGACTGTGATGAAGCCAGAGTGAAAGGAAACCCCATTGAATACCTTGAACTGATCTTATCGGCTGCTGGAAAAATGAGATATTGGCAGGGGCTGTTGAGTTTCTCACAGCTGAGCAGGTTAATAAGGTTGGGAGGCAGGCCACAGGCTAATTGGATTTGCCTTGGTTTGATAAACAGTGGCAGGCCTATTGCCAGAAAAACATACACAGTGTGGCTTTTTTTCTTTGTTTCTCTTTAAGCCATATTAAAAAAAAAAAAAAAAAAAAAAAAAGCAGCTGTTTTTTCCTTTCCTCTTTTTTTTCTTTTTTTTTTCTCTAAAGCTAAAGGTGTCTTCCTGAATTCCCACATGAACAGTCCAGCAAAGTCAAACTGTGAAACAGTAGTTGTTGGGTGTTCTGATTTTAATCAAACACCATTTAACCCCCCTGACCTCTCAAAGTCGGCTCACATCAAAACAGCACAACTGTAAGGGCTAACTAGAAGCAGAAGGAAATAACAACCTATTGAAGCTTTCCAAAGGCTTAAAACATTTGAAAGGAGACAATTTTGCAGCCATCTCTCTGAGCAGAGTTAGCCAGAGTGAGACAGCAGCCCCAGACAGCAGTGTCTGTGCTGTTGGTGATGTGGGTGCACCAGCCGCTGTTGCTCCAGCCGCAACACCCTGTCAGCCCTCTCAGTTGTATTTCCTCCAATGACTCTTCTAAATCTCAGGGCTTTGTTATCACTGGCAAGGACACTGGATTATTATTGACAGGGCTGATTCAAAGAGAAATTACTGAGTGAGAGTGGTGCTGCTTTACTCTTTGATGCTTGTACAAATACGATACAAGAAGAAGGCAGTAGAGAATGACCACCTCTAGCTACAGGAAAACAGTTCATTTTCTATTGGCTATAGGTGTATTTTAACCAACTTGTATTCAGTTGCACATTTTTAATATGCGTGTGAGCAGGAGTGCATTTTTTAATGTGTACAATGTCCCATATTTGTGGTGTCTGAACTCCAGTCTTTATATGAACTTCTGTGAACTCATCAGTAACAAATGTCAGTGGAATCCATAACCGGTGGGAAAATACATACCGTCTCAGTGGAAAGCTTCTAAGTTTCTTATTTATTTTGGTTTTATTCAGTTTCTTTTGCATTCATGAAACATATTTGCTCACAGTCATATTCAGTGAGTCAGACACAAGCACATGATGAGGAGCTAGAAAAGAAGCATTTCCAAGCTTATTCAATATTTTATTTTTCTTCATTCAGAATGCCAACTTGATTTATTTATTTATTTATTTATTTTGAAAGAAGAAATGAATTTCTCTGAGTAGATATTGTTTTTCACTCTAAAAGCAATTCAGTGTCCTGGTTAAAATATTACCCAAACAAACAGTTTCCATTCTCTTCTGTTCCATTCTGTAGAAAAATAGTTGCATTATGTTTTATTACTTACTTTAACTTGTATTTCATTACATGTTAAACATACTTTGTATTCACATAATCTTTCATCAGACTATCTCTGAGTACTATGTCAAAATTAAATATATTGCATGTATCATTTCTGAAATTAATAGATGAATAGAGATTTTTCTGACCAACACTTTCCTATTTAAAATTATAAAGTTTTCAAAAATAAAGCCTTAAAGAACACACCACTTTCAACAAACATAGACCGTTAAGATAGGTTAAAGTTTTACCAAGTTCAGAAGAGACACACATTTATACAATAGTTCATTTTTGGGACAGTTTGGAATTCTTTCTTATAGTGGTTGCTTTCCCTTGGGAGTGCTTTATTCATTTGACAAAACAGAATCAGAATCTAATTAGCCTTCTAAAGTCAATCCATTTGTTTAGAAATCTGAACAACTAACTTTCTAGAAAACAGTAGCGCTCCTCACCTGAGAAGTTGGATGTAGCTTAAAGCTACATTTTCCATCTGCTAGCTGAATATCAAACCACTGGCTTATTGAAAATATATTTCCCTTCCATTCTCTGGTCCACAGAATATCTAATTATTTATAGGAAGTGGAACAGTTTGAACAGAACAGAAAGTATATTTTTCCCAACAAAATGCAGCTAAAAGCTAGTCTCCCACATGCTTACCATATGTTGTAACTGTCAGACTAGTGGTTTCTCTAGAGCAGAGAAGGTCCGGGCAGTTCAGAACTTACCACGTCCTTTGGCTCTGCAAGAAAACTTAAAGGAGAGGGAATGATTTGCCGGCAGGAGAGTTTCTCAGATCAAGATAATCAAAGAGATTTTCTTCCTTTTTCTTTTTTTTTTTCTTTTTTTTTTTTCCTTTCATTTCAGGCCTGGAAACATTTAAGAGAAATTTTGTTCCATGGTGAACAAGAATAAAACCTGTAAATAGTACTGTAAGTGAAAAAAATGAAACAAATCCCAATCCCTGTATCATGATGGGAATGAAACCATTCAGGGAAATAAAGCAAAGAAAATAATTTCAACTAAACTTTGCTTAAATTAAGATGCAGGTTTGTTTTTACAGAAAGAAAACTCTTTCCTCACTTTGAGTATGTTTCTGGACACCATCCCACAATACAAAATTGGCTTTGTACTTACGATGACTTATGCATAATAGTTTCTTCCTTTCACATTTTGAGTGTTTTATTATTTTTGGATGCACATCAATACAGTATGTGGCACATGCATAAGGCAGACTGGGGTAATGGAAGTACATTTTCTGCAATATAAATACTGGATAAAACTAAGCCGATAAAAACCCTTGTGCAAAACCTAGGTCCACTACGGGTGAAATTAATAAAACTTGCTCTTTTCAATAATCATAGTCTTCAATGGTTTTGAGCTTTACATATAGGTTAAAACAATGTACAAGCAAAAAATGGCTCATTCATCTTAAGTTTGCTTAAGATGCATTTGGAATCATTAATTGGTCTATTTTTCTGACACCCCAAAATAGCACTAAACAGATGAATATGACATCTTTCTAAAATAATGAAAGACAGCAAATAAAGTACATATGGACTACTGATTTTAAAACTGCATCAAAACCAAGTAGAGATTACATAGTACTATGGCCAAGAAATGATTTTAGTAGTTTGCTATATTTCAGAAAAGAAAAAAAGAATAACTTGTTGCTTAAAATTTTCTACTGAGATTCAAAATGCATAATAAACGATGTTTTTTTTGGTTTTTTTTTTTAGACAATAAATAAATCAAAGCTAATAATAGCAGCTCCAAAGACATCTCATAAAGACTAACATATGCTTTTACCTTTAATCTCAGTGAGCAGCCCCTTGCCTCTAATGGAACTATTCACAGTACATAAAATTGAGCAGATGATCACATCTTCAGAAGATGAGGGCCTAAAGAAGCACCTGGTAATTAGTACTCAGTGATACAACATGAATAGATCTCATAACGGGGCACTATGATTTTCTTGGAACATCATTGTACTACTATTTTTGGATGGAAACAGATGTATCCAGAACTTGGAAAAAGTAATTGTCTCAAAACACAGTCAAGCTATTAATGATTAACCAGTACCGTGGAACAGTCTGACTCAAGAATAGTTTCCCCTCATATGTGTCAGTGTATCTACAGCATTTACTAAATTTCACATCTGGAAAACAAAGCAATAGAGATGCAGAACAGAACATGAAAATGTTGAATAATAACCATAATCAAAATATCTGTGCAGGATTTTATGACCAATAAGGCATGAAACTAGATAAGGCAACTCAGCCTCTACCAGAAGCGTAAGGCTGTCCACATACTTGGTTAAACAGTCACCAAAAGGACAGCACACAGATTTGTACAAAAAGTAAGTAAGTAGATATGAATTGCAAAGTATCCAAAATGAGAGGTGTCTATGAGAAACCTTACCAAGCTGGGAAAGCTGAACAATCATTTCAATACCAGATTTTATACGGAAGCAACATATGACAGAGGAATTGAGAGTAACCAGTTTCCACCTTGAATGAAAAGCATAATCAATAGAAATGGTTGTATCAGGTCCAAACTAAAACCTTGATCCAATGTCAAACTTCTACAAGATGTAGCTTTCACCTAGTATTTATCAAGATTGAAATCACTTTTTCATTTCATCCCTAGTATTTTTGATTTCCCTAGTATGCATAATAATCAGTAATAAGACTTTTAAATAAGAGTTCCTTGAGGTTCATTGTAGTTCATTATAAATTTTTGGACTAAAAAAAAAAAAGACCGATTTAAGATTAACTGACAAAATAGTTTTTAGCAATATATATAAATGTATTACAAAAAAAAAAAAAGGGAATGAATAAAATCATACATAATGTGATAATTAGCACAATTCTATACAAATATATTAGCTCAAATGTAATTTGTTACCCAAACTCCTTTATTTCATCCATGTTAACAGGTATGTCAGAGAGAGCTGCTAGATTGCAGTCCCTCAGTCACAGAATATTTATAGCTAGGCCATTATACATTAATTAATATGAAATTATTTCAATATTATTTGCCTGTATTCAATAGGAAACTAGAGCAATCTCTATGGAGTTTTCTTCTGCTTGTTGAAATTATGTGCAATTTAGTGCAAATAAAGGAAATACATGATTCTGAGTATCTGAACTTTTGCAGTCTCAAGTTAAGATAGTTGAAAATGGTTAACCTGAAGAGCAGCCATTGCTGGAAAATCAGATGTTCCAAGAAATGTCATAAGCAAGAAAGAAATAAAGCGAAGCATTTAAAGACATTTTAAGTTTTGAAAAATGTGGTCTTCAGATTCTAGTATAAAGGCTTTAATATTACGTGATTTTTTATTTTTTTTTCATTTGTTAATATGGGACATATGTTGATGTGGTGGTTATACCCAGCTGGGCAGCTGAACTCCGCGACAACTGCACTCTCACTCCCCCTCCTCAAAGGGAAGGGGGAAGAAAACAGTGAAAAGGGCTCAAGCTTTGAGATAAGGACAGGGAGATCACTCTACAATTATTGACACAAGCAAAAAAAACTCAGCATAGGGAGATCAATATAATTTATTGCCTATTACTAACAGGCTAGAGCATTGAGAACTAAAAGCATACTAAAAACACCTCCCCCCCAATCCAGCCTCTTCTACCTCCTCCCCCCAAGCTGCTCAGGGGAATGGGGGCTGCGGTCATTCCCTGACACTTCGTCTCCACCGCTCCTTCACGGTCACTCCCTGCCCCTGCTCCACCTGGGGTCCCTCCCACAGGATGCCGTCCTTCCCAAACTGATCCGGCATGGGCTGCCCACAGGCAGCAGCTCTTCAAGCACAGCTCCCACATGGCTCCGTAGCACGGGGTCCATCCATCCCCCAGGAGCAAACTGCTCCAGCACGGGTCCCCCACGGGCGGCAGCTCCCCCCAGACCCCTGCTCCTGCGTGGGCTCCTCTCCACGGGCTGCAGCTCCGGCCCGGGGCCTGCTCCTGCGGGGGCTCTCCATGGGCCGCAGCCTCCTCCAGGCCACATCCACCTGCTCCACCGGGGGCTCCTCCACGGGCTGCAGCGTGGAGATCTGCTCCATGTGGGACCCATGGGCTGCAGGGGGACAGCCTGCTCCACCAGGGGCCTCTCCACAGGTCGCAGGGGAACTTCTGTGCCCTGCCTGGAGCACCTCCTGCCCTCTTCCTTCTGCACTGACCTTGGGCTCTGAAGGGCTGTCTCTCTCACATTTTCTCATGCCTCTCTCCAGTTGCTTAGCACAGCAGTGTTTTTTTATTATTTTTTAATTTTTATTTTTATTTCCCCCTTCGTTAAATCTGCTCTCCTAGAGGCGCAAACATCATTGCTCACTGCCTTGGCTCTGGCCAGCGGCAGGTCACTTTTGGAGTCGTCTGGAGGTAGCTGTGATCTGACATGGGCAGCTGCTGGGCTCTGCTCACAGAGGCCTCCCCTGTAGCCCCCCTGCTACCAAACCCTTGCCATATAAACCCAATATGGTTGATTCATACACATTCATTTTTCCATGATTGCATAACTTTATTGGTTTATACTATTCTGTGATGAAGTAATATGTCCAAAGTTCCCCCTTCCAACTGATTTACAGAATCCCTATTCTATCCCCTCATTTTAAAGAGTGTTACACTCTTTTTTTTTTCTTTTTTTTTTTTTTTTCCCATTTCTGCATGTCTCAAAGGCTACACCTTCTTTAGAGAGTAGAACTGTACAATATCAGTGGATCTTTACCATAAACTGTTGGTGTCCAGAACCCATTGTCTACACAAGACATGTGCCTGAGGCTTTAGTTCAGCTTAGCTTGTCTGATCCTATGGTGTGAACACTGGTGCAGTGAACTCACTTATGGTTAAAATGCATTGGGTGCATTTCCTGATATTACAGGAAATATCTTCCAGCTATTCCCTGAAACAGAATCACAGAATCACACAATAGCTGAAGTTGGAAGGGATCTCTGATAATCATCTAGTCCAACCCCCCTGCTGAGCAGGATCACCTAGAGCACGTTGCGCAGGATGGCATCCAGGCAGGTTTTGAATATTTTCAGAGAAGGAGACTCTACAACCTCTCTGGGCAACCTGTTCCAGTGCTCTGTCACTCTCACAGTAAAGAATTGCCCCCTCATATTCAGACAGAACTTCCTGTGCTTCAGTTTGTGTCCATTGCCTCTCATCCTGTCGCTGGGCACAACTGAAAAGAGACCAGCTCCATCCTCACAACACCCTCCCCTCAGATATTTATATACATTAATGAGGTCTCCCCTTACTTGCATTGTGAACCACAGCTCAGTAAGAAGGTAAAATGGGGAGACTGACTTCACAAGCTCTCCACTGCTCTGAAATAAAATGCTAATGCAGCCACACTATATTTCTTTCTATACTATATTCAATTATTTTCTGTATTCATAGCATCTCTATATTCCGTCAGAAAAATTTTCATCATCACATATATATTCTGTATTTGGAGAGTGCAAGGCTTCTGCAATAAGTTAAGACCATCTAGGAATAGTTTGTGTTAATAATTCTTTCTCTAATGACATTGAAGAGATTTCTATCCCAATCCAGATAAAATCCTAAGGTTCTATAACAGATCTTTCACAGTCCTCAGTAAAACTTGATTTTCCAGACTTCCTCAAAGTGAGTTTGACCCAATCATAGAATAATTCAGGTGCCCTTCCTCTCCAATTTGATGTCATCTTACAATTTTGTGAGCAAGTATTCCATTACCTCCTCTAGCTCACTGATAAATATGTGAAAGTGTACACATCCCAGTATAGACTATAGTGGTACCCTACCTGCTACTAGCATCCAAGGACAACCCACCAGCCACTACCTTCTGAGCCTTATTATGCAATCAGTAGTTGTTTACACTCCCAGGCCTTTAGGTACGAACTTGTATACAAGAACATTGTGGGACACAATGTCAAATATTGTTAGGAAAAAATTCTTCTCAGAAAGAGAGGTTAAGCACTGGAACAGATTGCCCAGAGAGGTTGTGGAGTCACCGTCCCTGGAGTTGTTTAAGGAAAGGGTAGATGTGCTACTTAGGGACATAGTTTAGTGGGCAATATTGGTGGTGGGTGGATGGTTCAACTAGATGACTTAGAGGTCCTTTCCAACCTTATAGATTCTATGATTCTATTCTATGGAATACATTACTAAACTCAAGATGAGTGACATTCACTGTTCTCCTTGTTCACAAATCACTCATTTTATTATAGTAGACAGTCAAGCTGATCAGGCATGATTTATCCTTGATAAATCCATAATGACTCTTCCCAGTCAACTTCCCCTCCTTCATATGCCCAGAAATGTATTCCAAGAGGACTTGCACCGTGATTTTCCAGCCCATACTTTTGACTAGTCCTCTTTTTTTTTTTTTTTTTTTTTTTTTGGGGGTGGGGCGGTGGGATCTTCTATTTCTTTTCAGCTTGCTGCATTAAATAAATTTGTTAATTACCAATTGACTTAAATTGAAATATGAGAAATTCCGTGTGGAAAAAAGGAAACAAACAAACAAACCCTTTTCCATTGTGAGGATAGTCAAACAGGAAAACTGAGAGGGTGTCCATTCTGCAGCCTTGGAGACACAGCTGGATGCAGTTCTGAGCAAGCTTGTTTGACCTCATATTCGACTCTCCTGACACTCCTGCTAAGTAGGAAGTTGGACTAGATTACCTCTTGAGATCCCTTCCAATTTGAATTATTCAACAATTTAGTGGTTCTGTGGTCATGCCAATGCATGTTTAAAACACGCTCACATAATCTAAGCCAAGGACACTCCAGAGCTAAAATTCAACTCTGGAATTACAAATAATCCCATAAAACTAGAGATGTTCTGTTATACAGTCAGCTTTTGTGTTGTATATGGAAAACAAACCCAACACATTAAACATTTATTTCTACAGACTTAGAGAGAGTTTGACATTCTCGATCATTAGACCACTTATCATCAGCTTTTTCATTTTTTGACTATTGGTTTCGTCACTAGAAGTCCTATTACTTCTGACCATCATTCTATCATTTAGTGGCCTGTAATGAAAACAGCATTTCAGGTATTAGGTTTGTCTTTGTGTGATTTGAATCCATGCATAGAAATGAAAATTGTTATAGCTTCTGCCCCATGTCTTAATTTAAACAGATAATTGATAGAAGATGAGACCTCTATTCAGAAATTCTCATCCCAGGTAGCATAGTAAAATTCAGCCAGATAAATTATTTTTCCAGGAAGATATCTCAGACAAAGTGTTGTTTGTTGAAGACAATTCTTAAACTTCTTTATGTTTCCAAAGATCACCTGATAAGCCATTTGTTTAAGAATCTTCTGAACCTTGGCACAGCTATTCTTGATCCGTGATGTTTGCAGTGCTGCTTAACCCATTAATCAGAAGATTTTTGCTTGCTTTCATCAGCATTGCTGTTAGACATAGGTATAAAGCTTTGCTTCTGGCAGAAAGCATAGGACTGTGTTCTTTAGCTTTTATTTTCCCAGTGCTTGCATTTAACAAGGTCTTCTTTTCAATTGTGTGAATCTCCCAGCTCTTTCGTAGACATACTTCTTTCTGAGTACCAATTATTCTGTTCTTTGTTGTCCCTCCTGGTCTGTAATCTTTATGGATTAAGTGAATTACATTCATTAGCTATTGCATATGCTGGAAGATATTTTCTTTAGTTATTATTTTTCAACTTTTAGGAATGTGTTTGCAATGTAATGTAATGTTTGATGTAATGGAAAATTCAGGAGGCAAATCAGGTAGCAATTCATTAGTAATTTTACTAATGTGTTGGTGAATAAAGTGAAAATCTAGGTTTTTAAATGAGAGATGACTCCAGCTCTGTCCAAAAAGATATCAACTGACTAAACAGGCCAGTGTTACTATTACATCATTATCACAGACTCAGATTGGATGATTCTGTTCTAAGGAAAATCCAGTATTTCTGGAAGGATCTAAAAGCTGCTTTTCCCCGTTAACATTAATTAATTAATTAACATTAATTATGGTAGCCAGAAGATTCATATTATAGTTACAAAAGAGGTTCACTGATGCATGTAATTTGGAAAATCAATGAGAAAAATGAATCAACTAAATTCTGTTAATATACCTAACAACAAAAATAGCATATTATTATGTAAGAAATAGTAGAATTTAAGCAAAAATTACTAAGTCATATCCTTCTTCAGCCAGTCATTCCTCCCACAGTTTTCAGCACTTATCCTCAAAATACCACATGATATAATAAAAATATACCAGCTCATTGAATCCTTCCTAAATTTCAATCTAGATATGTAAGGGTGATAAAATACCTGCCCCATAAACTCTAAAAATCTGACTATTTTGCCTAAAATACTTCACAAAGCTAAAAGATCAAAGGTTAAAAAACCTTCCAGAAACATTTAAAGGCCTATCATAAATAGGATTATCATAAATTCAAAACATTAAAACTCATATTCTTTCCAAAGTGAAAGACAGATGAGCCTCAGAAAATGTGGATTTTTTTTTTTTCAGTTACACAACCGAAATTGCAGTTATTCCAGCAGTCTCTTCATAATTCCTGGCTGTGAATCTCCAACAGACCCAATTCATTCCAAATAATTTTAATCATAACATTGGAGATTCAGGAGTTCACATTCACAGCCTTTCAATGACAAAAAATAAAATAAATAAATAAAAAAGGAGCTGTGTCTTCCTTCTCATCAACTCATTTTCTTTTTGAAGGAAAAACAAACAATGGAAGCAATTTATTTTATCTATTTTTTTAATTGTAATAATAATTAATTAATAATGATTAATAATTATTTGTAATAATACATGCTTTGAATATTTTAAGTCATTTCCATAATGCTAGGTTATAAAATTCAATTCAAGTTCAAGATACATGTTCAAATTCATATATAAAACGTAACTTCTCACATATCTTTCAAAGCTGTATCGTAAATAGCACTGAGTCTCTGTTTGATTATGAAGTTGTGTTAATATATGAGATTATGTGTTGAAGCAGCAAAATTATTTGGAAGTGAATTTCCTGATTTTTTTCTACTAATAACCTATTAAGTCAGTTCTTGGACCAATTTTGAGATGTGCAAAATGGGTTGAATTTTCAGAAAATAAAGTCAGAAGCTTCACTTCAAGGTCTCTCCAAATTTTTGATATTTTTTATAATTAATATTATTTAATTCAATTCAGAACCAATGTAGCATACTCCACCTGAGGATACATGAAACACACTTACTAGCTGTTCCTTCAAGAAATTGCGTACTACATTTGAGCAGAAAATAAATTTGTTCAAAAATAACCCAACCAAAATCATGTGTAAGGGAAATATAGAAGTCTAATCACCAATTCATTTACTCTATTTGAGTCTACTGAATCAAATTACTTGCTAATGGACAGGTAGCATAAATTTCATTTTCATGATAGAATGATATTCTAAAACAGTTTCAATATTTTAGTGGTAACATCTTATTTATCGTGACAATCACTGGCCTGAGAAATTCCCAAATGGCAGGAAAGTAAGTATAGAATTATTTAAAATACTTGAGGAAATTTCAAATTGGGTAATTCATAGACATTTCTTGGATATTAAGCAAAAGATTTTTAGTAGTGATGGGAAAAAAGGAACTTATTCCTCCCTCATATTTTTTTCCACTAGTACTAAAATTGTCTTTTGCTTCCTTGACCTTTTCCTTCAGACCTCTGCAAAAGTATGGGTGTTAGTAGGCCATAAATCAGGTTGGTTCTTCCAGTCTCTCAGAGAACACTGGAGAAAAGGTATTTCATATTGTTATCTAGATACATATATTAGCAAAAAAAGGCAATTTTAGCACCATTGAGAAGAGCACTGGAATGAGGCATGAGATGAACGTGCTAAAATGGTAATCTTCCTTTATTAGTTACCAAGCTTGCATAATTCATTGGTATCAGGTAAGTATTTAAGCAATTGCATTATTGCCTAAAATGCCTTATTCATATTGATTTCTGGAGCTGTAATACAGTGTTAAACTTCATCACTCTCTGCATGGTCTCATCCCATACAGCATCCCTAATCTGTAATAAGAAGCAAAATCATACTGTGAAGTTGTGGTGTGGCCTCCAGCTAGCTCTACATTAATCAGATACCACATTCCAACCCAGAATGAGAGAGATTATGATTTTTGCATCTTACAGATATGCAGTCCAAGTATCTGTGGCAGTGGTGGATGTTTCTAATCATAATTTCATTTTCTAAAGTATTATGGTTTACACAGAGTAAATCACTGACTTTCTGACATCTTTCATCATATTTCTAAATACTGAAGCTGTGGTGGAAGGCTGGAAAAAAAGAATAGTGTGTTTTTTGTAATGCCTATCTTTAAGAATCCAACAACAAGATCCTTAATTGTGTAACTGCGCCAATTACACAGTGATGCGGTGTTATGAGTTTGCATGCAGCCTGAAATAATTGCTTGTGAAGAAGCTTAAACTGCTATATTTGGTACAGATTTGCAAGTTAATTTTGGTTAACTGTTTCTCAGAAAATAAGTCCTTATTTCTTGAGAATATATCTGCTCTTGTACCCTGTTTCTTCAGATATTCTCCTAATACAAATAAAACTGTTAACCTACACTTACCCTGACACCTCCTTCCAAAACAGTATCATCTGTGAAATGAGAAACTTTGTTCTTGTCATGACAGAGAAATTATTTAATCTGCTATGCAGAGAAATTAGGCTAATAAATCCTAAGAGGTGGAAAACAAGATATGATAGTCCCTGTATTCATTGTATAAAGGCAACTAAATAAAGGAATTATGTGTAAGAATGTAAGTTGACAGAACTCTGGGCAAATTTGTCGGGTTTCATAAGTGAGCTCAACCCATTCAGTGAAAGTGAAGAACCCTGGCATTTTTACAAGAAATAGGTGGGGATGGGGGGAAGAGAAGGTGTAAACCAGCTTACAGTGTTCATTTCTCAAGTATGGAATTCATTTAGAATAGACACTCTCCTGTATTTTTACCCTTGGAAGAAAAAACAACAGGGAATATTTACAAATGAGGAGTAGAAAATCTGAAGTCCTGTTTCTTAGAGTGTGCAGAGCCACCATGAGTAGTCAAAATATATATATTTTTTTCCTGCCACCTGTGTTTTTGACATATTTTTCATGGATAAACTAATGTGATCTTTATGGATAATCAGTTATCCAGTTCAACTGTCTGTGACTCAAACTAGTAACCTGTGGAAAACATTCACTAGCAGTTTACACATTCATTAGCTATTATCAATCAGTACAGTTTTACTTTTTATCTGGAGCTATGAAAAATGCATGAAGGCAGACACAAACTCTGGCTTGTGGCATTTGTTGTGAAGCCCAGAAGCAGCAGTAACCCGCAACCTATCATGCATAAAAGCAGAAATAACATTTATGAACCCACTCATGTAAAGCTTGAGTAGTCAGATTCATGAAATTCACCAAGATTTGGATTAAATTTAAACCATTCTATACAGCTCTAGTTTTGATTAGAGCTCTGTGTATTAAAAAAAAAAAAAAAAAAAAGCCATCACTTTTGAATGGAACCTGTATTTTTAAGAAGTTTGAATGTGCTCCAAGCTTGATCTTAAAATGTACAGTGCATCAATTTATATTCAGTGTCAGAGGGGAATGTGAAGGAAGCAGGGAGGGACAAAAGAGATAACATCAACCTTTAAGAGTTTTAGCTGTGGGCAAAGGTTATTAAGATAAGGATCAAAACATGACTGACTTTTACTATCACCATATATGAAATTATGAAGTTTGAAGTGCCCAAATAAAGAACTTAAACTAAATAATAGAAGCTCTGTGACACTGGTTATTTTTACTTTTGAAGGAACAACAACAACAATCTTTCCTCTTATCACTTCTTTTTGCTTCCCATTAAAAACAAATTGCATGGTATTTCAAAAACTATTCCAGGCATTTACTCTTTTCATTTGTAGTTCATAAAATGTAGCTTAGATTTAGCAATGATTGGAAAAATATGCATTTTGTAGATCAAATTTGCATCACAAACTAGTAGCATTTTATGCTTTGTATGTTTGAATTCTGTATAAGTATCAGCCACTGTGGCTTTCACATATTTTCAGTAGATGCAGAAAAAATCACTGAGGCTTAGAATTTATTTTAATATCTAAATAAATTCTCACCTCATCATTCAGATGACTTGTGGACTGCAAATAAAGTCATAAAATGCATGAAGATGAAGAGATTAAATCACACATCCAGACTCTTGCAATGTATAAATATAAATACATACATACACATACACACACACATCCCCCCGCACCCCATATGCACAGCTAAGGTTCAGATCCAAATGCTTTGATCCAAGCCCGTCCTTTGGCTGTGGTTCAGACTAGACCAGAATAGTGTGGTTTCTCTTCCCCAGATCTGCAAAGCTTAAACCTTTAATTTGTAGTAAGAAAAAAGCAGACATACTCATGAGTCTATTTAAAGAAGGAAGTTCTGGCAAGGTTCAGCCATATGGTGCCAAAAGCTTGCAAAATAGATAGCAAGATTTTAGTATTATGGAATCTAAGTTTACAGTTAGCAAGTCCACTTGCATAACAGAATTTTGCTTTTTGCAGGATTGGGGCCTAACTGGGATAGTTACATCCTGATAGACTGTCCCTAGTCTATGAAAACAAAGAGATTATTAAGTGTTTAACCTTAATTCTAAAATCAATGGTTTCTTTCACAGTGTTAATTTGAAAATATATATTAACTTTCTATTTTTTTAATGTTAGAAAATCTTAAGAGCTTGTATATATTGTTATTAAAACTAATTTTCTGAAAAAGTAGGCTTTAAAAGCAGAAAAATACTACAGTTTACTTTTTAAAATAAAATTTTCCAAATTATATGCTTAGTCCTTTTCATATCTTTATGATTATCCAATTTTTTATAGTACATCATTAAAATCAATTTCAGACTGAATGACCTAGAGTGAAAGCAAATATATATCTTATGAAATTCAGCAAAATATTAAAAAAAAAAGAAGAAGAAACCAATCAACAGAACAACAACAACAAAATACACACAAATATTCCAAAATGGAAGACATTATATGTCTTTGCTGACATTTGTAAACTTTTTTATTTACTTTCTATTTTTCAGGAATATCAGCTGTTCAAAAATTCTAGTATATTAAATAATTTATAGGGTAAATTACCTATTAATCAAATGAAGTCTGTCACAGCTAACAGCTATTTTAAGGTCATTTCTTTGATCATTTTAAAAGCTCAATTATTTTGTAAATGTTTTGTAAAGAAGGGTTCCTTCTTCTTAATTTTTTCCTTCTTCTTATATCTTTTAGAAAGAGACCAATAACAGAACCCTTTTGAGTTCCATATTTGGAATTTTCTATAAGGTGAACAATAAACAAATTTATATTGCACAAATAAATAAACAAATTTATTAGCTTGTGATACAGGTCTTGGTTTTGAAATATTATGAAAAGTTTAACATATCTCAATTTTGTTTTAGTGCTAGGTTTTTCTGAGTCGACATCTAATATGTTCTACTTAGTATATTCACTTTTTTATCCAGACTTTACACCTTCACCACAAAATTCTCAAGAATATCTTTATAATGCTATTCTATTCAGAATTTAGAAAAAGCCCATGTAATAAGCAGTTTAGCTAATCATAGCTAAGCATTGTCATATACTTTTTCTCTAGGAAGTTGTCTTTCAAACCAGTGTCTTGCAAAAGAGAGATAATGGAGATAACTGAAATTGCAGGAAAGTAAATTCTATTTGTTTTCTTTGTGTTTGACTGTATAATTTTACTCATCATTGGAACAAATCTTTGGTAAGTGCAACAGATTTGGACTTTCTGAATTATTCCATTGTAGGAGCCTGTAAAAAAGAAGTTAAGAAAATGTGGACTTTGCGGGCTGAATTAACTAGTGGGAGGTCAAGAACAGCACCAGGATCATGAGCAACAAGATGAGAAATATCTGAAGTGCCAACAGCAGCAGAAAAGATTAGACAGAGAAGAGTGTAAATGTAGGAAATGATGAAATGGCAGTTGCACAGGGACTCCTTAAAAGGGAGTCCAATGCAAGGCTGAAAAATAGAGGGATTAAAACAGGAGAAGAATTGGCATAAGGAGCAGAAAGGGGCACAGACAGAGGCAGGAAGTGATGTAATTATCAAAACTGGGAAAAAGACTAGGAGAATAACATCAGCAGAGAAAGGCTCTTTAGTGGCAAAGAAGGTTCTGAAGCTAAGGAGCTACCTTCCTTTCTAGCAACTAAAGATACAGATGGAGTAATTTTATGCCTGTGATCATAGTGGATATAAGGCTCCCTCCTACACATTTTCATTTCTCCTTTATTAATGGGGACTCCTTAAAAGTTACAGTCACATAAAGAAAGAAAAAAAAAAGTCCTTAATCCACACCTGTACTCAGTTACACCTGTAACTTTGGTGTTAATGTAATTAGATTACACTAACATCATTATCAGACTCCAATCAGCAGGCTGATGTAAAAGAACCCAAGGAGAAAAGGACATTAGTGAGAGAAGTAGATATAGATAACAGATTTCAAACCAAACCAACCCAACCAACCAAAAACCTCACCAGTTTACTTTTGCTGAGCTTTAATAAATGGTACACTAAAAAGACAATCTCTAGATATCTTCCACTTCAAAAGCAATATTAATTTTGGACAACTAAAATGCAAGTGTCCCATTCCTCTAGCTTCCCTTGTCCCCCTCTGAAAACCCTGCTAGACATCTGCTTAAGTATTTATGCAGAGGAAAGACAAATTAAGTGTGGGACAGCACATGGGTGGAAACACTCAAAGTGAAAATACTGCTTAGCAATAAATTAGTTCAATACCAAATAATAATAATAACAAAAAGCAAGTTTAGTATCAAGTAATAACAGCAAAAAGTGCAGCAATCTTCCAGTGTGATCTTAACTGGCAGCTTTGCTATTGAGACAGGAAGAAGAATGTGAGACTATAATAAATTATGTGCATCTAAGTCTTCTGGTTTCCAGCAGCTAGGATTTCTGTGGAGAAAAAAAAAAAAAAAAAAAACCTCTTAATTGCTGATGCTGCATGGATTTGTTGCATTACAAACGTTCAAGAGAATTAATTCCTAGGTTATAATATTCAGGTATCAAAATGTGTTTCTTCTATGTGTACCTTCAAGGGATAAAATAGATTATGTCCAGGTACAAAGGAGTAGAAAAGGCTGCTAGATAGAGAGAAATTCACTGTAAAGAGGTAAATGGGTGGAAATTTTTTGGAGGCCATTAGGTCTGCCCTTCATGGGCAGACCTCTGAGCCCAAAGCACAAACACCAAGAAATCATGGAGACCTTCACAAAAATGATACATTCGAAGAATACCTGTTTCCAGGTAAAGTCCACGTTTTCAGTCAATTAGTTTCATTCTCTTCGGGGATCTTCTTGAAATGAATTAGTGTAATTTAATGTCAATTAAGTTATCATTCTGCCCTCAATTTCAAAAAGCCAGGACAGGACAAAAAACACTTGGGTCCAAGGCTTTGGAGTTTAACCACATGATGGTGGGCATTAATTACGTATTTGACAAATTTATCATGTTTGTTCCTCTGGCAGAGATTGCCAGCTTAGCACCAATAAATCTGTGATTATTTTTGTGTTTGCTTTTGAGTTTGTTTTTTCAGCCTGGCAGACTGAAGTAACCTGAATTTTTCAGTGGTTACTTTAATATTGCAAGATCCAAACCTGCATGTGAGGGTCTATTTGCAGTTCAGTCATTGCTCCTGAAGGCGTGGGCAACGTCTTTGAGAAGGCAAGGCTGAGCAGCTGTTACCATCCCTCATATTATCATGTATGAATCAACACCTTTACCTGAATTTATTTTGTCTTCCTGCTGGATCCTGTACTTTGTGAACTTATATAGGACCCTATATAGACTTAAGGAAAAGAGGGAAGGACAAAATATCATAAAAGCTGCTGACCTTCTGCCTCCTACTACAAAGAGAGATTTATGCATGGTCAAACACAATTTATTAAGGTAACGTTAGAAGCAAAAAATATTTCTACAAAAATATAAAGGTTTTCTGCTGCATCTCCTGGTTAAAAAGGTTAAAGAAATGATTAAACTGTTTTAAAAATTGTCATGAGAACAGATTTCATTAAAAAAATAAATAAATAAATAAAAGAAGTATTGAATGGAACTACCTTGAAAATTTAGATAGCATTCCTCTTGAACCAGCTCATCTACAATCATGAAAGGGCAAGTGTAAATGTGTGTATATATATATATATGCATATATGCACATTCTACAAATATTCTACATCTTATATATGTTTAGACTAGATTTCCATAAACTGACTGTAATTTTCATAAACTTGAGGTAATATTTTGTAGATGTGGTAACTTGCTGTTAACCAAACCATAAAAACATTTTTAATGAAATGTATCAAATAAGTCATCGAAATAATAATAAAAAAAAAGTCTAACAAAAAGAAAATGGTCTTCCCTCCCTACCTTCCTCTCTCTCTTCCTTCACACATTTGAACAAATAAATTCAAAATACCAGCCATCTGAAAAAAATGTTGAACTGGAATCTACAACTTCATGTTATGTGGGGAAATGGAATTGTCATACCGAAGTAGCTATAAATACTAACATCATCAATTTAAAGGGAAAATTATTGTATTTAGAAAACAGTATCCCTGATATGCCTTCACACCTTATTTTACTGGACAGAAGTGGTTATTTTACTGATATAGAAATGACAATCTTAATTCAGCTTTAAATACAAATGTAACTGCTTTCATATATGAAGTTAATATGAGAAGTATTCTAGCTGATTTCAGCTAGAGGAGGATCCAAGATCAGGAAAGTATAGAAGCAAACACTAAAAACAAGTCAACGATATTAAATATTAACAAGGAGATTTCCACTAAGTTACATATAACAAAAGGTTTTTGCAAAAATAGACTAGAAGCAGTGCTATTAGTCCTGATGGCATTTTCATCTCTGTGCATTGCAGTCATATGTGTAGTTTGTGATGTCATGATCTGTGGTAAAATAAGTATGACTTTGAAATTCGTGTTTCATAATTGCTACCTTTTGAAAAGTTAAAATAGCAGAAAATCTGAAGTTATCAATTCATCTTGTCCTAGCTTTCACTTATTTAGAGTATTTGGCCTACAAATCTCTAGCTCTACTCTAGAGAAGAACAAACAAGCAAACAAACAAACAAAAGCATGCCTTGGGCAAAATTTCCCTTCAAAATTGTAATGAAATTTAGAGGATTTCTATATTGGTATCCCTTAATGTATTTGTAGTATGTCATATCTAGTACAGTATCATAAATTGTTTGTACTCTCAGATTAGCACAGCTTTCATGCAGCAAAGAGTTGCAAACCATTCCACTATTTTGTGTCCACTCTTTGAAATCCATAAGTGGTTTTGAAAACTAACTCACAACAGGCAACATTCTAATGAGAAATTGGAATACATGCCTTCTTTCATTCTTTTCACTTTTCTTCTCTTTACAAGCACCAAAAATTCATATAAACAGCTGTTTTATTGTTGGAAAAGGACAATGAGGAAACAAAAATAGACTTAAAAAGGTTATTTTTCTGTAAGTAGCAGTCCTTGGTATTTACAGGCAGAAAGAAGAAGGCTGCTTTCTGTCCCAGCCTGAATTCATAAGCCTAACTTGATCGTCTTCTGAAGAATTTATGAATCATGGTTAATAATCAGTTTAGACTTTCCTGAGGGAAGAATCACATTTTGAAGCTACAAAGGTCTACTAAATAGCCCATGGGAAATGACCCCGCATCCCATTAAGTATAAAAACTCACTACTGTAGGATTCTATGTCAGAGGTAAAACATTTCTCTCTCTCCTCCCTTCAAGCGTCAGAGAGCTCCCCCTGCCTAAATGCTTTATGAAGATTGAAAAGGCATACCAGATTGCTTCTTCTCAGGGAAAACTGTTTTCTTCTTGAAAAAGTTTTTTCCCTTTTACTTTGAGGGAAAAGAAAATAAAACCTTTCTTTTCTTCATTCTCTTATTCTCTTATATTTATTACTGTCCACCTCTAAAAAAAAAAACAAAAACGAAAAAACAAAACTTTTTTCTTTCTTTTATCTATTTCATATGCCTATGGGAAACACCATAGTTCTTTTCTTCCTATTCCATGAATCAGATACAATGTATGCTTTATCTTACTTAGACCAGGTTGCTATTTTCCTATTTAAATGGGAGATATGGATTGAAAGTCAGATTTGAAGGACAGGGGAAAAGTTCTTAGTTCATTGTGATTTAAGGCTTTGTGGGCCAGTTTTTGCCTGATGAAAAGCAAAATCACAATCATATTATTAAGAAATAAAATGTAATGCTCATTTCCTTAATTACCTATTTACAGTTCACCGGCATAAGTCATTCCTCATTAGGTTTGCTGTCTCTTCAATTACAATGATGGCATTGGTGACATTTTCAACAGGAAAAAGTCATTTAAAAACACAACTTCGTGTGTATTGAGTTTACAGGCAAGGTGTTAGTAGCAGGGTGGGGGTGTAGGTGGTCTACAGGGGTGGACTTTGTGAAAAGCTGCTCCATGTTAGAAAAGAAAAATGGAATGAAAAGCAAAACAAAAACCAAACAAACAAACAAAGAAAAAAAAAAGAGGACAGAAAATATTAGAAATTCTGGAAAATAAGGGAATTACATTCTGACACAATGATCTGAAAAATCCCAAGAAAAAAGATGTGAGAGTCTTCATCAAATTATAATCATAGAATCACAGAACCATAGAATCATAGAATGATTTAGCTTGGAAGGGACCTTAAGGATCATTTAGTTCCAGCTCCCTGTTATGGGCAGGGACACCTCCCACTAGACCAGGTTGCCTAATGCCCCATCCAACCTGGCCTTAAACACTTCCAGGGATGGGGCATCTACAGCTTCTCTGGGAAACCTCTTCCAGTGCCTCACCACCCTAACAGTAAATAATTTCTTCAGAATATCCAATCTAAACTTACTCTCTTTTAGTTTAAAAAAATATCCCTTATCCTATCACTACATTCCCTGCTAAAGAGTCCCTCCCTATCTTTCCCGTGGGCCCCCTTTAAATAATGGAAGGCCACTGTAAGGTCTCCTCAGTCTTCTCTTCCCTAGACTAACAAATCCCATCTCTCTCAGCCTCTCTGCACAGGAGAGGTACTCCAGCCCTCTCATGATCTTTGTGGCCCTTCTCTGGACTAGCTCGGAAAAGTCTTTGTCTTTCTTAATGCTGTGGGGCCCAGAGCTGAACACAGTATTCCAGGTGAGGTCTCATAAGAGCAGAGTAAATATTATTAATCTGGTTGCAATTATACTAACATTTATACTTCCATTTATGTACAGTAAAAATGATATATTTTATATATATATATATATATACAAACTTTCAAGTATTTTCCATTTTCTGTGATGTCATACTCACCTTTCTACTGCTCCACTGTGTCCTTAAGGACAATGGCTTCAGTTTTGGGGAAGGAAGATGTTACATCAAGTCATTGGCACCTCTAGTCCTTTGACAGTTCTTGCCTATGATGGTGATGTGTGTCTTTCTCCTTAATGGTGTCTTCCTCCTGACATTGTTATCTGCTTAGAGTAATTTTATTGTTTGTTAACCTGTTCTATACCTTGTCCTTTCTTCATTGTTCTGAAAGTCCATGGTATATCCAAATAATATATATACACATATATGTTTTACATTTATTGGGTATTTGTCCTTTTGCTCTCTTTGTTATCACTAAACCAGGTTTTACTCAAATCCCAAGGTGACATCTCTATGATGAACAATAATTGGCCACAGGTGAATCACTTATACCTCTCGAGTCTCCAGTGTTACCCCCTCCCTGTATTTTCAAGGTGTCTGCTGCCATCCCATGTCTTTACTCCTCTATACTTTATTTTATTCCAGAAAAATGGATCCTTCATTCCACTCGAGTGACTATCTGCTATTATTGTCTATTAATTACAAAATATACAGAACAATAATTGTTACACCACACAACACTGCAAAGCTAGCCTAAAGCTAAAACAAAGTAGGTAACAGTTACCTCATCATAAGATATTTTTCATTAGGATCTAAAACCAAATCTGCAGACAGGCTGAGATAAGTTCAGGCAAAGCCTGACAGGTTCTGATTCCTAAAAGAAGGCTGTGGTCTCTTACAAGCTGTAGCAATTCCATGTTTACTGGGCTAAAAGGCTGCACTGAGTAATAAAAATTGAGCTTTTCCCCTGCAGTAAGGAATTCCTTACTGCAGTTGAGTTCCCAATAGATATTAAGCAACAGTACAACCACTACATACATCTATTGGAGCACTCAGTAAGTCACTGTTTGAAAAAAATATATATAAATAAATAAAAAATGGGAGAAGAACAAGCAAGGGTGAAATATAAACCGCACTCTATCCAACTCCTTCTGGAATATGGATTCTTGAAGACCATTCTCGTTTGACAAAGAGCACACAAAACTGAATACACTCATAAGTTTTAAACCTTTATCCTGTCTTAACATGTCTCCACCAAAAGCTGTTAGACTCTTCATCTTGTATTTATTCAGGCCACTAGCTCAGATTGTGGATTTAGCTTGGATAAGAAAAAATTCAATTTGTACTGCCCAGAAATTACTCTGGAGAGATTTTTTTTTTTCTCATAACACAAGGTTATGATTGCTCTTAGCCTTCTGTGTCATGTACAAAACAGTTGATTCCTACTCCATTGCTTCTTAAGCACTTCCTGCACAGAGGACAACCTCACAAATATGTCATGTACTTTGCAGGATGGGGCAGAAGTGTCATTAAAAATTAATGGAAACATGCCCTATGATTTCATGTGTAAAACTCTAAGTGCTTTCCTGGTGCCATATATATTTCATTATAAAACTATTAATGACATAGCTAATTATTGCACAACACATTCTTAGTGCATTAAAAATAAAAAATAAAAAAAAATCTATGCATAGCCTCAGAAAAGAAATGGAAGTGCATTTTATAACTAGTATGTAGCTTGCTTGATTAAAGCAAAGTTATTCTTTAGTTTCTGTATCCATACAGTCCTATTTGGCCCAAGCAGGAATACAGAAGTGTGCAGAACAGACTTGCCAAGGTTCTGATAAAATATTTACTTGCTCGTTTTATTCCTGGACTGATGATTCAATGTCTTTGGAAACTACTTCCGACAGCAAGCATCTTACCAAACATACTTAAATGTATCTTGTGTATACGGATGAGTCCAGTGTATCCAACAACAACAGACAAATAAAGCCATCTACTGAGAATTGGTCACATAACTTGAACATGAATACTTAGTTGTTATTCAGTGTTTTACATCTGTAGATCTCGGAGTACTTTTTCAAAATATTATTATCCACACTTCTCACTGTGGAAACTGAATCACAAAATGATAAACAAGTTCTGTAGTGCCAACGCACATAGAGATTTGGTAAAGTTTGTGAGACAAATGTCAAATTTTACCCTCTGTTATGAGAGTCTAGTTTACCAGAAAATAACATAAAAGTGTCCATAAGAGTTTCTCTGATACAGATTAATGAAACAACAGTGATGTTTTATTTCATCCAGGAAAATACCTTAACCCATTGGCCCACTGTCTTTTGTTGATAACTTTCCCACAGATTTCTTCTTCCCATCCTTTTAAGTACAACGAGCGTTGAAGATTTAGGAAGAAAACTGGAAAAGAAAACTCATAACTAGCAAAAACGTAAAATATCTTTTCAAGCATGTCTATAGTTAAAGCATTTTTAAGAAACATCCACTAGTCCTTTGCTGTCAGAATAAGTTTTTCAAGCAAACACTTCTATGTATAAGGTTGTAATATTTTATGATTTATTCCCATTGACATGAACACAAAGGCCCTCAATTTTCTTACAGAAGAGGTAAAAGTTTTTTTTTTTCTTATAAAAACAACTCTTTAGCAGACATATTGCTTGTTTAGATAAAAAGATTGAATACAACTCTAAGTATAAAATAAAGCTATTGGAAAAAAAAAAAAAAAGGCAACATTTTCCTACATGAAAGCTTATTTATAAATCTCACCTGGGATTAGCCAAGAATTTTCACATGTGGATCAAATGAAGGATGAGTGGAAAGTAATTAAAATATGATATATTATATAGAAAGACAAAAGTTTAGAAGCCCATCTGCAGCCTACTTATGTGAGAGACTTGGAGAAAACTGACACAAAAAAATGCCTGTAAATGTGAACACAGCAAGTAACCACATGTTGCTATTACAAAAGCATCATTTACATTAAACATCTGGATTTTGTGAACTTCATTCAAAAAAAAAATAATAATAACACCAAATGCTGGAGTGTACTTTGGAGTTCCAACTCCAAATCTCATTTTCCTTAATTGACTTCTCCTAAGCATTCTGAGAATGCTTTTCATTGCAGTCGTAACAATATCAGCACAATTAATTACACTAAAAAACACCCTTCTTACAGGAGCACATCTTGTTGAAAAATCGGCATATTTTAACTTTTCTAGTGCTTTCAGATAAAGCATTAAAGTTTCTGGAAGTACAGAAAGAACTCCATCTGAGAAGAGACTAAATGATAAGGACTACTTTATTTAGACCTCTACAATGACTAAAATAACGAAGTCAAAGTTAGAAGAAATGTTAAGGATATATGTAAAACAAGGAGGGCAAGTGGTACCATCAGAGATTATTTGTCCTCTCACTGTTTTCAAATTTATATACTTAACTAATAACACATGAATGGACTACCATAGTCAATAACTCAGGACTTCCACCTGCGTATAGAGGTTACTTATACTCCTTAGAGAAGTTATGTACTGGGAAGAGTTTCTATTTTGTCAGAAGATTAAGTAACGCAATATTACACAATGGCAACTATGTGAGCCTGGCAATACAATGCCAACAATGAGATCTAAATGCTTTTTTTGGATCAAGTTATCATTCAGTGCTAAGACTTAGTCTAAAATTGGCGTTTGGAAGCAGACCAAACAATAAGACAGCTCCAGAATCAGGGAAGTAGAAGAAAAATAATGAGTCTATAAATACTGTATTTGCAGTGGGTAATTTGGCACATTTCTTCATAAAATATATGAAGTTAAGAAAACAGTGTTTTGGTTTTTTTTTTAAGTCTCTCTCAGATAGTGATCCATAGTTTTCATACCTTACCACTTTATACTCTGTTGTCTTCATAGATATGTTCTCTGATACAAGAAGGAGAAACTGAGAAAAAAAAATAAATTAGTATATGTTGTTACCTTCCCTTTTTTTATACCAATAATATTAAATAATAAATACGCCCTTTTTGGCCATATGCCAACCAACTTGCTTTAGTCATTTGGTACTGTTTAGATTAGTCTGTATCTAAATTATTGATAAGAGGATCTGTTTTACTATAATGCTCTTTTTGTGGTTCCTTGAATTTACAGCAACAAAATATCAAATTTGAGCAGGAAAAAAAGACACATTAATTTGATAGGATTTTTTTTTTTTTTTATCAGAGTGTTTACAGATGCAGTTACAATTTCTTTACACACTACAAGCTAATAGTCAGACTGTCACCTCTTTCCATGAGGTATAATATCTTGTTCTGTGGAAATCAAAGATACTATACCTCTCAGAGAAATCCTGTTCCTAATATCTAGACCATTTCTTATATCTAAACTAACAAGTTACCTTTATGGAGTTCTCTTGTGGGAATATTAAAAGCCCTTAGTACTTTTTCTTTTTTTATTTTCCTTTCTTACCTCACTCATCACTGCATATGCAGATGGGGAAACAAAAATTTTACAGAGGATCCAATCTGGCCACATGCTAGACACAGGCATCTAGAACATTTTCAGTGGAGGCTCTCTGGGGTCATCTCAAATCTGGTCCCAGACAAACTGCAGCCAAACGTGGTAATTAAAACAGAAGTTTACTGTGGCCTCAACATCACCTATAGATCACATCAGACTATATAAATAAAAGATATGCATCCATGTAATAGCGAAAGAGAAAGACAAAAAGGTTTGAACTGAAGTATATAAATGTTCATATACAATGGTATAATACACATTCCTTCATTCTCCAGAAATCATGTAAAAATGTTCTATTCTATGAAAAAGTGTCTGTGTCCCATGAGGAAAGACAGATTTCACAATTCAGGTAATCCATATCTTTCATTTGCTTTTCCTAGAGCAAAACTCCAGTCTCAGAGGTACAAAATAAATTTCTGAGCCAGAGGAAGGTACGCCATGCCTGGTGTACCTATGCTACTATCAACTATTGTTATCTGGACATGAAAACAGTGGTCTAGATATGACTGCACTAATTGTGGCTCACAGAAGGTTTTTGCTAGGGAACATTTCTGTAGTTTTCGTAAGTAATCACGATGGCATTTATTGTGCTATGATATGATTATACAAGCAAATTGTTGACAGGTAAAGTTAAATATATTAATTTACGTACTTGACCTCACTGGAATCCATAGCAAGAAAGAACACTTCATTTGAGGGGAGGTATTAAAAAGCTAGGGAGACTATGTTATACAATTGGCAGAAACAGGATTAGCACTGTTCAGTTTAGCGGGGCCATGCCTCTATACTTCAGAAGGAAATGGCTGCTGGTATCATTCCAAGCAAATTTACCAATATTCTTTTTTCACAAATAAAAGAAATAAGTACATAAATAAAGGTCTATTATTTACTATTATTAGCATAATATTACTAAGAACAACCACTAGTGGAAATGATCATACCCTTTTTATTAGCACATATTTCAGAGATATCCCAAATTATCTTTTAGTTGGTTTCCTTATTAATTCAGATAGAGAAGACACATCATTACAAGATTAAAACTGCATTATTATTGCTGGGTGATATCAAGCTTACTGGAAACAATAGTCGTTGTGACAACAATCACTGAAAAAGAAAATTAAATATGTCTAAAATTACTACTGATAAGGCTATAGTCAGAACTCTCTTTTTAATCTACATTATAACAAGTGTTTTTTTTTCTTTCATGTTGCTAAATCATATAAATATTAGACTAAATTGCACCAACATTTGTGCCTTACTCCAGTGCTTCACTTACATAAAAGTAAGAAACATTTACTAATTTTCCAAATATGGTATATCAGATGACTCTTGGAAATACTCACCCACACCACTCATGAAAAAGAAAGTTCCTTCCGGCATGTAAGAACAATATGGACAAAGATATATTTTGCAATGCAAATAAAAAGGATGAAATAAACGAACACTTCCATCAGACTGACTGTAAAATCATAAGGCTGCAGAGTATGATATGCATAAATAATTATATACAAATATATACTTTGAAAATGAACATCAAAAGTGTGTTTATATTGCAGTGAAATTAAGCATGTGTCCCAGTTAATATTAATAAATTCCCTGTTATCTAAGTGTGTTTTCATTTTAGGAACATTTTATTTTGTAGTCATCCCCACTGAGTTGGAGTCACTGTTACAATTCTTACACGAAAACCACATGAGTGGACCACTACTGTGAGCAAAAAAGCCTTCCTGGCTTCTCTGCCACTGATGCTTCTGAATGGGGTACTACAGAGTCATATTTGTGGTGTTACACAAGGTTCTTTTATATACATGGTTCTAGCTGATAACCAACTGTATAATTTGAAGAATATATGCATCAGAAAACAGAATAAAAATTGTCAGTGGAACACTGTAAAATAGAATTTGAAAGTACTGAGGGAAATGATGGAGGAAAGGTGTTCTGTACTACAGAAAGCCTGATATTAAGTGCTACCAAGCCATTCACACAATTTTGTGTGTTTATTAATTCCAATTATATATTTAAACAGGAAAAATAAAGCTATGGGACTACACTGCCTAACTAAGCTAGTAAAATGATTGCCACCTTCTAAGGGGAGATCAGAGAAGCATCAAACGCAAAATGCACAATGGTAATGTGAAAAGTCAGCCAGTTAACTCTGGAGAAGCTAAAAACCATGAAGGAATATTGAGGCTGTGTTTTTAGAAACTTAACAGTTTCTGAACCAGTGATTCCTGGGCAGATCCATATCAGAAATCCCCAAGAGAAGAGGTAATTCTCCTGGTCCTGAGTCAGCCCCTAGGAATGTGTCATAACACTATCATCAAAGAGCCAGGGTAACTACAACATATTCAGGCTCAACAGTTTTGTGTGAATAACCTGAAGAATTTTCTGCTGTCATGGAACATTTAAAAAGGGAACAACAAAAAGTGAGGAAGCTACTTAAAAATAAACTAAAAAGAGAAGCTAAAGGAGTAAATTCTTTACTGGAAATTTAGGAATAATTTTGGAGCCTCATGTTGGCAGTGCAACACAAATGCACACATAGTTTGCAAAGAATATTTTAGAAAGAATAAGAGAAAATCAGGATGGGCAAACAGCAGAATAAGAAAGTGTATTAAAGATAAAAAGCTATCCTTTAAAAAAACTGAGGTTTAATCTGAATAAGGAAAAGAGAAAAGAACATGAACTTTGGTAGCTTAAATGTAAAAGCACAGTAAGGCCAGGAAAAAAACAAACAAACAAACAAACAAAAAAACACACACACACACAAAAAACAAACTTATCAGGAGCAGGAATTCTGCCTAAAGGGCCAATAAATAGCCAAGGCATAAAATGAGTGCTTGGATGAGATGACAACACAGATGACAACATAGCACAAGAACTAAATTGCTATTTCAAATCTCTCTGCATCAGGTAGGCATCTGAAGATTTTTTTTTTTTTTTATTTTTATTTAAAGCCAGAACTGTTTTTCACAGAGAACAAAACGAGAATACAAATATCAGATTTAAATGTCAGGAGTACAGCATATAGGACAACTTGGCAAAATGAATGATTTTAGATCACTAAAGCCAAACGTGTATCCAGGAGCTATGCTGAAATTCAAGAAAGAAATGGATGAACTACTGACTGAAGTATGTGACTTTACTCACAACTGTCTTGCTACCGGAGAGCCAGAAAGAGACTTCCTCTGGAGATGAAGGGCACCACAGATCGATAAGCCCTGTGTCCACACTCTGAATGAAACTGATAAAAAAAAATATGACAATGTCTGGAAACTGTACAGTGGGCCTAGAAAGTAAATAGTCACAGTTCAAGAAGAGACTCTAACCTGGCTAAATAACCAGTTATAAATTAGAAGGCAGTGAAATGAATGGTTATTTTTTAGAGGAGAAAAGTGACCAGTGCATTTCTAAATAAATAGTCATGAAAAGGAGATGAATAACTATGTTATCAAGTTTGCTGATCACAGTGGATCATTAAAGGAGAGCTGGCTGCAGAGAACTGCAGAAGGACTACACAGCACTAAAGGACTGGATTATAAATTGGAAGATGGAATTCAATGCAGGGAAATGTGAAGTGATGCACATGTGGAAAAACAAACTTAATTTTATGATAGGTTCTATAATGATGGGTTCTAAGATGACCGTTACCACTCAGGAATGATATCATCAATTATAATAGACAGTTTCACAAAATTATCTCTTCAGTGTTAATATATATATATATATATATATATAAAACAAGGCAGAAAATATAATTTTGTTACCATATAAATCTCTGGTGCACCTGCACTAGAACAATTGTGTACATCTGATCCTCCCATCCTAAAGCACATATGACAGGAAGTCAGGAAAAAAAATGCAAAAAAAAATGAAAACAAAGCCCAAAACCAAAAACAAATTATGATAATGTCTATTGATAGGTGTAGGACAGTTTCCAAGTGAAGAAATATTAAATAGGTTAGCATGCCTCAAGTAGTGCGGTATAGGGTCCTCTTCGCCTTCAGTTCAAGAACTAGAAGCAATCAAACAAAACCATTAGTTGACATGTTCAAATCAAGAAAAAAAGAATGATCTCCACACAAAATGTAAATTAACTATGGTAGTAGCCAATTCAAAAGGCAGTGGGACCAACTGTTCATTTGGATTCAAAAAACAATCAGAAGAAGATATGGAAGAAAAGGTCAATGAAGTCTGTAAGGAATGGAGATATCACCATTGCCTACAAAAGTTTTCCAAGAATGTAACTGCCAGAGGAAGAAAATGTTCAGGGAATTTCACAGTGCTTGTCATCATCCTCCATTTTATTTTAGGCATCTGCTTTTGCCTACTGTAAGAGGCAAGATATAGGACCAGACAGGCTTTTGGTCTGAACTAGCATAGCTGTTCATATGTTCTTAGTGATAAAATTTTCTGTTCTTCATTATGAAATAAATAAATAAATAAATAAATAAATAAATAAATTGTTAAGTTTTCCACATATTAGTCAAGACTGAATGTTATTTTAATTTTTTGCAAGTTGAGCTTGAAAGCCCTTCTCTTGATCATCATATACTGAAGAAAAGAAAAGAAAAGAAAAGAAAAGAAAAGAAAAGAAAAGAAAGAAAGAAAAGAAAAAGAAAAGAAAAGAAAAGAAAAGAAAAGAGAAAGAGAAGAGAAGAGAAGAGAAGAGAAGAGAAAGAGAAGAGAAGAGAAAGAAGAGAAGAGAAGAGAAGAGAAGAGAAGAGAAGAGAAGAGAGAGAAGAGAGAGAGAGAAGAGAAGAGAAGAGAAGAGAAGAGAAGAGAAGAGAAGAGAAAGAGAAAAGAAAAGAAAAGAAAAGAAAAGAAAAGAAAAGAAAAGAAAAGAAAAGAAAAGAAAAGAAAAGAAAAGAAAAGAAAAGAAAAGAAAAGAAAAGAAAAGAAAAGAAAAAGAAAAGAAAAGAAAAGAAAAGAAAAAAGGAAAGGAAAGGAAAGGAA
>NC_137695.1:95361729-95664229 GCF_964034855.1 Anser brachyrhynchus
AAGGAAAGGAAAGGAAAGGAAAGGAAAGGAAAGGAAAGGAAAGGAAAGGAAAGGAAAGGAAAGGAAAGGAAAGGAAAGGAAAAAAGAAAAGAAAAGAAAAGAAAAGAAAAGAAAAGAAAAGAAAAGAAAAGAAAAGAAAAGAAAAGAAAAGAAAAGAAAAGAAAAGAAAAGAAAAGAAAAGAAAAGAAAAGAAAAGAAAAGAAAAGAAAAGAAAAGAAAGAAAAGAAAAGAAAAGAAAAGAAAAGAAAAGAAAAGAAAAGAAAAGAAAAGAAAAAAGAAAAAAAATAAGCCATCAACTTTTGCAGAATCTTTACATTCACGCTTACAGAAGAGAAAGTTTCTTTACCTTTTAAATCACTCATTCAGGTACATGAAGGTTAAGCAAGGTCAGATTTTTATAATATTGGTGACAATTAGGAGTGATCAAGTTACTGCATTGTAATTATTTACCGTGTATCTATTGAACCTTCATAGTTGGTTGTATGTGTGCTCCTGATGTGGCACGATTGTAAAGACAAATGCTTTTTTTCAGCTCTGACCATGTAGTTGGCAGCTGTGTGACAATACCCACATACAGGTCATTAAAAGAACTTTTTTATCAAAAGTTTCAGAAAAGAGAAAATCCCAGCAATCAAAAATAGTGTATGCTTGTGACATAACTTCTCATTTTAGTAACTCATGCTTCCTTTCACCTTTCTCATTTGGTAAGATGATATTTCCCTCATACAACACGGTTTCTCCCCTTTGTTCAAGGAGAGACAGGGTACCAGAAGATAAAAATTCAAAACAGTGGTCCTGCTGTGACAGAACATAATGAGGAAAATGTTTCAAGGCCATAGAATTATTATGTGTAATAACACATATGAAGTTCACTGGATATAGAAATCAACATTTGCGTGTTTTGAATGAATTTTCTACAATTTTCCAACTATGTAAGAAATATCATTAAGAATAGTTGTACATGTCGACAAGTGGACTGTAATATGAACAGAAACTGTGATAATGGAGGATTTTATTTACATATGTATTGATTGAAAAACAGCTATGCAAAAAAGCAACAACCACAACAACAACAACAACAAAACAAGGAAATTAATATGAAATTATAGTGCAAGACTGGATGCTACTGAGCTTGTTGGATTGTTTGTGGGAAGAGTCCTTTCTCTCATCATTTCTGGGAATAAGATTGCACAGAAAAAAAAAATCATATAAAATTATTAAACTAAGTAAACTAAGTAAACCTTTTCACATAGCATAAGAAGTCTTGGCAGAGAAGGGGGAGAGAAACAACTCCAAGTTATAAGATAGGCAGATTGTAGTGGCTTGCTGGAGTGTGTTAAAATCATTCTGCCTAATTTTTCTTTGTATTTTATAAATTGTGTGCATCCAATGCAGCTTGAAAATGGGGATCTTCTCACCATTGGGAATATATATTTCTAGGTCTGATTTCTCATAACCTGTATTGAAACCAACCAGCATGTTTCTATTGTTTCCAAAATGACACTTTCTTTTCACTCTTGGAACATCTGAATTTACGTTGCATTTCCAAAGAGATTTTGTTTGGGTGTTCTCCAATGCAGAGAAGAGACTACTGATGAGCACTGGGAAATAATCTGAGAAATGGCTGCTGAGCCTGCAACTGAAATTCATCTCAGCTAAATCTAAACAGGGAGGAGGGTTATAGAGGTCAAATGTAGTTATGTAGTATGTAAAGAGTAGAATGAGCAAATAATTGAAAGGCTTTTGAAAAATATATAAACAGTCTGGTAAAAAGACAGATTGAGGAGGGTTTATACAAATAAGCAGAAGAAAGTTAAAAGGATAATTAGAGGAGCAAAGAAATAATATTGAATGTCAAGTTGCATGGAATATTTCAATTAAGGGCACTTCAACTATATCTGTAATAGAGACATAAGTTCAAAGGTTAAATTGTCCCATTAAAAATAATGATAGGGGATTGAAGACAGGGCACAAGGAAATGGCAATTTGTTAAATATTATTTACTTCTATTATTACAGCTGAAGAAGATGGAAAACTGCTTGGGAGAAGAACTGTGTATTTTGAAAAGGTGCAGGTAAAACTGGAAATAAATGGGGAGAGTCATTTGGCTGCAAATGTACATTTCCTTAGTGTCATACAAGGAGGTGTAAATGAGATATAGGAAATACACTCTGGTTTTAAATTAGGGATGTTCTAGGTCTCATTAACGCTGGTGTAGCACAAATACCTTTATAATCATTTTTTCACAGTGAAGCTGATCATGGGCTTTTAGAAAACGAAGTAATAGAAATTATCAAGGGTAGTGGCAGATTAATCCACCAACACATACTATTCAAATCCAGCGGAGGGAATGTGAGATAGAAGAGCAGAACTAGTCCAAACCTATACTAAAAAACTGTATGGAAATAAATATGGGGAAAACCTTAAAAGACTCTTGCAAAATACACAGAAATGTATTTCCTCAGATCAGATACTAGCACTGCAATGAAATATTAAAGCTTTGAGCTGGAAAAGTATCACAGCATATAAATGAATACACTAACCATGTCAGTTTATAAACTGTGAATAAAATTCAAGTAGAGTATCATATTCAAAAGATCTGGAAATGTTTGTATGGCATAAGTTTTAAAATAGCAATACAGAACAAAAGCAGCATACACAGTAATGAGATAAATTAGAATATTTTTAAAACACAGAGAGAGAAGTAGGAATACTATACAATGTACATTAACTATAAAGACTTAAATACAAGATAAGATTTCTGTGATTAAATACTTTTGAAAATCAAAGATGAGCACCCTTTTTTTCCAAAATTTCCTGTTCACTATTCACTTAAGGATTTGTGGACTTCTAAAAGTATCCAGTAGCCAGCAACTCCTATCAAAATTGTGGGAATCAAGAGTTGCTGGGAGTTCTGAATATCTGGCAATCTGAATGCATCATCTTTCATAATACCATTTTTACAGGGAAAAGTTAGACCTGTGCTGCCTTCTATGGCCTTCATTTGGCATTTTCCCTTTAATTGCTTGCAGACAAGGTTGGCTTGATCAGGTTCCCATCTGGTGCATCCCATCTCCTGTTCCATCTTTGCACCATTGGAAGCTCTGAGCTAAATCACGTGAGGGAGGAGCCTTTTGGATACAAAATGAAAAGTGGAAGGCTAGAAAGCTGTCCAGAAACCAATCTCCCCCTAGTTACAGCAGTCCAGACAACTAAATAGCAGATAAAGCCATGAACTAGATAAATATTTGTAGTCCTTGTCATATACCCTATGGAAAAACCCTCCATTAACTGAATTACATGGTATGTGTGCAATCTGAGCAATCAGTTCTGGCTTGCTCCAGCAGCAGTCTCTTTTACTAGAAAACAAACAAACAAAAAACTACTGCTTTCTCTGTAGTCAAAAAAACTACAGGCCAGGGATTGTTTAAAACTGTAGGAAGATCACAGAATCGTCTAGGTTGGAAGAGACCTCCAAGATCATCTAGTCCAACCTCTGACCTAACACTAACAAGTCCTACACTAAACCATATCACTAACGGCTACATCTAAACGTCTTTTAAAGACCTCCAGGGATGGTGACTCAACCACCTCCCTGGGCAGCCCATTCCAATGCCTAACAACCCTTTCAGTAAAGAAGTTCTTCCTAATATCCAACCTAAACCTCCCCTGGCGCAACTTTAGCCCATTCCCCCTTGTCCTGTCACCAGGCACATGGGAGAATAGACCAACCCCCACCTCTCTACAGCCTCCTTTAAGATACCTATAGAGAGCGATGAGGTCTCCTCTGAGCCTCCTCTTCTCCAGGCTAAACAACCCCAGCTCCCTCAGCCGCTCCTCGTAAGACTTGTTCTCCAGACCCCTCACCAGCTTGGTCGCCCTTCTCTGGACTCTCTCGAGCACCTCCATGTCCTTCTTGTAGCGAGGGGCCCAAAACTGAACACAGTACTCGAGGTGCGGCCTCACCAGAGCCGAGTACAGGGGGACAATCACCTCCCTAGACCTGCTGGCCACACTGCTTCTTATGCAAGCCAGGATGCTGTTGGCCTTCTTGGCCACGTGAGCACACTGCTGGCTCATATTCAGCTGCCTATCAACCAGTACTCCCGGGTCCTTCTCTGCCAGGCAGCTTTCCAGCCACTCATCTCCCAGCCTGTAGCGCTGCTTGGGGTTGTTACGCCCCAGATGCAGGACCCAGCACTTGGCCTTGTTGAACTTCATACAGTTGACCTCAGCCCATCGGTCCAGCCTATCCAGATCCTCCTGCAGAGCCTTCCTTCCCTCGAGCAGATCGACACATGCACCTAACTTGGTGTCATCTGCAAACTTACTGAGGGTGCACTCGATCCCCTCATCCAGGTCATCGATAAAGACATTAAAGAGGACCGGCCCCAGCACTGAGCCCTGGGGGACTCCACTAGTAACCGGCCTCCAACTGGATTTGGCTCCATTCACCACAACTCTGGGCCCGGCCATCCAGCCAGTTTTTAACCCAACAAAGCGTACGCCAGTCCAAGCCACGAGCAGCCAGTTTCTTGAGGAGAATGTTGTGGGAAACGGTGTCAAAAGCCTTACTGAAGTCAAGGTAGATCACATCCACAGCCTTCCCCTCATCCACCAAGCGCGTCACTTTGTCATAGAAGATCAGGTTCGTCAAGCAGGACCTACCTTTCATAAACCCATGCTGACTGGGCCTGATCGCCTGGTTGCCCTGCAAGTGCCGCGTGATGACACTCAAGATAATCTGCTTCATGAGCTTCCCTGGCACTGAGGTCAAGCTAACAGGCCTATAGTTCCCCGGGTCTACCCTCCGACCCTTCTTGTAGATGGGCGTCACGTTTGCTAGCCGCCAGTCGACTGGGACCTCCCCCGATAGCCAGGACTGCCGATAAATAATGGAAAGCAGCTTGGCCAGCTCCTCCACCAGTTCGCTCAGTACCCTCGGGTGGATCCCATCTGGCCCCATCGACTTGCGTACATCCAAGTGTTGTAGCAGGTCGCCAACCATTTCCTCATGGATAGCGAGGGCCACATCCTGCTCCCCATCCCCTTCCACCAGCTCAGGGTACTGGGTATCCAGAGAACAACCGGTTTTGCCGCTAAAGACTGAGGCAAAGAAAGCATTGAGCACCTCAGCCTTTTCCTCATCCCTTGTAACTAAGTTTCCCCCCGCATCCAGTAAAGGATGGAGATTCTCCTTAGTCCTCCTTTTTGTGTTGATGTATTTGTAAAAACGTTTTTTGTTATCTTTAACGGCAGTAGCCAGATTGAGTTCCAGATGAGCTTTGGCCTTTCTAATTTTGTCCCTGCACAGCCTCGCAACATCCTTATAGTCCTCTTGAGAAGCCCGCCCTCTTTTCCAAAGATTATAAACCCTCCTTTTTCTCCTAAGCTCGAGCCACAACTCTCTGTTCAGCCAGGCCGGTCTAGTTCCGCGTCGGCTCGTCTTTGGGCACGTGGGGACAGACCACTCCTGAGCCATTAAGACTTCCTTCTTGAGGAGTGCCCAGCCTTCCTGGACTCCTTTGCCCTTCAGAACCTCCTCCCAAGGGATTCTGCCAACCAGTGTCCTGAACAGCTCAAAGTCAGCCCTCCGGAAGTCCAAGACAGCGGTTTTACTGGTCCCCTTCCTGACTTCGCCAAGAATAGAGAACTGAACCATTTCGTGGTCACTCTGCCCAAGACAGCTTCCGACCACCACATCTCCCACCAGTCCGTCACTGTTTGTGAACAGAAGGTCTAGCGGGGCACCTCCCCTGGTATGCTCTCTAACCAGCTGCATCAGGAAGCTATCTTCCACGCTCTCCAGAAACCTCCTAGACTGCTTTCTCTGGGCTGTGTTGCGTTTCCAGGATGTGTCTGGGAAGTTGAAGTCCCCCACGAGAACAAGCGCTGACGATTTCGCGGCTTCTGCCAGCTGCCTGTAGAACTCCTCATCAGTCTCCTCATCCTGGCTCGGTGGTCTATAACAGACCCCCACCAGAATGCTTGCCTTGTTGGCCTTCCCTCTGATCCTAACCCATAGGGACTCAACCTTATCATTCCCAGCCTCAAGTTCCTCAACATCTAAACACTCTCTAATATAGAGAGCCACACCACCACCCCTTCTGTGCCGCCTGTCCCTTGTGAAGAGCCTATAGCCACACATTGCCAGCACTCCAGTCATGAGAGTGGTCCCATCACGTTTCCGTGATGCAACCAAGTCATAGCCTTCCCGCTGCACGATGGCTTCCAGCTCCTCTTGTTTGTTACCCATGCTGCATGCATTAGTGTAGATGCACTTCAGTAGGGCCATTGCCTTCTTCCCTGGCTTTGCCATCGTTCCCCCTGGCACAGCTCCAACAAGCCTTCTTTCAGCCCCATCCCCCTTCTTTCCTAGTTTAAAGCCCTCTCAACGAGCCCTGCTAGCTCCTGGGCTAGGATCCGTTTTCCCCTTAGAGATAGGGACCTGTCTGCGGCCATCAGGCTGGGTGCCGAGTAAAGCGCCCCATGGTCAAAAAAAACAAAATTTCTGTGTTGGCACTAGCCTCTGAGCCACGTGTTAATCAGGTGGGCTTTCTGTGTCCTCTCGGTACCCCTCCATGCCACTGCAGGGATAGACGAAAACACCACCTGTACTCCCGCTCCATCCACTAACTGTCCCAGTCCCCTAAAGTCCCATTTGATAGCCTTCAGGCTTCTGTCATCAATATCATCACTGCCAGCCTGGACTATCAAAAGAGGGTAGTAGTCAGAGGGGCGAACCAGGTTGGGAAGCTTCCTGGCAACATCCCTGACCCTGGCCCCAGGGAGGCAGCAGACTTCCCTACGGGTAGGGTCAGGTCGACAAATAGGGCCCTCTGTTCCCCTGAGAAGGGAGTCGCCTACTACTCACCCTTCTGTCTTTCTTGGTGGAGGCAGTCTTGAGGCGTGGAGTCGGCTTCCTCGCCCTAGGCATCCTCCTGGGTAGACTTTCTACCTCGTCCTCACCCACCGGTCTCTCAAGCTCCAGGGCCTCAAATCTGTTACGTAAGGGCACCTGGGAAGGCGGGGCCGGTAGGGGAGGGCGTTGCCTGAAAGGTCGAGCAGGGACCTGTTTCCATCCCTCCTCAACTTCTAGGTTGCCTCCCTCTGCCCGACAGCGACAGGGCAGGGGGTCCATCCCCATTAGGGGTGTCTCACCCCGGTACCTCTCCTTCAGGCCCTGCAGGGAGTCACTCCACCAGTCTATCTCCCGCTCACACTCCCTAATAGCCCTCAACCTCTCCACCTCCTCTTTGAGTTCTGCCACCAGGCGGACCAGGTCATCCACCTGCTCGCACCTCGCACACATGGTGCCTCTGCCTCCCTCAGATGGCAGCAACAGGCTCAGACACTCAAAATACTGTCTTTGTCCTTTGAAAGCTTATCTGTGGCTGGTGCAGATTCTCTGCTTGGCTGTTTGCTGCTTTTGAGCCTCCTGCCTTGTCTGCACGTCTACAGCAAAGTATTATAAATAATGAAATATCCCAAGAGGGAAGGGAACCACAAGGATCATCAAGTCCTGACTCCACACAGGACCACCCAAAAATGAGAATATATGTCTGAGATCCTTGTCCAAATGCTTCTGGAACTCCAACAGGCTCAGTGCTGTGACCACTGCCCTGGGGAGCCAGACCCAGTGCCCGACCACCTCTTGGTGAAGAACCTTTTCTTAACACCCAGTCTGACTCTCTCCCCTGTCCCAGCTCCATGCCATTCCCTTGGGTCCTGTCGCTGTCCCCACAGAGCAGAGCTCAGCGCCTGCCCCTCCGCTCCCCTAGTGAGGAAGCTGCAGGCCGCCATGAGGCCTCCCCTCAGTCTCCTCTGCTCTGGGCTGAGCAAACCAGGGGACCTCGGTCACTCCTCATTTGTCTTGCCCTCTAGACCATTCACCATCTTAGTAGCCCTTCTGTGGGTACTCTCTAATAGATTTATGCCTTCTTATGTTGTCGTGCCCAAAACTGCACACAGCACTTGAGGTGAGGCTGCAACAGGGCAGAACAGAGCAGGATAATCCCTTCCTTTGACCAGGTAGCAATGCTGTGCCTGATGCACCTTAGGGTATGGTTGGTGCTTTTGGCTGCCAAGGTACACTGCTGATTAATATTCAACTTGCTATCAACGAAGCCCCCCGCCCTCCAGATCCCTTTCTGAGGGGCTGCTCTACAGCCTCTCATCCCCCAGAGGCTATGTATGCATAGCAAGGGTTGCCCCTTCCCAGGTGCAGAATCTGGCACTTGTTAAACTTTATATTGTTGGTGACTGCCCAGCCCTCTAATCTGTCAAGATCTCAAGTATATCTGCTTCATTAGAAGACTTGATTACTGTATCTCTTTAAAAGCTCTCATTAGGTTTGTCGCATTACCTCTGAATCAAAGAGCTAAAGTGCTAGACTATTCTGATGAATTTGAAGTATATTATGCTAGTCCTCTACTTTGTACAGCAACCGTTTCCAATACAACTTATTTACTCTGAAACATCACTGTTTTTTAAAGTTCTTATTAATGTGGTCCCTGGCTCTGTTCTTGAATCTCATTTTGACAGGTATCTATGCTCCATGTATCTCCTGTTATTTAAATACCATACTGTCACCTCTTTGGAAGATAAATGTCTTTTGCACTGTTTAGTTCAATTTAAGATGGTCTAAATTATGTCACAGTGCACATTTTTATGTCTCTATGCTGTTTAAAATTACAAATGCCCTGATGGAGTAAGAGGAAAGATATTAATAAATTGTTATTATTACCATGGTAGCGATCAGGTTTGTTATTTCACTTCTTTAGAAGCAAGGAGAAAACATAATCATCAATAAGATGTTATTATTACTCCTATACAAAAAGTTTCTGTATTTCAAAAAAAAAAAATTATCAATGTGAGAAATATATGCTAAAAGCTAAGACTTGAGGCTTAAATCAGATTAGAGCATGAATCTGCTTTTATCATAAACGGAGAGGGAAAAAAATCCTTGAATTATTTTCTTTTTTCTATGCTACATATCTCAAGCCATTACTGCCAACCCATCAAACGAAAACTGCTTCTTCTAGAAGCTAAAATTGTGAACACTACAAGTCATGTTGCAGTTGACATGAAAACAACCATTGCTGGCATATCTTGTATTTTTACAGCTGACTATTCTCTCCCTGACATTTTTAGTAAAGTTGAGCAATATCCAGATTCCAGCCTTGATACCAGTCGGCACAGCAACATTCATCTTAAGATGACATCTGTTGAGAATTTTTCAATAACTTAATGGTTATAAAGCATGTGAGGAGGGGGATAATAGAGGGATTATGACATAAAAATGCTAAAGCCCTTGTGGGGGAACTGCTGCACATAAAGTTTTGATTTGGTAATTCAAACTAATGCAGTTTGTAGTCCTCTAGAGAGAGGGCAATAATGGTGCACAATATGCTCTTAAACACTGATGCATAACACATTGTGCTAGAGCCAAAAGGCACTGTACAATATCATTACGGTGCAGGGAGAAGTAGCAACTTTGGGAGTTGCTTTCATGAAGAACTGAATGCACAGGTAAAAAACAATGCTATTCCTCTCTTTTCCATGCTCCTTAATCTATTCATTTGGCTATCCTAAGAAAACATGCCATTTATTGTTAATATGGTAAAGCAATAATGGTAAGAGTACAAAGTTTGGTGTCATGCAATAATACATATAGTATAATAGTAATACATATTTTTTTTTACAAAAATGGATTGAGTAAGATTAAAATTTAGGATTGCCTTTGAAATCTGGAATCTAAAGATTTGGAGAAAGCTAGAAAAGATAGATAAATTTAAAGATGCCTGTACTTATAATTGAACCAAATGTAGTACTACTAATATTTTGGTGAGAATAAAAAGCATGTAGAAAGAAATTCTTAAAAACAGTATAGCGAATTATACCAAAATTTACACACCATACAAAGGATGCACATTCTTTTGAGTATTTTTTTTTCTTTTGCCTATTTTATTTTTTGTTGCAGTTGGTTTATTTAATTTGCATTGCATGTGCTGCTGGATGTAATGTGGAACATAAGATTTAAATAAGAACACAATTTTTTGATTACTTCTCCAGGACTTCTCGCAGAGTGAATTTAAGGTGACAAAACTAATATGTTTGAATGATAAATTATCTGCACTAGGACAAATCAAAATAAATAAATAAAAACTCTGCCACATTAACTGATTTTATAGAAAATGCATGTATAGATGACTTTTCAGTTCATAAGGATGCTGTCAAATTTGGGCAACTTCACCACTCACTTCCTGTAAATATAGTGATACCTTTTTGAGGTTTTCTAATCTCATTCAAAAGTTTAAGAAAAATGTAATTCAAAAGGCTACATCTTAAGAAATCCTTTAAGATAAATAAATTCATGACTTCAAACAAATGGTGATTCTTCTCACCTACCTTTTGTCACCTGAAGTCAATTTTCTATTGCAAACTGGTCAGTTTGTCTTGCCATACCTAATGGCGGCAACAAATGCAAAAATGGACAACTAATTGCATCCCAATGTCCTTGTATGGTTAGGTGAGAGCAACCAGACTTGGGGGAGCCTTTTCACTGTCTCCTAAAGAAGTCTCTGCTGTCTCCTGGCTCTCTCAGAAAGCTAGCTTACCTAATTCTGACCGACAAAGCGGGGTAAAATTCTGTCTTAATGAACCAGTAGGGAGGGTGTTGAAGTAAGTGGAGAGTTACCTACATGGAGGTGTTTAGTGCCATTTCAGACAGTGAGGGTAAATTTCCTTCCTGGCTTTGTGCTGCTGCTACAGAAGGTTGTGGCTTTCCTTTAAGTCCTGAGTTGTGACTGCTACCCTTGTGTTGATGTCTCAGGTAACTAAGTGCATGTAAAATGGAGTTAGATGCTGTTGCTGCTCTCTCTTTCACTCGTGTTGGGTTTACGTGGCAAGGTTTTGGTAGCAGGGGGCTGCAGGGGTGGCCTCTGTGAGAAGAGTCCAGAAGCTGCCCCATGTTACATAAGAGAGAGTTCCAGCTGGCTACCAAAGGGACCTGCCCAGGCTGCCCACAGCCAAGCCAATAAGCAATGTTGTTCATGGCTCTGGGAGAGCAGATTAAAGAAAGGAAACAAACAAACAAAAAAACTGCTGCACAACAGCAGCTGGGAGAGTGGAGTGAGAAGCAGCCCTGCAGCCCCCAGGCATGCAGCAGAAGTTCCCCTGTGGCCTGTGGAGAGGCCCCTGGTGGAGCAGGCTGTCCCCTTGCAGCCCATGGGTCCCACGTGGAGCAGATCTCCACGCTGCAGCCCGTGGAGGAGCCCGCGGTGGAGCAGGTGGATGTGGCCTGGAGGAGGCAGCGGCCCATGGAGAGCCCCCGCAGGAGCAGGCCCCGGGCCGGAGCTGCAGCCCGTGGAGAGGAGCCCCCGCAGGAGCAAGTGATCTGGCAGGAGCTGCTGTGGCATATTGGAGCAAGTTGCTTGTGATGGATGGACCCCATGATATGGACCCATACTGGAAAAGTTCTTGAAGATCTTTTAGTTTCTCACTGCTCTAGCTTGTTAGTAATAGGTAATAACTTAGGTTAATATCCCTATGCTGAGTCTATTTTGCCTGTGACAATAACTGTTGAGTAATCTCCCTGTCTTTCTCTTAACCCTTGAGCCCTTTTCATCGTATTTTCTCCCCTTTTCCCTTTGAGGAGGGGGAGTAAGAGAGCAGTTGTGATGGAGCTCAGCTGCCCAGCTGGGTAAAACCACCACAAGTCAGTGTGGGTCTGTGGCTCTTCTGCAGTAAGGAAAAAACAATTTGTTTCCAGCAGGGAACAGACTGTGAAACCCTGCCTTATTTTAACTGTTGTCTATTACTGCAAAGTTAGGTAGAAGGCAGCATGTTTGCAACAGGTAGAGCCTTACAATTCACCATGGTTTCCTAGATCTGTGCTGCAGGAGAATCATCTCCTCCTCCCATGTGTTCTTGACTCATGCAAGTCTGTGAAAATGTACATGAAAACATATATCATGTCTTGTCATGCTCAAGCGACTTGCATTTTGTGCACAGTACTTGTGGCAAAAGAAAACTCTGCAAAGTGGCTCAGATCTTCTCAGAGAGAGCTATTTATGTTCCACGTGATTGAACTTAATTTAAATTAACGTCTTTATCTTGTCCCAGAGCGTACAGTGGCCAGCTTCTACTTTTTTGTCATTCAGCTGCATTCTGGCATTTTTTTCTCACACATTGCTGGTGACAGGAGCATGTTTTTAGGCTCCTTTTCTTTCCAGCTTTTCCATTAGGAGCCTGTTACAAAATTTCATTAAGCCATTTACAGATCTTCTGTTTAAACTCAAGGTCTTAAATCAAGCTGTTTGGTGGGAATTTTCTCAGCTGAGGTGTTTCTAAGTTTAATCATGCCCGCAGGAACAAGAAGTGAGCAGACAGACAGTGAATGGATCCCCAGGAATGGAGTCATCGCTTGTTAGGATGTCATCCGATAATACAGCAAACAGGGCTTTGGGGCTTCCGAATAAGTGGTCTGAGGCAGTGGCATGATACAAAGGGCTAATTTGTAATAAATTCAAATTTGGCTCAAATGTATTGGCTTAAATGTGCCCCACATAGCTTCTTGGCAATATTGTAAATGATGTGTTCTGTGATTGTGTATTTCCCATCTAGTGCAGAATGGTACTAGCACATTTGTGAAGTATAGATCTTAGTGGTTACGAACTATGGTGTTAGAGACATTTCAAAAAGGCACTGTTCTGCCTATTCTATGTCAAAAACAGCTGGAAAAGTGTAAGAATATATCATGTTTCAAGCCTGTGAAAGGTGGACAATATTTTCTCACTCATAGCTGGTCTGCAAGTAGCAAAGGTAAGGTTTTGTTACCACTGTTCCCTCTTGCTCATGATGACAAAAAAGAAAAAACAAGCAACAATGACTACACTCCTCCTCTAGGCCATACTCTATTTACAGTGTCATTTACGTAAACAATGGGAGAGAATGGGGACATGCATGCTACCCCAATTCACTCAGTAAGATAAGTGATTTAACCCCAGAAGAATAGAATCCATTTTTTCATATTTTTTTTTTCCATTTTTCTCAGCCTGCAGCTACTAGGACATCTATCTGATATGATATATGAGGTGCATATTACTTTTGAAAATAAAATGTGGTACAAATTATGATTTTTTAAATATATTTTGTGACACGTCTACCAAATAAAAGGCTTAAAAGTCTATTCCATGCTTAAAACATAATGGGGGAAATTACATGGAATATATGTAAATCTTTTTATGTTTTCTTTATATATAGTACCATAATCCTTAGAATGAGAATCAGCTGCATTGTTCCATTGCCAAAGTGATGTCTACAAATGAGGGCTCAGGGAATTGCTGCAGGCTTTCTGACGAACTGAGCCAACAAGCCACTGTGGACACAAGCCTGAGTTTTTGAATGAAGAAAGAAGAGGATTTACACACGCAAAGATATTTGTCTCTGTTCCCTTTCAGATTTCTAACAGAAAGCTCCTCCTTTCATGTACTGGCAACAATTTGAAATAAAATGCTAAAGCTAAAAACACTTGCATGCTCCAAGTCTTCTCCATCTCTTCCATTTATATTATTTGTCCTGGTAGAAGATGTTATTCTTCTTTAAAGTTGTCTCTCATTAATTAATTAGTACAATAACCTGAAAATTCACTATGCAGCCATCTTCTAAACACTTCTAAAAATACTTAGATGCATTTTTGCAGATAAATTATTTGTGAAACTATCTATCAGTGCAACTTTCAGTTAAAATTTTGTACAAATAAATATATTCTACATGTTATTCTTTTCAAAGAATGTTTGATCTAATAGCTTCTAAAGATGGAATCTTGTTTGATTTCCTCATTGTTTAATACCTAAAAGAATAGTCTGAAAAAGACTGAAGATGTATTAGTTTGCTTAGCTACTTAGCATTAGAAGACTCAGTATTTTGTGAATTACAGAACAAGATTCAGTTTAAAGGATGAAATCTTTTTTTTTCTTTTCTTTTTTTTTTTTTTTCTACCAGCTGCCTCCCTGCTTGTAAATATTAAGTGGCCTTAAAGTTCTAAGGCATTTTAAGAATTTTAAATTAATGTTAAATATTTTAAGCCTTTTTTATGGAAAAGGAATAAATTTAGTATATCCACACATTCAAAACCCACCTACTCAATGATTTCTGTGGCAGATTTGTATGCATTAGTGCAATATGATGACTTGAATCAAACAACAAACCAGCAAAGAAAGAAAAATAAAAATGCCTTTCTCCCTAGGCCCCTTGTGTCTGTGAACAGCCACCTCATGTGCTGGGATTTGAAGCATGTGGCACTTTGCACCCCTTATCTTTCCTTGTCAATTGGGATAATACATATTTAGATGCTTGGATATCAGCCCAGAGGAGAAAACTTCCCTGAATACATTTCTATAATTGTATACATGAGGCCATGGTATCTACAGATTTTGGGAAATAATTATAAGTTAAGGCACAGTAACCAGTAATAGCTAGGGAATTTTCAAGGTCATGGCTGCTGAAATAATTTATTGTACATCATAAGCAAAATTGCTTTGTTTCTGAAAGAATAGGAGATAAAAATAAAAAATAAAAAAAATAAAACATTTTTTGCAGTTTTACATCACATTCATGGTGTTTTTTTGGAATGAAGTGCTGCCTACATACTAGACTCCTTCCAGTCAATTATACTGCAGAATTCCTTTTCAGAAACTCTTATTTTATTCCTCAAGAAAGCCATATTCCCTGAGAAATCATTTGTTACCAACAATTGTGCTTTGCAATTCCACTGTCTGAGGTGAATCCAAGACCAGTTATGGTTTGAACATAATTGTGAACTGTGCAAATAACTGTTTTTAAAGGCAGTATTATGGCTTTATATATATTCATGTTATATTCAAGGGTTTATAACTGAGGTGGTATATTAAGAAATGTCTGTAGTTAAAATTCTGCAACGGAAAATGTCCCCCAAGTCAGAAGGCAGGACCCACTCTATCAAGTTTATAATTAAGCAATAATCCCAAGAAACGCAGTCATTACCAGCATTTAATGACTACTTTGTTGGTTAACAGCTCAACGTGAAGTTGAGGATTGTTAACACTCTATCAAACTTCTTGTTAAGTGTACTAAGTTTTTATTTAAACACACTTGGATCGCAGCTGGAAAACCGTGGGGGGAATCGGGCGTTCCCGAGTGGCTAATGACCATTTTTTTTCCACACAAGGCACATTCCTTTATATTTATATAATACCTGTTAACTACAGCTGGCTGGTGCCACCCGATTTTGGTCTTTTGTGTGACATGGCACTGACCTTAGCCATCTACTGTATTTGTAGCCAGGTGATGTTCTTTACTGCTGATCTCTTGTGGAATAACAGAAGTTTTGGGTAGACCCTTTAGGAGGATCCAGTCAAGAAGACAGAAGAATTACCCCAGAATTCAATAGTCATACATACTGTGCAAGTACATTTCCAAAAGCTGTGACAACCTCTGCTGGAATCAAAAGGAGAAAGGAGTTTCAACAAACACCACTTCAGAAAATGACATAAGTGTCATGCAACTTTCTTGAACTGTATGAATCAAATGAACTGAACTGTATGAATCAAAAATCATATTTTACCTATAAAGTTACACCCAATGTGTCCCACTGGCAGTAAACAACAGAAAATGTTATTTTAATTGGGATCAGATTTATTATGATGGGATAGAAAGGAAACTATTTTAACTTTCTTTTTTTTTTTTTTTTTTTTTTTTTTTGTGTAGGATGACTGGAAATTAATCTTGCCAAGCCTACTGAGCTAATTCAGCCTAGGAACATTAGCTGAAAAGCAAAGGCATACCCCTAAATTAACCGCACTTTTTCTTCTGAACTGCCTGTGACAAACAGCCATTCCCCTTTGTTTGATGCTGTAGAGGATGTGGTTTACAACAACTTCCCAGACAGGTAGGAGAATTTTCAGTGCAACAGAAGAAAACTTAAATCGGTGACATGAACTAGACTTGACAAAAAACTACAAGGAGAGAGAGAGAGGATAACAGGAACAACAGCCTGTGTAGGTTTGTTGACTTTGTTGAAATATCTACTGGAGTCAGGCAAATTCCATCTAATCAACCCGATAACTTATTATCAAAAGGATCTATTTCTTTGTCACGTCTGTCAGAGTAATCCGGAATTCATTATCATATTAATGTCCTGACTGGGCTCCTCTGGACCTTTGAGTTTTGTTTGTTGAAGAGCTTCCTGGGGCGTTTGGAGAAACAAAGCGCGCTCTCTGGAACATGAGGCATTCAGCACAGCGTACAGATGGGCCTGGGCTCTTTGTTCCTCTCTGCCTGGGAGGCTGTTATGGGAAGCAGCCAACCTGCAGTCTGTCACAGTGAACATTGTCAAGTCATTGTGTACTTTTAATTGTTACTATGTACATGGAATCTGAAAGGTCGCTCTGGATATATAGTACAAGTGCAGGGAGCCCTCTGCCAGACCAAACAGCTGTCCTGTGGTGTTCCCATATTCAGCTCCAGTCACCTTTCCCTCATTGAAGGATCCTTCTGACAGAGCAATTAAAACATACGATTTATTTACTAAACAGTCAATAACGAAATCGTAGAAATGCACTCTTTCACCACATCGCTGTTTCCCATGTGGCTGCCTTAACAGGTCCTTTTATATTTAAGCAATTATTTCTGCCCCAATGATATTACAGACCCAGCAAGATTAATTAAAGAGCTGACAGCAAAGTACAATAACAACCTCAAAATACAATCAAAGAGGTCAAACTGTATACCAAATTTTGCTCGTAGACATTTACAGATAAAATAAAATTCCCTAGGTTTGGCTGGCCTGCAAAAGATGAACTACATTCTTTTCTTTACTAAAGATATGTGAATATTTCTTTAGAAGATTTTGTGTAGTTTTTCATTTTTATCTGTAGTATAAAAGAATCAGTCTTAAAGGAAAACTTAATTGTATATGATGTAAATAATCTTTGGCTGTAGAAGCACTACTCACCAGGGAGTCTACAAGCCATGTTCAGTCTAGATATGCTAATATTTGTTTTCCCATCATGCATCTCAGCTTTTGTTTAGAAAAAATAAGCATGCTTATTAACTACAACTGAACACTAATATCATGGCAGTTCTAAATCTTTCCTAAGTAAATATATCTTAGCAATATTGCTCAGTAGGTGAATTCAATAATTAATAAATACTTTAAAATGATTGGTTTTAAAACATAAATCCAGAGATTGATTTCCCGTTCCTGCCCATTCTGCTTAATCCAGATGTGCAAAATATGAAAAAGCCACACAAAAAGTGTTGTGAAGAATAGGGTCATTCTTATATATGCATGGTGCATATATGTATAAAAAACATAGATAGTCAAATATATACACATTCATATTTACACATCTGTGCCTATGTTGGAAAATACTATATTTAATGTTATTAAAAATTAAAACTTAACATTGAATTATCAAAGATAATGAATATAGATAAACTTTAATCCAGCTTCTAAAGTACTATAGAAAGTGTTTGTGATTAGCAGTACTATAAATAATTATGAGGGCTTTGCACTGCTTAAAATATACCTCTATTTCTGTACTGAACCAGGTTTTTAATTTGGTACCGATTTCCAAATTTCTGACTCTTTTTGCTCTTTTTAGGGTTGGAATTATTTTCCTCTTTCCATTCCCTGTTTTCTCTGCTCATTTTCCTTGTTTATTTTCTCTGTTTCTTCTCCTTTGCTTTATTTTTATTCTTATCTTTATTTTATCTTCTTTTCTTGAATATAGAACATCAGAAAATCTGGTTTAGTATTATAGCAATGTATGACAATGAAAATAACCTTCTGAATTTTCAAATAACCATTTCAGAAATCCATTGATGACAATGAGATATATTTTTATGATATTATCGTTGTTATTTTTGTTATTAGTGTTATTGTTGTTTTTCTCCACTGCTTCCTAATGATCCTGGTTTTAGAAATGAAACCAGTGAGACACACAATTAAATTTGTGAAATTTATTATCATGAAAGTTTTTCCAGCAAACATTACTAATATTAACTAACCATATTTCTTAGTGACTGTTTACACAAATGGTTATATATTTTCAGTGTTTGTTTATGTATTTGCAACAACTCAGATTCATTCGTCTCTTCACCAGCTGGATGAAGATAACAAGCAGACGACCTCATCGAGTTCTCTCCATTTCCCTGAAAAAAGGTCTGAAAATCCTTGCTTTCCTGATTTATGCCTTAAAACAGTTAGTCTATGAATCAAAGCTCTGTGGATAACTTACTAGTATTGCAGAGAAGGAATGGAAAAGCTAAAAAGCCAACATGAACTTCTACCACAATAATCTGCCAAAATGAAGCTTAGTCAGTAGTTTGTAGTAATTCTTGCTCCAATTGCATAAAACACTATTTCTGAATAAACAAAAAGTAGTGTACTGACTGGGCTTGTGTCTGAGTACTCCAAATAATTTTTTAGATGGCTATAAATAAACTGATGGTAAGCTTTTATTTAGAAGTCCTCAGTGTTGATCAAGAAACCTCTGTAGACACAAAAGTCAGTTACAAGTGCTTACAAGGCAAACAGGCCAAAGTAGAACTCTTTTGAAAGCACTGAATGTAATGGCTTAAACAGTGTTCTTTAATAATGTGTTTATTTTCAATACATCTTTTATGGTCTTTCACCTGGGACTGTTTGTTTAAGAGTTTGCTTTTTCATGGAAAAGAAACAGAGAGAAGTTTGGTCTGTAGTAATTGCACATATAATGAGAAGAAATTACATGTCTCAGGGTGCTGTGTTCCACTTTAGGCTTTTCCTGGAAAACTCAATGGATTGAAAACTCATAGTAAGCAAATCTATGCTAATGTTTATAAACCTAGGACTTAGTCCATAGGACAACATACTCAGTAGAAACAAGACACTTCACTTGTGTGAAAAGTTCCTAATAGGTCTAAATGTTTATATATATATATATTTTTTAATATCTGTTGTGATAAAAGTTAGTAATGAACATTTGTCATTATAATGTCAAAGATTATATCTGATACAGTATTCTGCTTATACCTTAATCATAGTCTTAAATCCATGTTGGGACCATTCAGCTGTGCATAGCTGATAACTACTTTCTTCTTCAGCATTTTTAAGTGTCATTTTAAAGATAAATGTACAAACAGAAATTCAAAATGGCTCCTGGGAGGTCAACAGTGGTACTGCCAACTGGCTGTACTTCTTGGAAGGGTGTAGGTACACAAAAAGTCATCCCAAGGCACTGGTGACCACCAGCTTCCACCTCCTCTGCCTGTGCCTGGTGGGCACATGTGCTCACCGAGACCTCCACTGAACCAGTCTGTGGGGAGACAGGAACATCAGGAGAAAACTGACACTTAAAAGATGAAAACAAAAAAGCAGGAATAGTTTTCAATCAGTTTACTCCACTAAGCCACTCCTCCATGGAGTCAGCTGAGCACCACTGGCAGTGCAAGGGAGGAGACAGACAAACACTGCCAGGGTTGGGAGAGAAAGGCAGGGAAGAGGGAAGATTGCTCTGCTTGGTGGCAGTTATCTGTCAGATCAGATTAGCTGCATCACAAAACAGCATGTTATGGCATTGCTCCAACATAAACCCAAGGCTGCAGCACTTGAATGGGATGAGGAAGCTTATTTGTATGCTCTGACATTTGGGCCATGATTCCATGGTGCAGTGGACTAGTGAGCCAATCTATGTAAAACGTGATACAAAGTAAGGCCAAAAAAAAAGAAAAAAGTAAGACCAAAACATGCAAAAAATGTGGTTGTTTCAAACACCTAATTTTTTTGGTACATTTTGCACCACTACCTGCAGTAGTACCAGTCTGGCACAAGAGACGAGAAGATGGGGATAGAAATGCCTTGAACCATACTTATACCACTCAAAGTCCAATTCCGTAAAACTGAAGTCCAAGTGCCCTGCTGACTTCATTTGCCCTTATAGTAACAAAGGTTTAGTTCACTCTCTAGGATTGTCACTCATGCAATTGTGAGTATATTTCTGTCGTGATTATTGCACCTAGGATTAGTTCACTTTATCTAAAATTATACTGTATTTGAAAAACAATTCATGAAACTCACTGAATTTCTTAAAATGGAAAGCTTAAGGGAAATCACTTTTAAAATTATTTCAGTTGAGAAGAAATTATCTGTATCAACACCGGTGGACAGAGGGAACTTTACCTAGTTGACTGACTAAATGGTAGTCACCTGTACTGCTATACTCTAACTCAATTGCACAGACACCACTCTATACTGTATACTAATTTACATGCTATGAAAGTAAATAATACATGTTCTATTTAACTAATTGTGGAAAATATTTTAAAATATCATCCAAAATAGTACCAGAATGAGTGAGTGTATATATATATATTTATTTATTTTTTTTCTGATTCTTACTCAGATTTTAACAAGGTTCAAAATTCATCTGAAAAGAACCATTTCCCAAGTACACAAGAAGTTCATAAACATTTAATTTGTCTCAAAAATCAGAAGACATATCTTAAAATACATAAGCAATAAAAAGAGAATATGTTGGAATGCTTAATCATGCCTCTTTGGAAGATAACAACTTGTGCTGCTAGCAATGCTATCACTGATTTTCATTTTCTGTATCATAAATCTTCCTTTTCTCCCTGTTCATTCTCCCCATAAAGCAGTTTTTTCTTTTTTTTTTTCTTTTTTTTTTTTTTTAACCTTTACAAATAGTTCACATCAAAAGTGGTCCTCCTTCTGCTTTAGATTTCTCACTTCCCACCTTGCTCCCTGCGAACAGAACTGGAGGTCCTTCTGCATGTGCATCAATGCTTCATTCATGCACCCAAACCTGGAATAGTTGTGTTCCTACCTGGAACCAGGAGAGGAGAGAGACACAAAATGGGATGAAGAACAAGAACTACTGGGGTAAATTTCCTTTTCAAGAAAGCAGAAGAAAAGAGGGAGCTCTGTATTTCATTGTTACAAAGCAAAGGAAAATGTGCTAGTTCTGAATAGCTAAGAGTAAATGGCACAGAGCAGACATTCTAGGATACATTTTTTTTGCCATTATTCCCATCTCTATTTCCCATGTAGATATTGAGGAGAGATGGAAAATCCCAAACTTATGAAATGTACAATAAATGTCTCTGAAACTATGTTCCTGATTTTTTCCTAATTCATTTGTCATACCAGCTTTTTTGGACCTTTCTTTTATAAGAATTTAGAATATAGTATATTAAAAATAAGAAGCAGGGGTGGTGGTGTATGTAGTTAGCACACAGCTGCCTATATTTTTATTCCGGAGCAAGTTTTAGATGCATGTGGGTAAAATAATATTATAAATATACATTTTCAACTGAATATTAACAACCAGACTTAATAATCAGTGCATAAACGTTAAAGCCAATACATGACATACAAATAGATGAATCAAATGCATTTAAGAAGCATGTTCTAAACAAGTATGAAAGATTTTGATATTCAAAACTGTTTGTGTTGAATATCATTGAATCATATTATTTTACAAATATTTCTTACTAGCATTGCAGAGCTAAAATGTATCACCATGACACTTTTCCAGAAGACATTCTAAGCTACTGCATAACATAAAATATTGTACCAACCTGAAAGTATAAATAAGACATTTGTTATGCTAGTCACAATACTAATGCATAATAGTCCCCACTTTTCAATTTACTGATTATTACTTTTCCAATTTATCTAATCTTTAAAATCAAAGGTGAATTCTTTGCTGAGCATCCACCCTCTCATATTTTATTTAACTTCACCCTTGTTTCTCTTTTGTGTCTGCCAGCTACTGTAGTTTCATTTCACTTCAATCCATTTGCTGCCTCCAAAAAAAAAATAAAATAAGAAGAAAGATAGATATAAAGACATAGAGAAAGAGTGAAGGGGGGAGGGGGTGGAATTGCAGTGGGCAAAGTATATCAATTAAAAATTAGGGTAAAAATAGTCTTTCATGTGCAGTGCATGTCCCTGAGCTAAATTAACATTGCTGTGAGCATGTTGCACTAGTCAGTTTATTGCCTGAGGAAAGTTTGCAGGCAAAATTCATCAGCACAGCTAGCACACTTGAAAGACTCAGGCACAGGGCTGTGTTCATGGCCTGGCAACAACAAAACACCTGCTTGAAGTTGAGACAGAATAGCAAGCTGGATGGAGTTCAAAAGAATCGAATGATAATCACACCCTGATTAACAAAAAAGTGAATTACTGTAGTCCTTTGTCAATAGCTGGCCTATTTGCATACTATCTTGCAATGCCCAACAGGTTAGAACTTTTTAGCTACACATGGTCAAACATTAAAAAATGTAAGGAAAAAGATTTACGCCTATGTAATTCAGACACATTGCATGCATATTGTGTGTGTTACATCTTATTGCTATCTAGTCTGATGTTAGCAAGTGCAGGGAAAACTCCACACACTGTCTTTCCTACTTCTCCCATTCCCCCCACCTTCCAAAAATATACAAGGCAAACAACAAATGCAACCTATAATTTTGTTTGGCACAAGTGTTTTTAATGCATTTGACAACGAACAACTGTATATTAAACCAATTTGTTTCAGTAGATGAAAGAGTAATTTTAGATTCAGTCCATTAGAGCTGCTCTTGGCTATGTGAGCTTTTTGAGGTTTATCAGCAAAAACCCTGTAACAATCCACAATGCCAGAACATAAAACATGGAATGTACTACCTTAATTTCATACTGGATGCCTTTTGTTTCATAATTGAGTTTTCTGTGCAATACCGTGGGTTTTATTTTAGATTAGTTTCAAAACTGAATGTTGTCATGATAAAATGAGCACTTCTGCATTCATATCTTTACATTGCTAATAAGGTAGTGAGCCATGGCAAAATGGAAATAGAAGAAATAATAAAGCCAAATTAATACTGCTGCTTGTTGTTTTCCTTTATATTATAGATGTAATATTAGTCCATAGGTATTTCTTCAAAAAATATCTTTTGCTGCAGTATAAGCAAAGTCCTGCTGCATCATGTCTCCTGTTTATTCAAAGAATAGATAAGGCATAGATTAGCAGGTGTGTATATTACACCTTCACTTTGCTTGGCAACATCCTTCCTTTGTAGGAGAGAGTATGGCGGAAAGTGACCTCATGGGATTGTTTCCTACTGTAGCTGAGATTGAATATGTCACTGCAAATACGTCACTTGTCTAGACCGTTCTTAAAAACTTTCACTGCTGAAAACTACAACCCCATATTTTCAAAACAAAACCAAAACAAACAAACAAACAAAACAAAAACAAAACAAAATGAAACAAGCAAGCAAACAAACAAACAAAAACACTTAAATTTTCATTATTGCAATTTTGGTACAGCACAAAAGAAAACAAAACAAAGCAAAACAACAACAAAAAACAGAGTTTTCAGTGTCCCTTTTTTACAGAAACTAGAAATAAATTTTTAAGAGCATAAGAATTTTCTTGGGCCCAAGAAGTAAGTCTAGTACACAATGCAGGGTAAATTTTGAGGCCAGAATTGTTTGCCTAAAAAGTGAGAACTCATCAAAAAATCTTCTGAACAACAAGTTGAATGGCAAAGGTTGCTTAAGGCCATGAACAAGTGAATATAGCACAGGGAAAAGAAGGTAAGTTGACAATGTCACACTTGCAGACTATCTAAATGCAGAGATTGTTCAGGTATCATAATTTGGGGAGGTGCGTTGTTTAGGAAAGTTGTTAGGAAAAGATATTGATGAAGTGCTAGTGCCTCCTTCTCTACAGCCATTATTGTAAAATTGAATGCCATTGCTATGGTAATTAAGACTGGATTGGAGAATGATGTTTTATCTACAAATCTGTGTTGCTTCAGTGGCAAAATAATTATATCAAAGTGCACTCAGAAACGTTTAACAGACATGCCAGTGCTGCTACATTCACTGCAGAGAACTGTATTTTTAAACTTAGCATATGAGGCCATTTAAAAAACAATGGTGTATCACAATGGCATAGGATTTCCAGACAACATACACTGGTTCACCATAGATACCTCTTCCATATCATAGCAACTCTAGAACATGCAGCAAACTAACTGGACTTCCAGCTCTTATCTTCATACTTACATTGCATTTATATAGGAAAATGTCTCTGTATTTCACATTTTGAGGTAACTACAACAAAAAGACTTTAAGCAAGAAGAAAGAAAAGGCAATGCAGCATTTGGACTTTTGCAGGTGTCCTGGCTTCAGTTAGGACAGAGTTAATTTTCCTCCTAGTAGCTGGTAGGGTGCTGTGTTTTGGATTAGGATGAGAAGAGCGCTGATAACATGCTGATGTTTTAATTGTTGCAGAGCAGTGCTTACACCAGGCCAAGGACTTTTCGGCTTCTCGCTCTGTCCTGCCAGCGAGCAGGCTAGGGGTGCAGCAGGAGCTGGGAGGGGACAGACCCAGGACAGCTGACCCAAACTGGCCAAAGGGGTATTCCATACCATCTGACGTCATGCTAAACAATATATAGGGGTGGCTGGCCGGGGTGGGGGGCCGGCTGCTCGGGGATAGGCTGGGCATCGGTCAGCGGGTGGTGAGCAATTGCACTGTGCATCACTTGTTTCACAGTATCACAGATTTCTAGGTTGGAAGAGACCTCAAGATCATTGAGTCCAACCTTCAACCTAACACTAAGTACTCCACTAAACCATATCGCTAAGCTCTACATCTAAACATCTACATCTGTTTCGTACACATTATTATTAGTAATATTATTGTTATTATTATTATTATTATTTTCCTGTCTTAATAAACTGTCTTTATCTCAACTCACAGGCTTCACTTTCCCATTTCTCTTCCCCATCCCAGAGAGGGAGGGGGGAGGGTGAGCGAATGGCTGTGTGGTGTTTACACCTGCCGGCCAGGTTAAACCACAACAGCAGGTTTTATGTAACTCCCCCTAGTTCTTGACCTGTGTCATTTTATTTTTAGGAACCAAAGTGACAATTTTCATCATCTGTTAGTGCCTTTTTCACAAATTTCCTGCAATTCTTTGAACACAATAAAACAAAGTGGTCTTGGAGAGTAAGACATGGTTTGTATGCCTGTTCCTAATTAGTTTCATGGCAAGATTTTTCTCAACCCTGATCAATTCAGCACACTAGCTCCACTTGACTCCACTTCCTTGACCTTATTTTGGGGTCTGTGGAGCAGTCAAATGTGCCTAAAATTGATCATACTTACTGATCATATCTCTTTCTATGAATGGCAGTACTGAAAAATATGTGCAAAAGTATGCATCAAGCGAAGTGGAGCTCCTCTGCAGGAACTCCTTCAGGAGCTGAACTGCTGCTACAGCAATACACCTTTGTTCTCCAAATGATACGTATCTTTCGTATCTACTGGTCGCCCTTGAAAACTATGAAAACAGAAAATTCCAGAGCAAACATGGCTACTGTGCAGGCTACTAAGTTATAATAGCGCCAGTATTACAAGAAACAGTATTGCTGAACACTGCAAGACGCAGAGAAAAAGATACCTGTACACACTCCAGTATGCAATCTTTTGAATAGTCATCTCACATAATTGCTTCTAGTTTGATTTCCTGCCCTGTTTTTTTCCCATTAAATATCAAAGACTCAAGTATTCATGTGAAATGACTTGCTTTGGAGCATATACTTTTGTATTCTACTTGGAGCAGTGGCATTGTTTATTCAAATGGGCTGAAATTATCCTAATGGGTATGACCTCTACTACTGGCATTATCAAATTCCTGTGTACACTGTTTTTCCATCACTTAAAGCAAGTTACCCTTGTTTCTACTGCTTGACAAAGGGTTTTGATTTACAACCAGGCAGATTTTTGCGGACACAATGGGCTTGCAATACAATATCTGGGTAATGTCATTTTCTATTTAATGGTTTGGCTGAGAGATTGGTGGAATGATTCAAATAGGGCAGGCTGACGATGAAGCTTTCAGTTGGTCAGCTTTGCCGTAGTTTCATCAGAGTCCGTCAAAACATTTAGATTCCTTGTAGGTAGATATTTGGGTCATACAATACATTACCTTGTGCCTGTCAATTTCAATTGCTGCTACTAATTCCAGATTTCACCTGCAATCTGCAGTTTAATTCTAAATTTTAAATATTTTGGCTTGGGAATAGATTGACAGTTTGACCATGAAATCTCAGGCATTCAAGGCACTAACCATGTCTATTGTTTAGATTGCACAGCTGATATGACCACTTTAGTATTTAAATGGTATCTATTATTAAACTCCTCTCTTTTGGACACCTTAATCCTTGTGGCCTTCCTTTTATTTCCATGAATGGATGGATCGTTCCTTTGTATAAAAACATCAGCAGTATGAAAGAGAGAGCTCCCCTGAAGACCTTGATTCAGCCAGTCTAATACCTGTGTACTGTCGTGTAATTTTGTTGAATTTTAAGCTCAATTTCATAGAGCCAAAAGTCCAGAGTGCATTTTGTCCATACTGTTGAAGAGCCAGTCCCCTTCTCTGACAGGATCTCTACCCAGATACTCAGATAGAGAGGCAAGCAAATACAGTGGAATATCAAGGAGCTAGGGCTTCAGAAGAAGCTGTGCTGGGAATACAAGTTGTGACTGCGAAATTAAATTCTACTTCATTCTGCACAGGGGCAGAGGATGCAGCCCAGACCTCCTGATGCCACAGCAAATATCCCACCATATTGACTGCATGTTTTCCACAGGAACTCTGGATCAATGCAGCTAGACAAAAAAAAAAGCCTGAATCTCCTGGGCAAGGTATCCCAGTCAATGGACAAGGTATCTCGAAAATCAACAGTGAGACCTTACGGATATCTAGTCATTCAGCAAAGATGGCAGGTCATTATACCCTCTTTGGAAACAGAGCTATGCCTATAATGGAGAAATGCATGACGAATTTATGCATTCAGTGTAACTTACTGTGTGAGAATTATTCACTTAAATGAAGAAAATACACTTATTTTCTTTATTCAGTTACAGGCAAGCTAAATTTACATTGTGAAGTTTCATCTTTTTATGCCATGACTGAATTTTGACCTTTGTATGTGAAAACATCTCAGCAGTCCAAGTTACCATAGGAATTTCCTGTCATCACAGAGCAAACAATACTAGTGCTGTGGCAATTTCTTCTTCCTTGGCGTGATCATATTTATGTGAATGCAAGAGTCCAAAAACTGTCACTACACCTCCTTATTAACTTTTTAGTTGCATTTTAATACCCGAGTCAAGAATAAGCTGTTTTAAGTAATTAGCAAAAACACTCGTTTTTTGACATAGTACATGGGAGCTAAGCAGATAGCTCCTCAGCTCTAGGAGACTGTGCAAAGTGATTTCACTCTTTATGTTTGTTATTCTAGACATGCAAAAGCTCTTAAGTTAACAACCAGAATGATGGAAGGTAGGATGATTGCACTGGCCCACATATATAATATTTCACATGGAAGGTAATTGTTTTTCATTCTAATTTCTGTAGAATAGCACAGGCTTAAGAAGTGCAGGCAGTAGCACCAGAAGATCATAAAAAATGAGTCAAGTGAAAAGGAATTGTTTTCCCAAAGACCAATTCTAATAGTCCATTCATGCAATAAACAAGAAAAGATGTAAAGAGGAATAAGAATCACTCCTGCTAGGAAAAGCAATGCCTTCACACAATTTCCTTGTTGTTCAAATGAAAAATATGTTAGTCATCACTGTTGTCAAAGAAAGTAAATTAAACAACAACAAAAATAGAAATAAACCAATCCGGCTCTTCCGGGACTGATAGAAAAAAAAAATAATTAAAGATTTCTTCAAATACTACATAGCTATTTCCTTAAGAAATTTGTGCACATAGTACTCTATTTTTGGATTCATTTTATTTTTCTTTTTTAGGAAGCACTAACCAATCTAGGAAGAAAACCTTTCAAAAGAGTTATTTATACTCAAACTTCAGAGGATAAAGACAATGAAAAGTGCAAAAATCAACTCAAATATCTTCAGAAATAATTTAACTCTCATGTCAGTGCTGACTGACAGCTCTAATAAATTCCTACATTTTAAGCAGACTTACATTTCACATGCATTTGCTTTCCATTCCTGAGCAGAGTGGAACATCTATTGTCAAATGCATAAAATAACATTAGAAATGCAAACTTAATGTAGCCAATGGTAATGTGTTATTTAAAACTTATGAGCCTGAATAAGGGCTTATTTTCTCCAAATTGAAATTTATAGTTTCATTTTAAAGTGCTAACTTGAATATTGATGGGCTTTGGGCATGCTGTTATAAAATGAGAATGAAAAACAAAGCAAGTAACTACCAGGCATAAAGCTGCTATTATGGTAATATATGGAAACTTATATAAAAACTGGATCCTGGTTACCTGTACTAATAGCAAAAAACACACAGTAAAATTTGTGCAACTGGTATAAGGAAGTCATACTTTCCTGTGGTATATGTCAAATAATTACATATTCTAGGTTTAGAACCCCAGTCTTTAAACATCTGTGGCTGGAGAGAAATTTTGAAAATGCTGTTGCACCAGAAAGCCGGTAATAGTTTCATCTCACTGTCCTTTTGAAGCTCTTTTGATATTTTGTCTCCAGATTAACTCTGATCAGTGAAAATAAAGAACAGAAAAGTGTTTCTCACTTGCTTTCTGGTTCTAGATTTTCTTAATGCTCAATGGTTATATCATATATGGCTATAGAAAAGGTAACTAAATTTGCATTAAATACAAATTTTGTGTAATTGCAATAATGAAAAATTTCTAGGTTATTGTTTCCACTTCATTTATTCAAACATAATTTTAAGCCATACGTAGGTACCTTACAAATAATATAATACAGCTCAGGGCATACAAACACAGTAACTTGAAATTCTATAGCACTTGTCAGCTCTTGATGCAACTATTGTATAGCAAAGTCAATAGTTCATAAAATACTTCTGGTGGAAGTGTTTATGATAGAAAATTCTTATGATGATTAGGAAAATTATGCTTAGGTGTTACACAATGTTTCTAAAATCATAAAATTTGGTCAGTTGCTGAATCAAGAACTAAATTCAGTCTCCCAAATCCAATGCATGCAATTCACTCCTGCAGGTGTGATTCTTCACAATAAAAATGCTAAACTCAATAGGTTGAAAACTCAGATCCACTCCTCCTTAATTTAGGCATTAGGGAAACTAATGGGGACTAACCAACATGTGCTCATAGTCAGAAATGGGAACAGAGTGTTTTTGGAAATTGATTAGAGTAAAATTGGCCTATTGGTTTAGAAACTGCAGAAACAGCTCCGTCTTTTATTTTATTAATTATTATTATTATTATTACAAATTAACATCAAATATACCTTCAATACAGCTAAGTAAGGATATTTAGTTTAAAGACTTTACTTTCCATATCCCCTCTTTCTATCTGTGCAAGAAATAGCTTGTAACAGTGCTTTTCCCTTTTGTTTATGGATCTTACTTTTCCAGGTTAGCTTTAAGTAGACCTGTTTTAAGATTTAAAGCTGATTCCTATGTGCTTTCTGAAGCATGCCTCAGCTCTGCTCCATTGCCTTGCTCCTTGCTAGGAATATGCTGATATTTTCTGCAGGTGCTATCTATGTCAAACTATTACCATATTGTTTTGGGGCAACCGATATTTCTCCTTTCTCTGAGCTTGGCCACCACTCAAGGTGTTTTTTTTTTTGTTGTTGTTGTTTGTTTGTTTGCTTGCTTGCTTTTTGTTTGTTTTGTGTGTTGGTGTCTTTAAGGAGAGAGATTCCATGAAACGTAGATAAGAACTCAGGGAAGAAATATATTCTCAAACAGTCCAGCCCAACCAGAATCAACCTTAGTTTGTCAAGGGCTACGGGATTATGAGAGATGTGTGAAAATCAAGTTCATTCTTTAGTAATAATTTTGGTGTAGCTGTGTAACCCGGCTGTGTGTATGCACATTCAGTTCACCTGAATCATTCAGTCGTCCGAATAGAGATTTCAGTCACATATATAGATAAGGCAATAGATTGGTTTGGGACAGGGAGGGGACCAACTTGAAACTAGGTAATAGGCTGAACATTTGCAATTAAGAAATCAACTGTAACAGAAAAGCTCCAGGTGGCAACTTTTGGTCAGTTCTAGAAATTTCCCAAGGCAGCTCCTGCTGTGTCATATACAATTAGTATGCTTAAATGCATTGATTAACACACTTGGCGGAATGTCCAGAGGCTGTCCTCCATTCTTGCTGCTGCAAAAATGGTCAAATTTTGCATTGATAAGACATCCGTAGATGACCAATAGAAGTCGTTGCTGCAGGAAAGAACATTTCTCTCCATGTAGTTAAGACATTTAAGTGAAGTGTTGTATGTAGGTAAGACAGGGGTGGCTGAGTAGCAACATTGCCAGTAGAGCAAAACAGTGGTAGTTTGCAGAGCCTCTCCCAATCCAGCTGAAGATGCTGCTCCAAGAACCCTTGCAATGCAGGGACAGGACAACCTTTTGGCACAGGACAGCAATCAAACATTCTGTTCAGATATGATTTCCTATTTGTCAAGATTTATTATCTACTATCTGCCATCTATTACATTAATCACTTAAGAGCAATGCACATAAAAATATTGTAATAAATAAATAAATAAATAAATAAATAAAATTATACAGTATTGGTACACACAAATTCCTTAACTAATGTAACCTTATGACAATAAGAATACCAGTTACCATACATTTCCTTAGTACACAGTATGGATTCAAGGTATTTTTTTCTGTTTTAGGGTAAGATTCTTCTAATCCTGAACACAGCCAAGTTTGTCTCATTACTTATGCTTATTTCCTATAGACATCTAGTTATGACCTAAATTGCTTCTTATTATTTAGCTATTTCTACAACAAGTGGTTCTCAAATTATTTAAAAAAAAAAAAAAAAAAAAAGGTTTACTAAAAGGAAAGCTTGTGTAATAATTTTATGGTTGTGAAATGATGAAAATGCTGATTTACAAATATATCTTTTCTGAACACGCCTGGTGTCAATTTTATTTAAGTCTGTTTAAAATATGAAGAGGAAAATACAGACAGAAGGATACTCCAGATAGAAGCATCATATTCAGGAAGGTATTAATGGGTGGATATATTTTTTTCATGTCTTAGGCCCAGTCTAAAAATTAAAAGCTTCATCCAGTTTCCTACCTTGATTTCTCAGTGCTGCTTGCTCAACTGAGCATATAAATAAACATAGACATAAACAGACAATAAATTATCTGTCAGTTATTAAGGTATGTTCCTGGATTTATTCCTTAGCCTCCACATCAATTAATTAAATACCTACCTGGATATCTTAGTGTATCCACTTTTTCATTTCCTTTTCTCTTAAATTTTTGTATCATGTTAAAACTTCAAAAATTTCATGGGAACACCAGGTATTCTATTCACAAACAGTGCAAACATAAGTACTCTGCTTCTGTCTCATTATTCCAAAGTCTTTACAAATTTAGGAGGCTTCAGAGCTCTGATGGGACACTCTAGCAATCTGGCAGGACCTGATTGTGTTAGGTTTGTGGAAAGGAAAGCTTTTCTGCTGGTAAATAGCAGGGAATTTTTGAAAGGTCTGAATTAGATAGAATAATTATATCTAAGTGTTACTTTTCACATTGGGAGCATTTTAACTATTATGTTATCTTTAATTTTTGGTCAGCGGATTTTTAGGTAGCAACTAAAATGTCACCACATGCTTGGTGGTCAGGTCAGGTTGACCTGACTGCTGTTTCAGAGAAAACATCATCACTCAGACTGTAGCTGATAGAAAGGAGTGGAGAAGACTTCTCTAGAGTTTATTTATTTTCAGATAGGTCTAACTTTTCTGTTTCTCTTTAGCCATTCTAGATTGTTATCTTTTGTTGGTACCACACAGGCACCAATAGAAGTGTCAGAATTGCTGAATGTTTACAGTAATCTGTAGAAGCACAGGGAAATGTCTGCTAGAACCTTGGCTTGGTCTCTGCTTGCCATAGTTCCAAAACCCAGAATTCAGTCTTGTGTCAGAGCCAATCGTTCTTCCATTTTTATATAGCACATTGCTTAAACTACCAATAGATCAACAACTTGAAACTTGAAGTGTATAGCTCACCTATACTGTAATATGTAAGAAAGGTTTGCTTTTAACAGTGAAAGAGACAGATGCTATAAATAAGAACAGGTTCTAAGAGTGATTGCAAACCTCACTGACATTTTCTGTGTTTCTGATTTATAATTCTAGTTCATTTATGGCAATAAAATATTAAAATAAAATAAATAAAATAATAACATAAATAAAATAAAATAAAATAAAATAAAATAAAATAAAATAAAATAAAATAAAATAAAATAAAATAAAATAAATAATAAAATAAAATAAATAAAAATCCTTTATATAAAGTCTTCTGAAAACTATGCTCTTCAAATGGGTATAATACATGTAATGCATACTTCATAAGAATGAATTTTAAAAAGTATTGATTTATTCTAACCCAATGAAAAGCAAGCCAGTCCCAGCACATTATAATTGTGAATTGTGTATCCGGCTTCTTTTGTGACCTACTGAAATATTTATAGCGGACAGAGAAAAGAGGCAGTCGTAACTGCGAATTCCTGCAGCTAGGGACATCTCTGTCACTGTGGGCTTCACTGAGACAGCTCTGCCCTAATTTAATCTGACTTTGAATATGTGCAAATCACAAAGAAATGTGAACTGACTATATTCTGAGAAAAACAGCAAAGACAGAAAATCATTGCAGATTACTGTGTTATCAATATTTTACTTAGTCAGGATTAAATAACTTCAGAAAATTATAACACGGGTTTCAAGAAATTTATTCAATTTCCTTGATACAGTGATATATACACAAAATCTGAGCAGAATTTGAACATGTTGTTTTTTTATGTTGATTCACACAACATGAAAGACACAAGTGTCTAAACTTACCATGAGTGGACAACATAAAGCTTTATCATGGGTTGTTATAAATAATGTCCAAAAGCATTTGTAATATTCATTGCTTCCTATCTGCTGTATACTAATATTTTGGGCCATCACACTAGGAATTCATTAACAATGACATGACTGTGACCTTGAATTCAGTGATCAATGTCATGATACCATTAAAGTCCTTCCTGATACCCAGAAGAAAAAGGGTATGCTTTGTTCTAGCCTCAATCATCTTCTGAAATCCCTATGGTGATGGCTCAAAAGTTTGGGATCTTTTTATGTTTCTTTTAGTTTTAAAGGAAACAGGAAGTCGTCTACAACCTTGACCTCTGACAAACTGAGTTCCCAATTTGATTAGCTTAAGGCCAAATAGGGTGTCTTTCAAAGTCTTTTCTGGATATATTTTTCTGGAATAAATTTTTGCATGAGCGGAGGAAAGCAATATATATATATAATATATATATATAAAAGTGTCATTTATCATTCATCTTAATGGGCTAGGCTAACTGAGAAAATGATTATGCCTTGTGTTGGATCACTTTGATTATTGATATCAGCAGTAGCTGAGATGGCAGGGCCAATGCAGGAAAATATGCTTCAGAAATTGAAAAAGATTTTAATGAAATTAAAATGTCTAAGACATATTGATGGTAATCAGCTTCAACACAGAAGTTCAAAACGCACAAAAGGAATGTGCTGGAGTTTTTAGGGGTTTTATTTGTTTTTACTGTTTTGTAGGGGTTTTTTTGTTTGTTTGTTTGTTTTTTGTATGGATGATTGCACACCTACTTAGCAAAAACTATCATTGTTTATTTTGTCATTTCTATCCACGAGGCATGCTAAATCTCCTAATATAAAATATTATGAATTAATAGGAAATCTCGCTATCAGTCTTAGCTGTCTGTCAGATTTGTTTGGTTGGTTGCTTTTTGTTGTTGTTTAGAAAAGGTTGCATAGTCTTTCACAGCTTACTTTTACTAGGGAATTTTTATTCTGTGATAATATTTAATCTTTTCAATATTCTTTGTAAAAATGAAATGAAATCCATCTGCATTTGTCAGGTCGTAAGTGACTGCTAAGCCATTATATATGCCTCTGAATTACCTTTGTTCCATCTGTGTCTCAGAAAAACAAACAAACAAACAAACAAAACAACAACAACAACAACAACAAACTCTGAAAGGATACATAGACATTTTTCTTAAAGAAAGCATTAAGTGTTTCCAGAAAACACTGCTGGGCTAAACCTTACAGTAACTGTATGAAAAACTTTGATAAATCATAATTAATAGTTTCCAATCAACACTCAAAGAGATAGTAACATGTAAGTCTTCCAATTCAAAAGAAAATTAATGCACACATAAACTATTATAAATAGCATCAAATATAGTAAACCATATTTGGAATACTTTGTTTAAATTTTAAACACAACCTGTTGGTAGGAATTACTGGTGATAATACATCCCTCAAAGTTCCTCTGTTCATTGTGATTACATATATTCAAATATAAGTATTAGCATATATTCAAATATAAAGTATTAACATAATATTTACATTGCTATCTTAAGTACATTACACTTAAACATATTCTCCTCTGATCTTGTTTCAGAGTTAAAGTCTCAAGCTCTATGTAAGGTAGATCACTATTTCTTTATCATAGAATCATAGAATCAATAAGGTTGGAAAAGACTTCCAAGATCATCAGGTCTGACCATCACCCTACTACCAATGTCACCCACTAAACCATGTCCCTAAAGTACCAAGTCCAACCTTTCCTTGAACACCCCCAGGGACAGAGACTCCACCACCTCCCTGGGCAACCCATTCCAATGCCTGACTACACTTTTCTGAGGACAAATGTCTCCTAATTTCCAACCTAAACCTCTCTTGGCACAACTTGGGGCCATTTCCTCTTGTCCTATTGCTAGTTATCTGTGAGAAGAGGCTGACCCCAGCTCCCCACACCTTCCCTCCAGGTAGTCGTAGAGAGCAGTAAGGTCTCCCCTGAGCCTCCTCTTCTCCAGACTAAACAACCCCAGTTCCATCAGGTGCTTCTCATAGGACTTGCATTCCAGGCCCTTCACCAGCTTCGTAGCCCTTCTCTGGACACATTCGAGGGCCTCAATGTCCTTCCTGTAGTGAGGGGCCCAAAACTGAACACAGTACTTGAGGTGCGGCCTCACCAGAGCAGAGTACAAGGGGATGATCACCAGACTGGAAATCCTTTCTGTATGAGCCAAAGGTCTCTCTCCCGAGCCATCCAGCCAGCAGTCTCCACTGTGATCAGAGCTCCCAGCTTTGCTCAACTGGTCTTCACTTGCAGGCAAATGCCTAGCGTGTGATCTGAATCATATATTAGGCAATGGGGGTCCAGTGCACACAACAGGCACCTCTTTTGGTCCTACATGAAGCCACAGAGACTACAGATCTTTCATTCCTGTAACCTAACCATTTCCTCCTGTCTCAGAGTTTGGTGGTGACTGGGTGTTTGTGGTGGTTTTACTCAGGTGGGCAGCCGAGCTCCACCACAACCGCTCTCTCACTCCCACTCCTCAAAGAGAAACGGGGAGAAAATACAATGAAAGGGCTCAAGGGTTGAGATAAGGACGAGGAGATCGCACAGTAATTGTTGTGACGGGCAAAACAGACTCAGCATAGAGAGATAGTAAGATTTATTACCTATTACTAACAAGCTAGAGAAGTGAGAAACAAAGGAAAGAAACCAAAAGCACCTTCCCCCCCATCCACCCTCTTCCACCTCCTCCCCCCGAGCGGCGCAGGGGAATGGGGGAATGGGGGTTATGGTCAGTCTATAGGGCTTCTTCTCTGCCACTCCTTCTCGGTCACTCTTGTCCCCTGTGCTGTGGTGTCCCTCCCAGGGGATGCAGTCCTTGCTAAACTGATCTGGCGTGGGCTTCCCACAGGCAGCAGCTCTTCAAGAACTGCTCCAGATATAGGTCCATACCACGGGGTCCATCCCTCAGAAGCAAACTGCTCCAACCTGGATCCCCCACGGGCAGCAGCTCATACCAGGTCACCTGCTCCTGCGTGGTCTCCTCTCCTCGGTGTACAGGTCCGGCCCAGAATCTGCTCCAGCAGGGGTCTTCCACAGGCCGCAGTCTCCATCAGTGCAGGTCCACCTGCTCCACCATGGTCTCCTCCACAGGCTGCAGCATGGAACCCTGCTCCACAGTGGTACTCCATGGGCTGCAGGGGGACAGCCTGCTTCACCATGGTCCTCACCACAGGCCTCATAGGACTTCTGCTCCAGTGCCTGGAACACCTCTCCCTCTCCTTCTTCACTGACTTTGGTGCCTGCAAGGCTGTTCCTCACTCCTCTCACTATCCCAGCTGCTGTGTGGCGCAGTGTGTTTTTTTTTATTATTATTATTTTTTTTTTCCCGTCTTAAATATGCTCTCACAGAGGTGCAAAACAACATCACTTACTGGCTCAGCTCTGGTCAGCAGTGGGGCCCTTACCAAACATGGGGCAGCTTCTAGATCCTTCTCACAGAAGCCACCCCTATGGCCCTCTGCTACCAAAACCTTTCCACGTAAACGCACTACAGTGTTCTGTCAGAAACTTCATCTGCAATGAAATCTTCAGATACAGCTTCAGAAGCAGCTACCGAGCCTATCAAGTAACAGACATACCTCTGTTTCTGGACCTGCCCAGCCATCCTCACCGAGCTGTGCAGCACTGCATACCACATGTGTGCAGAGACATAAACATCCCAGCTGAACACCCTGCCCTGCCTCTACCCCTTGCTTCATATGCAACCCTTTCATTGGGCGGAAGCATATGGATTACATTTCCATACAGTACCTTTCCTTATAATAATGCTGCAAGGAAAATAACAATGCCAGTGATGTGTACTCTGTTTGAAATACAAGAAGCAGTCTTTAACCAACAGCTCAAGCCAATTTAAAAACTCTCTCACTTCTTTCTTTATAAGCAAACAAATAACAGAACAGAGCATTTCCAGACCATTTTATTACTTCTTTGAGAGCGAGCAATCTGACTTCCATTGTCACCTATTTTTTTTTTATTTTTTGTGTGACTTTGCTACTAAAAAAAACTACTTTTTTCAGGTATAACTTTCTTTTGAGGATTGGAGTCACAGATGACATAAGACTTGTTGCTGGGATGTCAGTTAACACAAGTATAGTTATGGGCTCAGCAACAACACTGGAAACCTTGATAACCAGAAGCAAAAGGTACTGCAAATAATATATTCCTCATAGCTATTGCCATGTGAAGAAAACAGGAAAGCAACATAATCTCTAAGTTGCCTCAGCAGTAAACTATACTTTTTCCCAAATCAATGCTCCTTGTGGCATCCTCTCTATATTCCATGTTGATTTGTTCAGCTTACACTGTTTGAATTTCCTAATAATGACTGACTAGCAGATGAGTGTTTTCGATAACTTGCTTGAGAGTTATCTTGGCCGTGTTGGTTAGAAGTGTAACAACTTTCTGAGCTGCACAACTTCTTAGTTCTGCACAAGATTTGGGATGATGATTGTGATGGTGAATATTTCTAACACTTAAAAAAAAAAACAAACTAAATAAATAAATAAATAAATAAGTGAATAGTGGGAGGGAGGTGGGAAAAATAACAGCAGTGTTCAGGCCTGTAATCACAGCAGTGGCTGCCCCTGTCCGTGTCTAATGTAAGGGTTATGGAACATCATAATCCCTTCTCTGAGCTCCTTTACAGTAGCAATGATGACTAAATTTCTTGTGTCTTATCACACTGTCACAGACTGGAACCAGGAGAAGAAACTCTGAAGAAAACACAGCATGAAAACTAGAGAGCAGATGATCAGATTAGCTGCTATTGGATTTGTTAGCTGGGCCACAATCTGACTGAAACAGGCTCGATTCCGAGGCCCACGGAGATTTAAACCATCAGCCCCCCCACCCTTTATCCCTATCACAGCATTATTTTTTTTTAATATATATCCCCCTTCTCCACATAATACACATCCTTTTACCCGTTTTAAGTCACCTTCCAAAAGGATGAGGTTAAGAGTTAACACTTCACAGGTTCCAGTGGTATCAGATGAGTTGATGGATTTTGAGTAAGAGGATCCATCAAAAATACCACAAAAAAAAAAAAAGACTGAAAAGCAGCATTCCTTTACTATTTAGTGAGATTTTCTCCGTTTTACAAGGCGTCTGCAATGGCACTGTACAGAGATCTGTTAGAATGTGTCCACTGCTACCTACATGATCCTTAATGTAGACCACATACTTCCCATAGTTGTATGGCCTGAGAAGCAGTGAGAGCAGACCAGTCATGAAAGGACAGATCCATCCCTAAAGATAGTGGGTACAAATCCCACAGCATTAGGTAAAAAAATTAATCTGATGATGTGTGGCAGTTACCAGTTTATAAAAAGACATGGAATATTATACTTCATAAAATAAACAGTTCCTGTATTCATGACAAATAGCAAATAGAGGACACTTTTCCACTCTTGATATCAAGTCAAGTTAGAAAGAAAACTAACTAGAATATTGTCGTGCAGAAACTGTAACACAGGAAATAAAACATACAAAGGAGAGTTTAAGGAAATATGCTAGAGGATGTACTAAAAAAAAAAGGTATGAAAACTTACACAAAACAAGATCAACTGTACAGTCAAAGTGAAAAGTTCTAAAGCAAATAAAAATTACATATAAATTTTGTAGTGAAGTCCTGAATTCTGCAAAGAGATATTAATAATGCACAAAAATGAATACTCGCCTACATGTTTGTACAGTTGGGATTTTAGTTGTTAGTTTAAGATGCAAAGTATGTTTCTATTCTCACTATTGCCAAATACAATACTTTCACAATAAATCATCACAAACAAAGAAATATTGAAGTCCATCTCTGTAACTATCTTGATGAAATGCTTCATTCATTATAGTGGTAATTAAGCACACAAAAGAACTGCAGCACAGGGATAACATTATAGTTGAGTGATAACTCCACTGTTTTAAATTAAGAATATGTGAGCACCCATAACTCTGAGACATGTATTTCAGTCTCCTTTGAAAATCATTGTGCTTCCTCGGTGGAATTTGTGGTTCCAATTTAAGGTCATTTCAGCAAAGGTTCTCAAGTTACAATGATTCTATAAGCTTCACAGAATATTCTTTTATACAGTTATGAATTTATTGAGAAGGCACTTCAAGAGTTTTGTTCTTTGAAGCTATGACAGAAATAGATACTTCATTTGCTTCCTATCTTCTACCAAATATTCTTCACACCAAAAAGTCAAAACACCAAGGAATTTTTTCTGCAGCTCAGGTCACTGTTGCTATCTGTGTTGATTCACGCAATAATATTCATTCATTCATTCATTCATTCATTCATTCATTCATTCATTCATTCAAGATGGTGCTTTTTTTTTTTTTTTTTCTGTTTTTTCCCCTTTTTCAAGAGTCTGTCTTTGACATGCTGATATGACCTTACCTAAAGACCTTGCCTTGGCCATGATCCATTCCTGTGTATGTGGCCAACACTTACAGATACTGTGCTTCCTTTAAGTATTATTTAACCAATGACAAATAGGTAGGATGAAAGCATTTTCAGATGACATAATGTTGAATATCATAGCTGCAGTTCTTTTGAGTGGATGAGTGCTATTCTGGAAAGACACTTTAAACTTACTTTATGTTTTTCAGTGACAGCTAATATATATTTTTTAATGCAAACTGTTTTTGGTTTTGCTTTGTTTTGTTTTGAGATCAAGTAATCTGTATGTGATCTGACATTGCAAGACACGTTGAGAAAAAGCTTAGATCCTTGGCTTATTTTGGTATATTCTTTAGTCAACTAATAGTGTCAGCATAAGTTCTGAAGGATTTTTATTTATCTTTCTTTGGTAGTGGGGGGATGACACAGGTAGTAAAACTTTTAGTCTCTTTTCTGAAACTCATGTGGAAATCTTATGGAAGTATGGAAGGTAACCTTATTCCTAGATATGTGATTCATTCATTTTTGGACTTCTTCCACAGCCCATTTGAAAACTTAAACAGTTTGTTACAGCAAAGCCCAAAGACCTACATTTACAGGTTGTCAAGTCTGAAAGAAAAATTCCAGAGAGCTATATTAAGTCTTATATCTAGAAATTTCCAAATCTTGCCATAGTGGTTGCTCTTATGCCTTAAAGCCTTGTCTTGCCCACAGAGCTCACTGAAATTTTCAGTAAAAAACAAAACAAAACAAAACAAAAAAATGTTCTAAAATTTCAGTTGTGTAATTTACATAGCTGTTAGGATTTTTGTTTATTTGTTTGTTTTCTTGTTTTCCAAGGACTTGGATTTTAAGAAGAGTAATCAGCAATTTGGAGAAGGACAAAAGGAGAAACTTATTTCAGACGTTCTTTTTAAGTTATTAATTTTTAAATAAATCTAGGTTTCTACAGGCTTAATTCTATACTGAAAACACAATTTGATCAATTACTTAAGTTAGTCTGCATTAATATAAGGAAATGTTTGATTTTTGCAACATTCTTTTTACTGTTGGGGTGAACACAAAAAATAATGCACAGTTGCCCCAAAGGACACAAGAAATATAACAGAGACCTTTAAAATCTGAGGCAGAAGAGGCATCACAGCACAATCCATACTCTAAAGACCTCTAAACACCACACATCCTCATATTTTAATTTTAAAAAGTCAAAAAAAAAATAATTGTAGAACGAAAATATAGTATTAAACTTTAAAACGATGCCTTTATAATTATTCTACCCATCTTCGTTCAACCAGGATTAGATAAATTCAGGTAACTTTGACTTTAGCATCTATCACCCTGAACAAAACATACATGTGCATATTACAAGGAAATACATGTACAGGATAATTGTATTCTAATACACTAGAGTAACGCACATATGGATTATATGGAACTGTCTTTAATCAAAAGAGTGAATTTATTTTCATGAAGAACAAAAAGATGAAACCATGTTTAGCGCTTTCCAATTGCTCATTCAAAGTACACAATCCTAATATTTTCACACTTGATATTTTCACAGTATATGTATTCTGGAAAACAATACAAATGAAATATCGCATATTAAAAAACAAACAAACAAACAGAGTAGTCACATATCATCTTGTAAAAAGCAGTCATAGGAATTATTCACAACCATTTTTCCTAACAGAAATATACTGAACTCAAGCCCAATTCAAGCTATCAGAAACATATAAAAATAATTTTGTAACCTAAAATTCAGAAAGTATTTTCATTACTCTGAGAATAAACAATGTTATTATTCTAACATGCTGATCTTGCCTCTCATTATGGAGCCATCTGGAATTAGTTACAGGTCGTAGAACTATTTGGACTTGTAGCAACACTTCGTACATCCGATCAATAAGAATACCCTGACCATAAAGCTACGGAGTCAAGCTCTCTGAGGTTCACTTTATCTTGAATAAATGCATAACATTTAATTGCTTCCAAAGAAAGGAATTTAAGTTATTTATAGCAACAATTTCTCTAACAGTAGAAGTGAGAAACATCTCATGTCTTTTCAGTGTAAGGGAATAGCTATATAGCTGTGATACACTTGCTGTATATCACAGTCACTCACAGTCACTCAGCTAATTTCACATTGGATTTCTCAGACCTCTCTGCAGTCCTTCTTGGACCAGCTTTTAATTGTTCTGTCCTTCTCAGGATGGAAGCAGAAAATTCTTCCCTGTCCAGACTGTGCCCTGAACTTGAGACCAGAAACATCAGAGTTTTTTCAGGAGGTTCGTCTGTGATTTCCTGGGAGTAACACTCTTTTTTTTTTTTTTTTTTTTTAGATGAAGATGGGTGGACAATGGATGAGAACATATTCTTTTTCAGCTTGTGCCATAGTAGCCTGGGTCCTGGCTCCCTGCCAGCAGCTGATAAAGTGCTTTCAAATACCCTACCTCACCACAAACTTTCTGCACTTGTCAGCCAATGAGTCTTCTTTAGTCTCTACGACTTCATAAGGTAAATCTTCTGTGTATCTACAGACAGAATAAAACAACCTGTAAGCTGATCTAATGCCTTTTAAATACACCCATGAAGTCTTCTGTGAGCACCCATTGAACTTTTTTTTTTTTTAATTATTCTTATTTTTGTTTTTGATAGCTGTTTTCATATAGGAAATTCTTGTAGCATATAGAAAGATAACTTTACACCAAAAAAAAATCACACTTCTGTCTATCACTGTGGCAAAATCATATCATGAGACTGGGGCACAGAGTGAAAGCAAGGGTGCAAATAGTTCACCAACCTATCCCTGCAAAAGGCAAAAAGTGGATGACTAGGGAGGAGTATGAAAACAATGTAAGTTTATAGAGGTAAGTTGCCAAGCACTCTCTCGATCTTCAAAAAGCTTCCCAGCACCCCAGCCATCACAAGGCCCTGAAAATTATAAGACCTAGGTTCAAGATTCTTCCCCATTAAAATTCCTTATCCCCTTCAGTGTGTATTTACAGGGAATTGGATATCCTGTCTAAGCCAAATTTTTCATCTTATTCTATTCTATCCCTTTTAAACTACTTAAAAAGTGTGTTTAACAAGGTGGGTACAAAACTACTGCCTCTGGAGATGTTCTTTACCCAGGAATGCTCTAAAATAAGTGCCACACACCTCAAAATAATGATCTTTAAAAGATCATCAGTATACCTTTATATCTTCAATTTCTAATGCTCCCATTTTTGAGCTGGTTCAACTCTTCAAATTTGGCTTTATGAGATCTGCAAGACTGGACATACCAGCTGAAAATGTCTGCAGAGCTTCCCAAAAGCTGCATGCCTTTTTCTAGGTTGTTTAAACTGTTGTGAAGAAACCCCTTGAAAGAAGCAAACCCACCTTGGGTTCTTTATTTTATCCCCTTTTATATTTAAAACCAGCAAAAGCAGGTTCATGCAGCTACAAGATGAGCCAAATAAAATAATATAAACAGTAGGCTAGAAAGAAAGAAACAGAAAGTGAGAAAGAAACAGACAGAGAGAGAGAAAAAAAGGGAGTAGAAATAATTGGGGGCGGGGGTGGAGAGGGGGAAGAGAAAGAAAATGAGAGAATGAAATTAAGAGAGAGGAACTAGGAGAGAAAGAGAGAAAAAGAGAAATGAAAACAGAAATTCAGAATGAAAGACAGGAAGGGGAGGGAGGTGGAAAGAGGAAAAGAGGAAAAAAAAGATAATTATGTAATCAAGAGGCCCTGGCAATAGTATGAAATTCAGGAAAGGATGCTAGAAAATAACAAAAAGCTGAAAATTATGAGGAAAATGTTCCTGATACGTAGTTGAAAATGTTTCTGAAAAATATTTAGGCCACATCTTCATCTGCCCATCCATATTCCTTATGAACTTCAGAGCTATTTCCCTCCAAGGAAGAAGTCCTGGCTAACCCTTTGTGCAAAACATTTGTTGATGCCCACTGCTCTGTTACAAACCAGGTTGCTGAGATTGTTTTTAATAACACAAGGACAGCAAGGTTAGGGCCATATTTTAGCATTCAACCTGCTGACTGCAAAGAGGTTTTTATAAAAGAATACTGGAAGTTGGAAGTGGTGTTGCATGTTATTTTCTCAAATTTGTGTAGGAAATATGCTGACAAGAGATTTCAGAACATTTAAAAATATGTTAAAACAATTTCTAATGCACCCAGTGTGAAATTTAAATGAAATACTTATCAGGTGAGGATAAACTGACCTGTCATTTTTCCTGTAATGTGGAATAAACAAAAGCTTCAGATGACATCACTGTGTTTTATAAAATCTAGAACACTTAAAAGAGGCCATCTGGATCATTTGTTTCCTTAGTCTGAAAAATTACAAGTAAATAAAACCTTTTTTTTTTTTTTTTTTTTTCAGGACGAGGTATTTCTGAGAAGTTTGCATAATGATACACTTCATGCATAATAGGTTTGCTATAGACATCTGTTAATTTTACAAGCTGATCTGTCAGTTTTCTGTTGCTTTTAACACATTAAAATATGTACACTAACAAGAAAAAAAGTATTAACTCTTCAAGCTGTTCAAACTACTGGCCATAATCTTGAGAGACTGCAGAACGACAAATAATTGTGAGCATATATAACTAAAACTCCCCATACCTAACTCACAGACAAAAAATGTCTCCTACAGAAGGAATAAGACAAAGTGTTGCCCACATAAAAATCAAAAATAAAGGCCTTTGAATGTCTTACAGTCAAAGTCTCACATTTTACCTTAAATCCTTTTTTTTTTTTTTGTGATCACTCTCACTTCATTCACTTCATAAAGGCTTCGCTCTCGTTTTTCCTGCACAAGCTTATTTCTCTGAAAACATTAACAAGAACATATCAAGTAAGCTTAAGTAACAAGAACATATCAAGTAAGCTTAAGTAAGCAAGTCTCACAGACATCTCTTAGTAGGGTGTTCTCTTGTCCATCAGAATTAGTATATCACTTCTTGAGAGGACCATCCTACAAAGACTGAAGATCAGGCAATCCTGCAAATAGTATAAGATTTCCCTGTATGCCCAAAATATTAAAATTAGACACATAATGAACTCATCATTGAATGTCTTGAAGGATTCTCGGTCCTCTTTTTTTCTTACTATATGCTGTGAGTCTCTGAGTAAGGAGTTTCTAACATTTTCTCATTCTTAGCTGCAATTTGTAACAGAACATAGGGGTTTTTCTACATGCAGTTCAAACACCAAATTAGCTAAATGGGTTAGAAAGCAGTGTAATGAAAGCTGTGATCCATGCTGACTTGTACTTCAGAATGAAAAGAAGAATCCACCAATTAACTAAATTAATCCCTTCCCATCTTCATAGAAGCTGCAGAAGACAACCCACACAACTTCCAGCTACCCTATGACTGGTAGACCTTAGAGGCTCAAACACTGAAGACTGGGTTTGGATATCACTGCTTCTGGAGAGAGATGGTTGTAGATACTGGCCTACCATGGCCAGGACAGGGATATTCAAGTAAATATTTATTTTAAGTGGAAGTCAGAGTTCTGAGAAATACAGGGCATATTTTTCCCCATCTTATGTATACAGCTATATGAATATTCATGTGATTCATAGAATCATAGAATATCTGAGTTGGAAGGGACCCACAAGGATCATTGAATCCTACTTCTGGGTCCCCAAAGGACAACTCCAAAATAATAAATAAATAAATAAATAAATAAATAAATAAATAAATGAATGAATGAATGAATGAATGAATGAATGAATATCATACCATGGGTCTGAGAGCATTGTCGAAATGCTTCTTGAACTCTGGCAGGCTCTGTGCTGTGAACACTTCCCTGGGGAGCCTGTCCCAGTGCCCAGCCACCCTCTTGGTGAAGAACGTTTTCCTGATACCCAGCCTGAACCTCTCCTGTCGTGGCTTCAAGCCATTCCCATGGGTCCTATCACTGGTCACCAGAGGGAATAGATTAGTGCCTACCTTTCCACTCCCCCTTGTGAGGAAGTTGTAGACTGTGATAAGGTCTCCCCTCAGTCTCCTCTTCTTCAGGTTGAACAATCCAAGTGACTTCAGGTGCTCCTCATACGTCTTCCCCTCTAGACCATCTTTGTTGCCCTCCTTTGGACACTCTCTAAAAGTTTTATTTCTTTCTTATACTGTGGCATCAAAAGCTACACACAGTACTCGAGGTGAGGCCATACCAGCGCAGACTAGAGATGGACAATCACCTGTTAATTAACATTAGAGGTACCAGCTCGCAGTTGCTTTATTCCTTCTTTTTTCTCTTGACTTTTTGAACCTCCCAAGACAGCATTTATAAAATCAGCAGGCCATTACAAAGTCCATACAAGACAGAGAGCCGTCATTGAATAAATCCTTATATATGAATCTTGTGTAAGCCATTCATAACTACTTGAAATTTCTGCAAAATTGACTACTTTGACTAACTAAAAAAGATAACATTATATCATTTGATTTTGTTTCTGCTACAAATATTCAATTTTACACTCCGGTCATCCCTATGAAATTCTATATCTATGAATATACTGACCACTAAACCTCTTTGCTAGTGTATTTATGACAAACTAACATAAAAGGACCAGAAAAACAAATGAAATATGCATAATTATAATGAAATATTTTTGGAGCTTTCCTTTTTCAATTTTTACCTAGTTTTAATTACACCCTGCCTTGATTATCACCTTTGTACCAAATATTTGATTACACGAAACATCAATTACTCTTATTAAGCCCTGAAAATAGTTAACATTTCATTACAAACTCTGTCATTTAGTTCCTGGTTATTAGCCAATAACATATAGAGAATGGAGATGATCCCATGGTTATGATATTTTGTGCATGTTGTCTTTAGACTAGTTTTCTAGAAAGGTTCTAAAGAAGATTTTTTTTCTCCAGGTTTTCAAAATTCTGAGATGTTGAACAACTATTGCTTTGTATTTGTACTTTGTTGGTGGTGTTGGGTTTTTGTTTGTTTGTTTTTTCCTTACTCTAGAAAAACCTCTGTGTGCTGTTAAAGAATTTTCAAAGCTGAGTGAGCTCCAGTTTTCCTCTTAGTTGCCAAGACATTTGTAGTGACCAGCATTGTGAACTTAGAGATATGCCCTCTTCCAGCAAAAAGTACCACCTCAGCATAAACAAGTTGGTCAATAAGTTAATGGCATGAATCAATGAGAAAGATTTGGGAGAGATCTTAATTAAAGAAACAACTGCTGATACAAATTATGTTTCCAATGTATTGATGTAGCAGAGGGCATGAGGTTGAACGGAGATGAGTGCTGATCAATGCGTTTAACATTTGCATTCCTTTTCATCAGAAACCAGCTCTCTTCATCTATGTGCATACAGGCACGCACACACAGACACACATCACTACTACTAGGACCTCAGAAGGGCTTTGGTTTCTTTGTCTTTATTGATCCCTGTAGCACTCCTCTGGAGGCTATTACAGTCGCCTCACTTTACAAGGTGAAATGAAGGTCTCACACAGACAAGATGATGCTCATTCCTTTAGACTTTCCTGGATGTGATCTCAATACTTTAAATCAGTAAAAAGAACTTTGCCTCTCTGTGAATATCATAACCTACATTCTGTAATGTTCAGAAATAAGAAGGAAGTATAAATGTAACATTGTCAAACCAAAAAAAAAAAAAAAAAAGAAAAAAGAAAAAGGTAAAAGATAATACTCCCTAACAGAAAAGGACAAATGCATTTGTGTGCATGTGTGTGTGTGCACATTCAAGAGAGACACAGACAAACAGACAGACAGAGGAAGAGAGAAATAGAAAGAGCATTCTCCAGTGGCTGAACAGCACTAACATCCAAAGTCAATAGATGGTTTCCCCAAGTGATTCAATCTGAGACACAGTTTAAAGAGACATCAATCTGTGATGTCAGCAATGCTCAGCATATAGCTAATGGAGCTTCAAAAGATCAATATTCAAACTTTCCTTTTTTTCGTGCTGGAAACTCACACCACTGCAACATCTTCTGCTAGATGCAATGTACATATTATATTAACCACTTTTATCACTACTATTCACATTTATGTTAGATGAGGATCAGATGTTGGTGTTTTGTTGTTTTTTTTTTTACTTTGGAAGCCAGGAATCTTTATTCCCTAGGATGCAGAAAAGTAATTTAAACTTTAGCTCAGCTGGTAGCCATGTAATCCATCTTATTTTCCTGTCAAGTTTTGTAATGAAGTCAAAAGCAATCCTAAACTAGTGACATAATAATCTAATGCTGTGTAGTAATGATTATATTGAATCCAAAAATATGTTTTTACTACATACACAAATTGAAGAAATAGAGCAATTTCAATTATTATCATCATAATAGAAACCCAGAGCAACAATACTATAAGTATCTGATAGGAAGAGAAAGAACTAAATTTTTAGCTAATTACTTAAGTCATGACCAAGAGTCAGTGAAAAAACTGAAAAAAATGAAAAGGCTGAAAAGTAACTTTCAATAAAATACCAATTTCCTGTGGTAGAATATTGCTGGGTGTTTCATTAGTTGCTTGTAAGAAGACATGGGAAAAACAGGTCAATTTAAGAGAATGAAGTCATTAGTAATATCGATATTGAAACTGTTCTAAAATAATTTCCTATCTAGAGCTAAACTGTACTATGCATCACACTTATTAGCTCTACTCACATATTGCAATAAATGTAAACTCACTGAATATACAGTGAAATGATTTAAATATTAAGTAAGCCCACAATTCCAAATGTTAGTTCAAAGACTCGTAGAATTGGAATCCCACTCTAATCAGGCTTTCCCATTTCCTTCTCCCACAATAAATAAAAGAAAAACAAAACCAAGTCAAATTAAGTTGTTAAATGGTTTAAGGATTTGATATCTTCTGCTGTTAATTTAAAGGGCTGAGCTGCAGCTCATTTCTTTTCATCTTTATAGCAAAGCACAGGGTGACCCTAAGGGTCAGTGAGGATTATCTCTGTGTCTTTCCATTCCATCTTATATTATTAGTTTACACTGCAAATGAGAAACTGATGTCAGAAATATGCCAAACATTATTTATAAATATAGAAGAAGCCAGGGTGAAGTCTGATAGGTCTGTGGCTTAGCATGTAAAGGTCTCAACAGCAATTAGTAATTGAGATGCATCCACTGTAAGGTGGAAACTCTCATCTAGAGAGCAGAAAATATTTTATTAACATGTTGATAATTTACATGAAATACAATTCTGGAATGTTAAACAGTAACAAAAAGTGTAATGGACTGGTGACCTATAATCAAAAAAGTCAAATTGCTAGAGCAATGTCTTCAGTGAAAAAGAAATACTGAACTCATTACTACTCCTAAATTTTAAGCTGACTCACATTTGGTATGAAGTTACTTGATTTTGCCACATACAGTTTTTGATTGATCTTTAAATACTTTTTTTACAGCTTTTTTGATTAAGATCTTTAATTGAGCAAAAATATTATAAATGGTGTATACAAGAAGATGTGGATTTTGTCTGTTAATGAAAAGCTATGCTAGTCATACAATGACTTCTGGTTAATTAGCATTCAGGATAAAGACTATGAGATACAACACTGTTTCCCTACCTTACAACAGAAGACTGGAAACAACTTATTATATTCAGCATTGGAAGAACAGCCCAAAAATAACCAAGACAGAATTTAACATTGAAAATATTTTAAGCAGAAATGGACTGTTAAGAAAATGAAAAGGCAAACTGGTTAACAGGCAATAATCCGTGGGGAGGAGAAGAAATTGCTCTGGCATAGCAAAATCCACTGTGTCTTTATCATTGTTATTTAAAAGGTAATGTCTTGGTACGAGAGACTTTATATGAAAGATATGCGTTCCATTTTTTATGCTCATCACAAGTTACTGGGAAGATACATTTGATAAATATGTTATGTTTATGTGATATTACCTTATACAATATTACACTAATAAATCAGAAAGCGTGAAGGTCACACATTTGAATAAAGATGCTGCCTTTGTAGCACGTCTTTCTTTTTAACCTAGTCTGTAATGAAGTTAGAAGTTAATGAAGTGCTGTGACACACAGAGGACACACACACACTCACACGTGCTGATCATTAAGGCAAACACAGCAAGTGAGAGATGTCATATACCTTGTGATGTTCTGTCCATTACCACCAGAAAATAAACGTAACAATAATAATGACTTAAAAAATAAAAAATGTCTAAAATCTTTGTATATACGAAAAAAAAAAAATCTCTAGTCATTCAGATGACCAAATCTCAAAATCTTCCGCTCAAATTCCATTCCAGTGTTTTTCTCATTACCCTTGTCTTTAGCTTAGATCAATCTACACACAGAGGGAATAATAGGAGCCCTAGTATAATCTTCCCCGACTTTCTAAGTGATATTTGTTATATTTTGAACCCCGTATTGTATAGTACTTAGCGTATCATTTGTACAGAAATATCATCTAAGTTTGTAGATTGGTAAAGTCATTTCTTTTATTTGTTTTAATGATTCATTCTCTCCCAGTTCACATCTCAATATGTTATTGCTGCATTATAAACCAAATAAAATCAAATCGTCCAGGTTCAGAACAAATTCTGGGGTGGGAATGAGCTCTGGGAATGGGGACAGAAAGAGTTTGAACTTCTTCACTGAGTTATGCTGTTACCAAAACCAATGGCCCATGGCACTACTCCTTCAACTCAAGTGTTCCTCAGTGCTTAACTGCACATTGTACTCTCCAACAGTGTCACTGTCATTCCCCTGGATTGTATGATAATTTTATAAAAACTACTTGTTCAGTTTTATTTGACAACATTATTAAATAGGCATAAGAAGATATGACAATTAGTCGTTTGTTTGTTTTTTTAATGAAAAGATTGGAAAATAGGTAAAGGAAGAGAGAGAGAAAGAAAAAAAAAAAAAAAGACAAACGTTTGAAATGAAAATATTCTGTGAAATCCACTAGAACTTCACAAGGTAATTCGATGTGTGGAGTATGACAGTAAGTGAAATTCTGTGTAAGTCCTAAGATTGTAAACTACAATATTGCAGACTTAGTTGTCAGAAAGATGAAAGTGGGTGGGCAGAGGAAACAGTGGCTCAACATCTCCTGACTCAGAACCTGCTGGATGGGTATGTAACTTTTTTTTTTTTTTTTCAGAATATAACTTTTAGCTGTCTGTTTCCTAGGATAGAATCCAACTGTGTGTATTAAACACAAAAGTCATCTATTCTGTGCAAGGGAAAATGTGATTAAAACATACTGAATGCTGTCTACAGATAGCCAAAAGTAAATTATAGTGACAGGGAAATTTTATAAATCCTGGTTACTTATTCAAGAACTTGGACACTTTTACTCAGTTTGCACATTATTCCCAGGGTAACAGTTAAGAGAAAAGTAAAATTATGAAGAGCACAGCAGTATTAATTAAACAACAACAACAACAACAAAAACACAAACCAAGCCAAACTAACAACCAAAACCAAAACAAAACAAACAAACAAACAAACAAACAAAAAAGCAACAAGCTGCTGGAAACCAGTGTTGCTTAGTTTAAATATCACTCCAAGGAACACTAAGATAAAAAATATCTTCAGTACACATCCAACTGTCTCCCAACAATGTTTTTTAATTCACACACTTATTCAGCTTTTGCCACAGTTTCTCCTTAAGCTAACACTCACAGAACACAAACTTGGACCACTGTGAGATGAAATCCCATTTATTTCAATTGAGGCTACACAAGACAAACAATTATAGATGATGCTTTCAAGATGCTCGGCAAAGATAGAGGTGAATTTCTTTGCCTGGTGTAATCATAACATAACATAAAAAAAAAAAAAAAAAAAAAAAAAGCAAGTGCCTAGATACAGAGAAAGAGAAAATTTAGTCTCTGTTTTTTATATCTAAATTAGGAGTCAGCCATCACTTACAGACCTGAAGAAAATTGAAACAGGGAGCCCTTTACCTATCCCTCATGACTTCGATCTTGTGAGGAGCAGACATTAACAATATGGAGAGCAATATTTAAAAAAAAAAAAAAAGAGTAAAACAATAGTGCTACTATGCAAATTGTCATCCTACAAGTGAAGTTGAGGAGCTCTCCAGAGGAGCTGTTCTCCCATATAACATCTAATTATGATTACTTGCATTGGTCTTTCTTTGCAGCATGATTCTTTTTACTTTGGGTCACTATACTGAATATAGGGCACTTTACTCTGGCTAACTGCATTAAAAGGCCATCAAAGCATTGATGGGCTCACTGAGACTAAGTCAGAGACTTGATGTTTTTTAAAGGACTAAACATTTGTAACTGCAATATGTGCTAAGTCTCTGGAGTTCAGACTTTGCAAAACAAATCTTTCCCATAGTCAGAGAGAAGAGCTATCTGCAGGGCTAGCAGAATATCTAGGTCTTCTTCCTTTGGACTGTCGCCTACCCAAAGCAAAATCTGAAAGTCTTGAAGATGTAATTTTTAATGAAGGAATTTGCTCTTCATGTGAACACAAGCTTGCTTGCCCCTCAAGATGCCTACTAAGAATGGCTAGACTAAGTGTTTACAAGCAAAAGGCAACACAAATAACCTAATATGGCAGAAAGTAGATTTCACTTATCTTTTCAGGATATAAAGGCGTGTAGAATTAAAGCGGTTTATTAAGATTACATTTGAAATTAATCACATTATGACTTAACTATGTCACAGTTAAGGGAAATGATGAGGGGTCTCATGCTAGAGTATTAGTACACCTAAATTCACTGGGGGTACTTGGCTTCTTGCCTTATGTATTATCTCACATGGAGTACCATAAGAACCTTGGTCAGCTATGTCACCTTTGTGTGTCACTGGCTTTGTTAAATGACAATATTCTTTTTCTTTTCCTTTTTCCTTTTTCCTTTTTCTCTTTCTTTCTTTTTCTTTTCCTTTTCCTTTTCCTTTTCCTTTTCCTTTTCCTTTTCCTTTTCCTTTTCCTTTTCCTTTTCCTTTTCCTTTTCTTTTTCTTTTTCTTTTTCTTTTTCTTTTTCTTTTTCTTTTTTTTTCTTTTTCTTTTTCTTTTTCTTTTTCTTTTTCTTTTTCTTTTTCTTTTTCTTTTTCTTTTTCTTTTTCTTTTTCTTTTTCTTTTTCTTTTTCTTTTTCTTTTTCTTTTTCTTTTTCTTTTTCTTTTTCTTTCTTTCTCTTTCTCTTTCTCTTTCTCTTTCTCTTTCTCTTTCTCTTTCTCTTTCTCTTTCTCTTTCTCTTTCTCTTTCTCTTTCTCTTTCTCTTTCTCTTTCTTCTTCTTCTTCTTCTTCTTCTTCTTCTTTTTCTTTTTCTTTTTCTTTTTCTTTTTCTTCTTCTTCTTCCTCTTCCTCTTCCTCTTCCTCTTCCTCTTCCTCTTCCTCTTCCTCTTCCTCTTCCTCTTCCTCTTCCTCTTCCTCTTCCTCTTCTTTTTTTTTAAAGCCTCATTAAATTCAACATTAAGTTGCTACTTTGTCTATTAAAATTTTAAATTAAATACAATTATTTAAAATGAAAAAAAAATATTAGAAGAATATATTTCTAATTGATCTAGTTGCCATCTAATGTACCTAATGGATTTCTGAAATATTTAAACCAGTTTGATTCTTGGAATCTGCCCTTGGTCTGCAACGATCCACTGTTAGCTACCAATTTAGTATACAGCTTAGCACCATGGGAAAAAAAAAAAAGAGAGAGAGAAAACAAGTTTGAAAACTTATGTCATGACTTTTCGACACACTGAAAGGTATTCCTTTCCCTTTTCAATGCATGCCCATGCACTACACAGAAAAGACATATTGTTCACAACTACAATCACTTTACTTGTACATGTCACACAGTGTACTGTCCTTAAAGTTTCTGACCTTATTTAGATTGTTGAAAAGCTTTTCCTGTGAATCTTTTTGCAAGATCAAGCTATGTTTATTGATGTACACAGTCATGCCTAGTAAGTGCAAATTGGCTGCCACTGTACTATTAAGCTAAGTAGAATGAAAGCAGAGTCCCAAACACTCCCTAGTTTTGTTTTGCTTTGGTTGGACTTGCTCCCTTTCAGACAGCACTCAGGCATACTTTAGAGAACTGAATAATCCAGGAAATATTATGAAGAAACAGTATGGATGATGCTACTTTGCTCTTTGAGATGATGAGATTTCAACTGCATGGACATACCCTGTGCTGTACCACATGCCCTCAAGGATCAGAGAACAGCCACCCAATCATTTCATTTACAAGCACAGAGGAATCTCTTTGGAATAGCATTAAGTATAGCAAATAGAACAAAATAATGTCCAATTTTAAGAAGAGTAGTTTGACTCCTCTTCCTTTAGCTTAATAGAGGGGAACTGTTCCAGAATTTCTTTGCTGTGAGCTGAGTTACTGTTTAAGACACTGCTTTGTGGCCAGTATAAAGGCTTTGTGTGCTTACCTATTTGACTCTGCAATAGTCACTCTGTACATTAGTATAGACTGAAGAAATGGGCCATTTCTGAATTTATTTTTAATGAGAGACGAGTTCTTTCCAAAGTCTGGATATGTTTGCCTGTGGATATCCTATTTCTATTTTGAGGCATGTTCCAGAAAATGATCCATCTCTGTAATATAATCCTATTTATCTAGAAGATATAGAGCATAAATACATATGTGAGTATTGTTTGTTCAGTTGTTTAGGACAGCGCATTATTTTTCCATTGGAACAATGAAATAAGACCACATTCTATTCAGTTAAATGCTCTATTAAAATGAAGTAGCAACATAAGATTTAAAGACTACTTCTACCTAGATACACCCAAAAAGAAGGCTTAGAGAACATTAATAAAACAATGATTATACTAGAACTGTATGTATTTGATTTTAAATTTAACCTCCAGGAGTTGCAATTTTTGTTTTTACCTAAACCATTTAAATATTTTTAATTTCTAATGTATATATATACTGTTTTCAGACTATAGTCACAGAATTTTAGATGTCATCATATTCATATCATATCATATTACCAGAAGCCTGCATGTCTTTTGTCACATGCATCTTTAGAACATGATGTAAAATGGTTTTATTTTCAGAACTTAATTGTATGTATACATGTCACAAACATTGTTTAATGAAAGTCATAAATATTGTTAATATTATCATCTCAGTTGTTGGATTTCCTTGTTTTTTGAAGGACAGACAGTAAAACACTTTTAGTAAAATAAGTAATCAGCTCCAAATAGCCTATCAGCTTATCAAGCTAGTAGGGCACAAAAAACATAAGCCATACTGCAACTGCTCAAACTACAGAGCTTTCTGAATGTCCTAAATGTGACATGGGTACATGTCACATAAAAGGATTTAAGAAACTGCCTTTCAAGTAATAATTCTCAAAGAGAATGCTGCACTCTGATTCTGAGACAATAACAAGCATTTAACGAAGATAGATGTGAGTCCCTCCCTCCTGTTTTCTACAGAATAACATGGATAAGGGTCTGGCCATGCAGCATGTATGCGTGGAGATTGGTAAGATTACTTTATACTGTTGGTATTTTTTCTCTCTCTTTTTTTTTTTTTTCAGTGAAAAGAGGAAACAACATGACATGATTATTTTACAGAAAAAAATGCATATTTAAAGTAGAAGGGTTGTTCTTAAACAAGTTATGTATTTAGCCATTATGATTTCTTAGATAGTTCACAAATTAACATCTTTAGGTCTGATTTAATTGAAAGCAGCCTGGGGACACTTTGTTTGATAAAGTTTATTAAACTCCATGATTTAAAATTGTTAGCATTTTTTGAAGTGTGGGGAACAAATATTCTCCCTCTCCTACCTCTGTACAGAAAATCATCTATAATGATGATCTGAACGACTAAACAAAGTGTATTCAAGGAATATGGATTTTGGAATATTGCTCTCTATTAAATCAGGGCCATTCTGTGTCTTTCTGTATAATGTTACCTACTGCGTATTAGAGAAAAAAAAATGCAAGGTACTCTATGTTTTATCTTTTTGTGATCTAAAATGTGTCTGGTTTTCAGGAGAAAGCACAGTTGATTTTATGATTTATCAGCTTTAGTGTTTCAGTCACTTGCCTACAAGACAATGGCATAACTTCTAATTTGCACTGGCTGTCTATATATTATGGTTCTGTGAATAGACTAATATTCTGAGATAAAGCTCATATTGATTTCTATTAGACACAAATTTGGATCAATTACTTAGATTTTCAGAAGGATAAACCTGAATCTAAGCTCATAAAAAACACTATTCAGTTGTATAAATAAGCAGCCTGATTTTCAAAAATACCGTGTACCCAGGAAGTCTTGTTGAAATTTAATGTTTTGGGTACTCAATATTATAACAATTCAGGTCATTTATTTGCACATCTAAATACAGACACTAGGAATCTAAAATTAGGCTACTATTTTTAAATTTATTGACCAAGATATCTGGGAAATGCTCTACTCACTGAAATAGCAGTTCAGGAAGTGAAATGAATACTGCAACCCACATTCCAATCCTAGTATTATACTCCAGCTTTCCAGTCATGTATGCCAAATATATGCTACTTTTTGCTGTATTTGATACAATTTCTTCAAATCATAATAATGCAATAAATTAGTAAACATTGTGGTGTTTTTCTGTATAAAACAAAATATTTCTGTTCTATTCCTTCACCTACACCAGCTTTTGTCCCTGCCTGTCTTCTGAAATTATTTTCACCTCTAAAATTCTCATGTGTGAAACACTGCCAACAGATTCCTTTTTTTACAAATATATCTAGCTTTCAATATCAACATCAATGTTGATACCAACATTGGTATCAATTAGTATACACACATATATAGACATTTTACAGAAAATGTGAATTGTCAGTAAATAATATTCTACTCTATAAACATACTCCCTCCTGCTTTGCAGATGGAAAATTCCAAGGAATCAAGGAAGGAATAAAAAGGTGTAAAAGTATAGATCAGAAATTGCTTCCTTAAAAATGATAAAATTCTTGAAGTAGGTAGTAAAATTTTGCACGTTTGGGGAAAGTACAGTAAACTGAAAATAAATTTTAAAATAAATGTGTTCGAGTTGCAGTTCTCTGTTTCTTAAGCACTGCCTCCTGACTAGAAAAATTCAGAGCCAGATATGAGTGAGTTCATTCCAGATTCATTCCAGATATGAGTGAGTTTAGCTGTCTTTAAATATGAGAAAGAGATCAGGGCCAAAAATAAGAATCTTGTCAAAAAGTAGGAGTACCAGGACAGAGAAGATACTTGGGAAGAAATGACCTGATTGTGAAGAACCGCAGAAGGATTAGGTGAAAAAAATAGTGAAGATTTTTATTAGACCTCAAATTTCATATTTTAATAACAGAATGTCAGAAGTCATAGTGACTACTCCTTATTCTGAAAGACAGGGTTTGCAGGTATTGTAAATTGGCTGTACATTAAGGATGCACTGAGGATTTGCAGCAAATTTTTGTTTGTAAATGTGTACCAAGCCATGTGTCACTTTCAAGTGGAAACTGTGTATGATAGCAGAATATTTAGGAGAAGAATGTGGATATTCTTGGCTGAGAAACTTCAGCAGAATGATAGTTGAAGCTACTTTTCATCAACAGGTTTTAAATCAGCTTTTTAAGCTAAAAGCTTTTCTGGTTGCTTCTACATCTTGAAGTAAAAATGTTCAAACTGTAGAACAGAACTATTAGAATTTTCTCTACAAATACAAATAAATATATAAATGAAGATTAAAAAGTGTTTGTAGAAAAATATTTAACATTCTTTATCCAAAATATATATATATATATATTTGTTCTTGGATTTTTATTTTTTTTTCCATGCATTATCAATATGTTGCTGAAAATTGGTATCCAGTCTTGTGGCACAGACCAAGCACTGGAAAGTGTGGCTGATTTTGGAGTGTGGTTTTGGAGTCTTCATCCACAGAGGTGTACAGATGTTGACTTGACACATCCCCAAGCCACCTGATCTGTGTTGGCCCTTATGCAAACTCCAGAGATCCTTTACAACCTGAAATTGATTCTGTGACTATTCTTTTCCTCCTCAATTCCAGAATTTAAATTCCAACTTATTATAGAGCAAATTGCAAAATTTATATCTTTTTCTGATTACGGTGTAGATTATGGATTCAGATATTTCTTGATATTTCTTAAATATTTGCCTACATACAGCAATGAAATAATATATCTTGCAATGCTTTGAAGGTTTTTTGTCTTATAAAAAAAAAAAAAATGTTTTGCCAGGGTCTATGGACAAGCTTTTCTGAGGAGAACTAAGGGACTGAATGAACAGCTTAAAACAGCAATCAACAGAATCAACAACTAATGGCAGAAATCATTTCCCACAAGAACATTTCATCTATAACACTAAGGACACAGAAAGATGTAAAAATAATAAAAAGGAAGAGTCAGCCTTTTGCAGAGACTCCTGAGTAATACTTTCTGAAATACAGCAGAATCATTGCCATATGATCATGTTTTACACTCACAAAACATATCTTAAAAGCGTACACTGATAGGAATAATTTCATATTCCTCTTCTGTTTTCTACATCACTGAAACAAGATAAGTAGGTCTTCAATTGACCCAGAGAGTGGGAAGGGTTTTTGTTCAATTACAGTGTCATGTTTAGGGCTCTAACACACCAGTTTAGTGTAGGTCAGCTGACATTTGAGAACTGTATGTATATTCCTAGACCACCAAAAATGTGAGATAAAGCAACTTACTATAGTTTTATTTCACTGATTTTTCAGCTAATGCATTTCAGCTTATATTTTCTTCAGGCATGATGGATATAACTCTGTCCAGAGCTGTTATATAACAACTTATCAAACTTCACAGAATCACATAATCATCTAGGTTGGAAGAGACCTCCAAGATCACCCAGTCCAACCTCTGACCTAACACTAACAAGTCCTCCACTAAACCATACCACTAAGGGCTACATCTAAACGTCTTTTAAAGACCTCCAGGGATGGTGACTCAACCACTTCCCTGGGCAGCCCATTCCAATGCCTAACAACCCTTTCAGTAAAGAAGTTCTTCCTAATATCCAAACTAAACCTCCCCCGGTGCAACTTTAGCCCATTCCCCCTCGTCCTATCACCAGGCACGTGGGAGAATAGACCAATCCCCACCTCGCTACAGCCTCCTTTAAGGTATCTATAGAGTGTGATAAGGTCGCCCCTGAGCCTCCTCTTGTGGGTATGTCTGAATTCTTAGGCAAAGAACAACTAAAAAGACTTTGGGACTCAAACAAGGGCCGTCCCTAACTTTTGATGAACTGCTTTGTAAAAAAACCCACTTTGTTCCTACTTTAATTCTGTAACTTGACATTGTGAATTGTGATGGTATGGCACCTTTTGTCCCACCATTAGCAAATTTCAACAGAAGATATGCTGCTCCTTTGCTCCTTTTTTTTTTTTTTAACTGTCTGGAAGTAGGATATGACTAGAGATAACTATTTATGATATGTGTGTAACAACATTTTCTGTTCAGGCTTTAGGAAGTGTGGTTGGTTTAGGCACCTTTACGTGTCTCTCAGTATGCAGTAAATGCCTCCATTCTCACAGAGAGAATTTCCGTGCAGAAGTACATTCATGTTGGAAAATAAAAATGAAATGGAACCTTTGCTAATACAAGAGAAGTATTTTCACATGTACTCAAAACCCACTCAATTACTTTTCAGTCAATGAGTAAGTAAATCACAAGATATATCACTAGGCTACTATCTATCGATTTGCTTGCAAACTTACCTCACAGTTATGAAGGCTGGCCTTGAGCTAGAGATCAGGGACTGTTTTTTGCTGTACTTCTCTAGACTCACTCTCTATTCTTTGGCCTTTAACATATAGTTCTGAAGTAAGCATATATTTAGTAAGTATAAATATATATATAAATGTAACATAGTATATCAAAAGGAACATTGAGGCAAACCAGAATTTGTAACCCCATGAAAGACTGTGGGCTCTTAGATTCTCCATATGCCCAATATTGCAATTTTTGTTGATGGAAACCCCCCATCAACATTAGATCAAGACTTATAATGACACCATATTCAAAGTACTTAATTTGAGAGTCCTCTGGAGTCATCATTCAGAGGTGACCCCTGCCATTTCAAAGGAGAATGCTATAGGGACATCGATAGCAAATCCATCCTCAGCAACAGATTTTTAATGTGTTCTACTAGGACTTGTTTAATGTGTAGCCTTAGCCTACAGAATTTTAAAACACAAGAAAACTATCCATTACACTTTTAGAAATAGAAAGTTATTCATTGGATTTTCCTTGTATTTTTTCTGGTTTTCAGACACTGGAGGCTGAGAAACATATACTGTTCTTTTCAGCTGCATAACTATCCTGCTAGCGATTAATTACTTAGATATTTCTGAATAAATAGGATGTAAAGAAATACCTAACAAAAGCCTAATGCATCTCCAATGATGGAACCCCGTGCTATGTCTGAGATGAATATCTTTTTTTTTTTTTTTTTTTTGAAAAACAAACAGATTATTCAAAATTATGGCAATCAGATACTGGCAGAGAAGAAAAATAGTGATATGCTGAACAAAAACCACTTAAATTCTGCAAGCTTCGATAATATAATATTTCCACAACTGTTTCTGTTTAAAACTAATAAAAATAAACATAAAACATTCCCTTCTCCTCCTATCAAATTCATTACTTTGAGCGACAAAATGACAAAATGATTAGCTGTTAATAAGGCCCTGGTTTAAAAGATTGACTGACATTGCATTACTCATTTAATTTCCGCTTCTCCTAGTTTTTTTTTTTTTTTCTTCCTCCAAGCACAGAGGGAATTAATATTATCACATCAAAGGCCTCCCTTTAAATGGAGGAGAAAAATCATTTAAAAGGACAGAGGCTGTGATTATTCAAACTAGGTTATTTGCACCTTGTATATATGACGATATCATGGTACAACTTCATTTTGTTCAAATTGCTGTCAGTCACTAATAGAAGAAATTTGCTTCCGTTTTATCAGCACTATTGTGTTCAGTCAGATTTGTGGGTGTGGGATGGGGGGCTCAGGGTGGGCATTAAACATGAAATCTGATAAGACGGATATGAACAGGGAGTAAGGAACACACTGAGAGAAAGGACACTGATTGTGACTCCAACATCCATAATGCAAATTCTTTTCACCCTCTCTTCTTTCTTGGTTTTCTTTCCTTTCTGACTGTGTTGTTTTTATTTAAAGACACAGATACGGACACATGCTAAAGTGCAAGCCAGAGCCTCTGTGGAGTATGAGGTTTAGCAATATGACTCTGTGCTTGGGTATTTTATTTCCTTTCACTTTGATTCCTGACAGACAAATTATTCTAGGGATGATTTAACACCTAAAGATGAATGTCATATTCCATAAAATAGTTGTATCGGTGGGAAAAATTATGAGTGGCACAACCCTTGGCCTAGCAACAGCCAATGATCTATCAGCATTTAAGTCTTGGCAGATTGAATTATTCCCCTCTCTAACTGTAACTGTGTTAGGGCTTGCATGACAAACAGTCCACTTGTCAAATATTTATCCTACCTCCTAAGAAAAAAAAAAAAAAAAGAAAGAAAGCAAAAAAAAGGGACATCGGGGTGTTTGGGGGGTGGGTGAAAGAAAGATTGACCGGGAGAAGAAGGCAGAATACAAGTGGTAAAAGACCAACCACAGCATGAAATATGAAACATAAATCACAGGGTCAGGGAGAGCAGGGGAACTTGGTTACTCAGGCTCCAGATGGATTAAATAACGCACGTCCTGAGGGAGAGTGGGAAGGCGAGCACTAAAATAATAACAGAACAGAATGCTCCTATGTCAAAAGGTTTGAAGACAAGCCTTGTTAATTCAGAAAACAGCAGAGTTAAATTAGTCCAAGTCCCTGTGAAAAGTAGTGCTACATATTGTGCAGGAGAGATAAATTTTCACTCGCTCTTTCCAATACACTGGCCACTGACAGGTGACTGCTGTGAGTAGTTCATTAAAATGTCCAGCTCATGGGAGATTTTCAAAATTTATAATGCTTCCTGTAGACAACAGGGTCAAGTTCAATGAGAAAGGAAGAGAGCAAAGTAACTAAAGGAATTATTCACTAATTACCTTTTAAAAACCTTGTTTGTTTGTTTGTTTTGTTTTGTTTTGTTTTTTTTCAACAAGTATTAACTTACTTTTAATGCCTCCAGCTTTATGGCTTTAAATCAGACAGGAAGATCAGAGTTCAGCACATATCCCTGCTTGCACTGTTCCTTGGATGGAAGGTTTTCGAACATGTAAGACCATGTGCTATACCCCTTGAAGTAAGTGATTTTAGAAGATATAGGATCAGACCTTTTACAGGGAATGTAACAAAGGCAGTAATTTTAATTAGGTTTCTTTTACCTGTAAGTAAAAAATATACATTGAAGTTTAGCAATTACAGATGGGGTGGATAGTATTGCATATTATTAAAACTACCGTATATATGAGACAAGAGTTCATTGCTTATAAATAACTTCAAAATGTTATCTGGGATGAATTTTTTATTTTTATTTTTCCTAATAGGATGCATGAAGTTGAATTGTTTTGCAAAATTCCAGCCGTAATGACCAAGCCACTCTAGAAATATTCTAAAATTTGAAGAATTACTTGCTTAGCCCTTGCTGAGAAGCCTTCAAGAGAAGAAAATATTTTTGATGGGATTTGGAGGAAAGATAATAGCAAAGCAGGAAAATGGTGCATACTATTTATTTTCTTTTGCAAACCTTCCCAAATTTATCTGTAGCCTGTTGAAAAACTATACTTTCCCTATGCTAAACAAAGCATACTCATCCTTGCCCTTGAACTTTTCCTGAAATTATAGCTTTGGGCTACTGCAGACTGTGTCAGGTTTCCTGCATCTCCATATTTCTGCCATATTTCAGTGTCTCCATTATCTCAGCCTTGAGCCTCAAGAAGCCCAAAACGTTCGAGAGAGCTGTCTACAGAATGTTCTGAATTGTCAGTATACCAAGAAGTGTCCAGAAGTGTCCACCTCAGCTTTGTTAATTAACATAATATCTTGGTCAGAAATTTACTTTAGCAATGGCAAAGGGATTTTGTTGTACAAGCTGGAAGATGTGTAGTGAAAAGGAAGGAAGGAAAGTTAAGGCAGGGAAGAAGCAGATAAGTCTTATGGTTAGAACTATGCAAGAAAACTGGAGTGGATTTCAATTTGGAGATTAAGACAGCTAAGTTTAGGTGTCTAGATGTGAACTAGGTGCTAAGGTTCCCCTTGTACTCTGCTAATTATAACATAGTCAATACAGTTAATGGAGACTGACGAGCTACTCTGCTGAGCAAGAGATATCACCTTCAGGCTGAGTTGATTAACTCTTAAGACTCCATTGACTCACAGGTAAACAATTCAAATCCTATTTCCAGAGAATGTTTCTGATGATGCTGCAGAGCTCCTGTATGTTCACAGGCAGGAATTTTTTTTTTATTATTATTTATTTTTTATCATGAAATCATTATCTGCAAGTTCCTCAGGGATTCTTGGTTTGATGATTAGAGACCCAACGATTCAATCGCTCTAAGCAATGAGAATTCACAGTTGCAAGTGCAGCAAATAAAAATTGTCATTTCTGCATACAGATCTTACCTAATTAGAGTGTCTTTGAAAAAAAATCAGACAATAAGACTCTCAATTTCAATGCCCATATCTGGATGTACCCTTGAAATGAATCTCATTCTTACCCTGTTCCTTTTGCAGAGGGATGAATTCTCCTACATTTGGTAAGGCCCCTTTTAACAGAATGATCAGCACTACAGATAAGCCATGAAAGATGTTCATCTTTCCATCTTCAAAACAGTGTTAAATGCATGTCCTAGAGACTACACAATGAATGGTGAGGGGAAAACAGTGTAGTGAATAATTATTGGTAGGTATACATTATCCTTTTTATAAAGCAAAGGTCGGGGGGGGGGGGGCGGGGGAAGGAAAAAAAAGTAGCATCTGATCATATTACTAACATCTTCATAAAAATACATACACTGACCATAAATTAAGATTGCATGAGCAATTTTAATTCTGGGGTTTTCTAATTTTTGAATGCTTGACTTTGCAACCTTAATAGTTTTTGTTGTTGGTGGTGGTTTTTTTAATATATTTTATGTGCAATCTTACAAAGTGCAAAGTCTTTTGATATATTGCAAATGAATATTCTTTGCTGAAGTCGTGTACATCATTAGTTCAAGTGGAAGAGCAGCATTTAGATTATGTGTTTACAGTGTCATGGTCTGGCTTTCTAAGGAATATCTGGCCATGTTAAAGAGCGCAGAGGAATTAAAAAAAAAAAAAAAACATGGGATGAGAAGACAAAGATGGATACAATTCCAACAGTTAGCTTTTTGGATATATTTGCAGTTCTGTTTGCAATTATTAAGATTTTTTTTTATAAATTAGTTACCATAAAAGGCACTTAATTGTTATTTTATTAAAACATTAAATATATTTTAAACCTGACTCTGTTTTCTGGGTTATTGTTGCTGCTTTTTTTGCTGTTATTCTTTCTTGTTGTTGTTCTTTTAAGGTTGGTTTAATGTAGTGTTGAAACAGTTACTTAAATCACATGAATAGTCTCATTAACTTCAAATGCAACTAAGTTAAAATGATCATTACTACTTTAGTGAAACAAGACCTTTTGATAAATGCTTAGAAATAACATTTGTGAGCTAAATCCATGTATACAGTGTCCCAAATCTTCTCATATGTAGATTCTCAGACAGCAAGAGAAGAGATTAATTTTCAAATATCAGCATCTTTCTGTATCTTTCTTCATTCCTCCATTTGCTAAGTGTTACTAAAGCTACTTATGGAGCTTTCCGTAATTATTCTACTTGGGCAGGGTTTGTTCCTTGTGCTATCTACATCATGCTATCCACACTGTGTCCCACAACATCTGTCCTTCTAGAGGGGAACTATGCATCAGAAAGTGTTTCACCATGACACTAATTCTTAGCAGTGTGCCCTACCCTTTTCTTATCAGTGGGACTCCTGTGTTCTCATAAGCAGAGTCTCAGGAAAGGGAAAATAGTCCTAAACCATGCTATTACTTTTTTGTGTCTCCCAAACAAGGGCAGGAATAATGAATACTATCCCCACCACAACCATTGTTCCATTCCACTCACTCCACAGTTTGTATCCCATGGACATGTGTTCCAAAACACAATATTTTATATGGCTAATGAAAATAGTTCCATCTATTCCCACAGTTCCAATAAGGGGGAGGGTCAAGGGAAGTTTTATTTGACTTCAGCAAGACTACTTTGTGTGAATAGAATGAGGAAAGTCTGTACCTGATATTTATTTATGTGCACAAAAGTAACAAACTTGTCTCTTTCATATACTTGAATTTAGATCATGTTGGAGCTCAATGGAATTGCAATGTTTTGTGGCATTTCATTCATAACAGACTATAAAATTGGCATTCCAAAAATTTTTACAAAATAAAAATTGTCTTAAAATGCAGTTGGAAACACTGGAATATTTCTTTCAATAAAAGTTTCTGTTTCATGTGTATATTAAATGCATGGTTTTAAATGTAAATATAAAATATATTGAAAAATATCAATACATTTTTCTCAAAACAATATGTCAACTCTAATAGCTCCTTATACTAAGGGAGATTAACCTGTTTTCATGATCATGTAATTGTCTTAGATTCTGTAAACTTTTTAAACCAAGAGAAAGTGGAATTGACTCAGAAAGGAAGTAGAGTGTGAGAAGTATGTCCAGGGAAATACAGAGACTACCTGCTAATGTCATACTCAGGTTACAGCATACACAGTTTTCATGACTACCCAAAGTGCAGGATCAGTTATTAAGGCCCACTATTCTGCATGATATAGCTTTACTGCTGCCTACAGAAAGAGAAGAATGAATTACCCATGTTTTCTGGTGTTGATTCATTACTAATTTATAAATAATGGGCATAGATATTAAAATATACTTGAGAAACTAAGACTTTTCTATTTTTTTCTATAACTATCTCAATGCAGTGTGGTTTTTTTGTAGCATCTCTGAAGCTAAGTATTCATAAATGTACTCAAAGATGAATATCTATATATTAACTTTTTAATCTATATATTAACTTTTTACAATTTTTTGAATAAACAAGAAAAAATCCTTAGGTGTACATATGTATTTCTTGCATACTTGTTGATATATCCGTATCTGTAAGTTCAAAAGAACTTACATTATTTTCTGTTCAGTAACCAATGGAAACAAAAGGAATTAAAAAACCTTCAGCTTCTTGTTGTTGCTTCTGTTTTTACATTGTATTCAGCTGCAAATAAAATAGTAACAGAAAACAGGCAGAAAATTATTACCACTTATTCATATTCTTGAACTACATCATTCTGATCACCTCATAAATCAAAGAAGAAAGACAAAAAATCATGCAGCATGTGCAACAGTTCTTTAGATTATAAAATTTGAGTGTTATTGATATTATATCCTCTGAAATCACAAGGATATTGCTCTGAGCAGCTCTGAGGTTCATCTAACAGTTGGTGTCCTTCTAATTTTTCTCCATCCAGCAATGGATGGCTGTGGATGGCTGTGGACCTTTTCAATGTTGCAACCAACAAGATTTCACAGGAGAATGAAGTGGCTAATTTCAAATGCAGTAGACTTGCATGTTTCATGAAGACAAAGATCTTAGACACTCCATCTTCTACAGAGCTGTGCAAGTAACTTAATTTCATCTGGAGCGCACTTGGCCTCTTCTCTTAGTTATAGTCTCTTTCAACACCCCTTGAATGAGTAGTGCCCCAGTTCTCATCTCTCTCCTGATTCCACTGCCTATAGTTGTTAGGTTTACTCTGATTTAGAACTAGAGGGGGAACAGCTTTTGTTTTGCATGCTCTTTTCTCCATATTAAGGATCCATTTGGTCCCAGTCCATTCTACTAGCAAAAGTAGAAGGGAGGTGAGAGATCAGTCTTACTAGCCTTGTCTGCCACAAAGACTACATATTCCTCAAAGAAAACTGTGTTTCCCTGAACCTTTCAGGATTTATTCTGAAGAGGAAAATACAGTTGCTGGAATCTCTTCCATTCTTACATCCACCACACAAAAGAGGGAATTCTGCTGGTAATGTAAAGATTATGAAGAACCTCTTATAGCTTTTCGGCTCCAAAAATGTATGTCAAAGAAACAAGAAACAATTATTCAGTGTGTTTCAAAGCAAGAGCTCAGATCCTATCACATATTTTGAAGTATGTAATTTGCTGATGAAACAGTCCATTTTAGAAGAATGCAATTCTGCTGGATGTCCCTAGCTTAAGTGGGAGAGTAGCACACTCTGCCAAATTCAGAATATTCTTGGCATGATTTCTGTACAATTAACACACATTTCTATCAATTCTTGTTTGTCTGAGCCTTACCGAGTTATGAAGGATTTCTGCATTTTAAATCTACCTTGATAGTATCCTGATTAGAAATCTACTGTTGCACAAACTGCAATGAATTTGGCCCAGAAGTTAAAATCATACATTTGGGAGAGAAAGGTTACTATTTTGAAAAGTTTATGTGCACTTAAGTTGGTGAAGGAAATGAATATCCTGGGGACATTTTTTTTTCACAGATAATTTCACAAGTCTCTTTTTTTTCCTTTTCCTTTTCCTTTTCCTTTTCCTTTTCCTTTTCCTTTTCCTTTTCCTTTTCCTTTTCCTTTTCCTTTTCCTTTTCCTTTTCCTTTTCCTTTTCCTTTTCCTTTTCCTTTTCCTTTTCCTTTTCCTTTTCCTTTTCCTTTTCCTTTTCCTTTTCCTTTCTTTTTCCTTTTCCTTTTCCTTTTCCTTTTCCTTTTCCTTTTCCTTTTCCTTTTCCTTTTCCTTTTCCTTTTCCTTTTCCTTTTCCTTTTCCTTTTCCTTTTCCTTTTCCTTTTCCTTTTCCTTTTCCTTTTCCTTTTCCTTTTCCTTTTCCTTTTCCTTTTCCTTTTCCTTTTCCTTTTCCTTTCTTTTTCGTTTTCTTTTTCTTTTTTTCTTTTTTTCTCTTTTCGTTTTCTTTTTCTTTTTCTTTTTCTTTTTCCTTTTCTTTTTCTTTTTCCTTTTTCTTTTTCCTTTTTTTTCTTTTTCTTTTTCTTTTTCCTTTTCCTTTTCCTTTTCCTTTTCCTTTTCTTTTTCTTTTTCTTTTTCTTTTTCTTTTTCTTTTTCTCTTTTCTTTTTCTTTTTCTTTTTCTTTTTCTTTTTCTTTTTCTTTTTCTTTTTCTTTTTCTTTTTCTTTTTCTTTTTCTTTTTCTTTTTCTTTTTCTTTTTCTTTTTCTTTTTCTTTTTCTTTTTCTTTTTCTTTCTTTTTCTTTTTCTTTTCTTTTTCTGTTCTTTCTCTTTCTCTTTCTCTTTCTCTTTCTCTTTCTCTTTCTCTTTCTCTTTCTCTTTCTCTTTCTCTTTCTCTTTCTTTCTCTTTCTCTTTTCCTTCTCCCTTTCCTTTTTCTTTTTCCCTTTCCCTTTCCCTTTTTCCATTTCCTTTTCCTTTTCCTTTTCCTTTTCCTTTTCCTTTTCCTTTTCCTTTTCCTTTTCCTTTTCCTTTTCCTTTTCCTTTTCCTTTTCCTTTTCCTTTTCCTTTTCCTTTTCCTTTTCCTTTTCCTTTTCCTTTTCCTTTTCCTTTTTTCTTTCTCTTCTTTTAGTACAATACAATAACACAAAACAAGGAATGAAGAAACATCTATATATGCAAACCAAATCGCAGATCACCTTTGAATGGTCAGATGTAAAACTGCCATTTTTCAATTCTCTTTATTTTAGATAACTGAAATTGTCAGTTTTACTTGCTTATGAAGTTATGAATGTCTTTTTCTTCCATCAAAAGAAATGTATGTATGGATGGAAAATAAGAAATAGGAACTGTTATGCAAAAAGATAATTAAAAAAGGAATGATATTTGTATTAAAATGGTGTTCAGCTTGATAGCTCTTCCTCAGTCAACTCTACAATATCTTTCATCTAACTTTATAATGCCAGTTACTTTCAATACTGATAAATGTACTACTCCATCAGCATACAGTTGAAATAATATTTCAAAGCTGTAACTAGCAAAACAATAATAAATACATGTTGATAAAATTTCTATTCTATTTTTTGGAGTATTTATTTCTAAAATTGTGGTGTGCTCTCCACCTTATAAAAGTTGAAAGTGTTCTGGCAATATCTTCATCTGAATAGCAGTTTGAAGGGTGTTTGAAGTACCACTGCTATGTCTGAAAGACTGTATCAGGACCTTGTTTGTCAGACTTCATGTTTGTCAACATTGATATATCAAAGAGGTCAGGTCAATAGCACTTCAGTATAAAGTGAGAAAGACAGGGTCAAATAGAAGCTCTGAGTCTTGTACCAAGATCATATGGGAAAAATGTGAAGTACATTTGAAACGAACCAACAGCTTTTCTCTCTTGGCTGAATGCAAGTGTGTTTGTTGACTGGCATGGTGCTTTTTTAGAGTAAGAAAAGGTAACTTTTAGCAATATTAAAATGGGAAAATGTTAGGAACAGAGTCAGAACATTTCCAAGTTTAAAAATCCTCATCAGATCTTAAAATCTCATAGTAGAATGTGGGTGTGGAATGGGGTTGGAAGGAAAATTATTGGGGGCCAAAATCACACATCCTTCTGGCACAGCTTACTCCCAGCCTAGGTAGTGCTCCAGACACACTCACAATCAAGTCTAGACATCGTATTCATCCCTCATTCAGACATTAGCAATGCTGACTTTCTTTGCCCCTCTGTCTCCCAGTGTCCTTTAAAAATCTGTCCTCGTTTTAGGCTGTGATTACAGACAACAGTCAAAGATGGTGTCTTTGATCACTTATCATCTGCTTTTACAGATGGAAGCAATGTGATTTGCCCAAGGCTGCAGAGCAAATCAGAAGCAGAATCAGAAACAAAAATCTGAATCTAGATTTAAAATAGATGTTACCAGTAGACCAGCAGAGAAACAGACTTTGCATATATATGCCATTTCAGCCAAATACTGCATACAGTATTTGATTTTCCAACCCAAGAAATATAATTACAACAATATGTTATTGATTTGCATGGTGTGTTCTGATGTTGATACCAAACACTTTACCAGAGAATGGATAATAATATGATTGGGTAGATGGACAGCTGCCATAAACCAAAAGGATGTGATGACATTTCTGCAAGGAAAATATGCCAGTAGATCAGAACTGATGTTCTACAATTAAAGCAGAAATTCAGATGTTAGGACACTGAACTCAAAGGCTCCCACCTAGTGCACTGTCACTCAGCCATTGGTCAGCTGGGCTAACACAAACACAAAACAAGCTTTACAGCTAATCTCTACTGAAGGTGTTTTTTTGTTGTTGTTGTTTTGTTTTGTTTTGTTTTGTTTTTCTTTAAATTCCAGGTAGATATTCAGCTACAATCCAAGGAGAAATCTTCACTACCATCCAGTTATGAAATATATTCCACAGTGAAATGGTGGAATACCCAAGTGCTTTTCAGCTGAAGAAGGAGTCCTCAGAGCAGTATAATCTATGCTTGCTTTCTATGTGAAAAACAAAGTAAACAAAAGCCAGAGAATAAATTTATTTTCAAAACAGACATGTATAGGTGCTGAGGGCTGATGCAATTTTATCATCAATAAGTGAGCTGGCCTTAGATTAACATTGCTTAGTTAGGAAAAGAAATATCTGAAAATGTGTGGCATTTTTAGTGCCCCTTAGCAGAAAGTTGACAAGGTCTACCCAGGAGGTTTACAACCTTGTGATTACAATACCCTAACCCCTCTTTTTTTTTTTTTTTTTTTTTAATTTTTGTCTACATAAGGAATATTCTTTATGTTTTGAGAAATAAAATGGCAACTAAGTTGTTGGCTATTTTTTTCCTTCCCCCTTTTTCTTTCTGTTAAGGTCAACATTGCTTAAGAGTCCACTGATCACTTCTAATCCATTTGTTTCCAGTATTCATTATATCACTCCTTAGCACAAAAAAAAAATCACCTTCCTTGACTCTATCTGTGAGTCCTACTGCTCATCGTGAAGAAACTCAGAGCTGTTGAATGATGATATGTTAAAGTGAATAAAAAAGTGCCTGCAACAACAACAAAATAATAAAAAAGGGGAAAAAAGAAGTGGAAAAAAAGGTTTCTGAAGAATGTGGGAAAGATAAATAGGACTGATACTTTGTTTCATTGTCAGTAGCACTCTGGGGTTATTTGAAGCACTTATTTATGCACTGTAAGCAGAACAATACTGTAGAAGAAATGATTAAATACCAGCTCTCCGAGCAATAGACATCTCATTGTGGCAGGCCTAGACTCACCACTGGGTGGTTTTGATAAAGGCAATATGAGTTGATAACTGATACAGTTTGCCAGGGAGTCATCTGGGGATGCTGACAGCTACTATGCTTTAATAAAATCATTAGAATGTAAATGTTTTTATTGCGAAATAAAGAGCCTCCAGCAAAGTTGACACTATCGCTGCTCCCTCCACTGAATGAAAGCACCGATTAGCATTCAAATGATATAATGATAGTCTGGTTATCTTTATTAAAATTTTTCAAATCGAGTCTTCATTTTGCATGATTGAGTTTTAAACAAATGCAATATTCAGTAGGCTGGTGAGCCAGTCTGAACACTCTTGAAATAATTAAAGTGTGCCTTTTATTTTTTTAAACATGTGTTTCATAAGCAATGAATTGGATTTGCTATTTTAATATGACAATATCTAGTTAGCTTTGCATAAAATAGGGATGTTATAGCATAATTATTGAAAGGGTACAACTTTTAAACATATGTTTCATAAAGCTGAATTCAATTTTCTGAAATGTGACAATGCCAGTCAGCTACTGAAATAATATTAAAGGATGACTTGATTCTTTACGCTAATTTCATGCACCATCTTTACTATATCATAATTGATGGTAAACGGTATGCTTTGGGGTATTTATTTTCAAAGGAACCACAGAAATAATTTCCCATAATGTTCATTAGTTTGGGATTCAGACTTTTTAACTGGGATTCAGACTTTTTAACTACAGAAAAATGAAGCAGAGCCTAAACAAATAGTCCAACCCTCGAATTTATGCATCATATTATTTAATGTAAACTAGGAGAGGTTTTGAACTCTCTAAGAAGAGCCTGAGGAAAGCGGAAGAATAAATTCACTCATCTAAGTCCATTAAGTTTTACTCTACACAGAATCAATCAATCATTAATAAATATTTCAAAATCCTATAGGACCCGATCCTTTCCAATACTTCTTTCAGTCTTGTCAACTTAGGCTAACCTTTCTCCTGAATTAAACAACCCTATAAAGACACTGTACTACAGATACCAATAAATACTATTGTAAGCAAGTATGCTTTGATTGGTTCTTGGTTATAAAGAATCAAGAGAATCAATGATGACATAAAAGTTTCTTGAACAACGTGTTCCTGAAATAGCTGTAGTATTGATTCTAGCCTGAGTCAGTTTCAGAGCTGAACTGTTAAATAGAAATCTGAATAACTGACAAACTCTTGTATCCACTGTTCGAGGAAGAAATTGATAGTATATGTGCATTCCTAATTCTTAACTAGTCTTTTATTACTATGACTTTCTGAAGAGGTTCTGTACTTTTTAGAAGATTCTCAAGAATCAGACATTTCACTATTACATTTCACGGAAGTGTCAGGGAGTATCATAAAGAGAAGCAATATAAATATCCCTTTGGTAATAAATGTAATGTGTAAGAAAACAAAAATGTTAAAAAAAAATGTTCTTTTATTTCTTTTGCTTCAGGAAGTACTGGCACACAAAGCTACATTTGCTTTATAGGATCAACAACAACAAAAAAACCACAGCAAATAATTGAGGGATTTTTTTCCTTTTTCTTTTGGTTGATATATGTCTCTATGCTTGTGTAAGACAGAGTTTGTGTAACTGCAACATTAGAATTTGACATGTATGTCAGTGTGGACTCAATACAGCAATCTGACTAAATGGGATCAGAACATGTGTCATACAAACATCTATGACAGAACTAGCTACAGCTGTGGCACCTGTTTTTGAGGAAAACCTTTCTCTTTCAACCTTCTCTTTCAACCCAAAAGATGTTACTACCTGAAGAATATAAGAAACAATTCAGACCAGAGCATTCATTCCCCTGTGCATCAGACTTCAGAACAGGTTTTAGAACACTCTGCATCATGCTAAGAGATGATGCTCTGCTTTGTGCCTGGGGATGAATCCCTCCTGGAGAGGAAGAGCACCCCTCCTGCCTATGTGCAGGCAGTCTGATCCAAGCAAAGGTTATCACAACAGTATCTAGAATTAAGCCCCAGTAAATACCTTGTAGGTATTATTTAGAGTACTACTGGAATAATTACCTGGATGAAGAAAGGTTTCCAGGTTATAGAAACTTCTGTTTCCCCTTTTTCACTGACAGTTTGTAAAAGTGAGAGGAAGATATTTGGGGATGTACGTAAAAGCCGTTTAAACACGTATTATGTTGAATGTCTAAGGAAAATCTTCCTGTCAGTACTCACAGAATATTGTTATTTGCAAGTCTTCTTGTGAGTAACGATACCTCTCCTACGCATACAACCACATTTGTGTTGGTACTGGGCAGATAACTATGTTTTTAATTCTTTTTTTTTTTCTGATATAAGCTGGATTTTTTTCAGGCAGTAAGTACATCTTTTCACAAATAAATACAACTGGTTCATTGGACAGATATTGTACCAAAAACATAATTTCATTATACCATGTAGTTTTGTAAAACAGATCTACTCAGTCTGTCTGGTTATACTCAAAGTCTGAGGAAAAATAACAACAACAAAAAAGGCAGTTTTCTACTTTTTCTAATACAGCCCAGGTATTATATTATTGATTCAGACAGAAAATGTGCTGAGCAAGTGGCCTTGCATGGAACTGAAAGAAACCCTCGGGACCATTTATGTGAAAGAATATGAGCTCTGTTAAAGAGCTATAGCACATGCTGTTCTTCTTATTGACAGGAAAAGTGTTTGCACTTTCAGTAAAATCAACTGCATAATAACATCTGCTTTAGAGATTTAGCAAATAATACAACCCACATGTGCTTATCAGCTGGACTGACATGAGTGAAGCCTGAAGTAAATGAAGAGCAAGGTAGACAAGTACTTGGGTGGACATCAGATGTGTTTAGGCCTATACCTGTCAGAAAATCATAGAAGATTTGGGAGTATCTCTGCAACCTCACAATATCACCATTGTTGGCTCTTCATCACAGTTATTTTTATTTCTTTATGTTTGCAGAGGGAGCAACATGGAAAAAAAATAGTATTGCAAAAAAGGAAGTCTGCCACCCCCATCATGTAAGTTCACATATATGTGTGTAGGTGTATTCCCCATGGTGCTTACATGTTGTGATAAAATGACAGAAAAAGAGCAGGGGAAATTGAATGTATCAATGGACAGCCACTTGAGTAAGAACATCTCGGGGAACTGCAGCTTCTGAGTGAAGCACTTTGTTGTGGCTTGCTTGTGGGCACTGCACTATTAAGTGAATACTGGGGAACTTTCAGATATATGGGTACTTGTTTAGTTTCAAAGATAAAGTGGCAAAACAATGGCTGACTTTTGGCAGTGGGAGATTTTTGTGGGCATGTAGGTGTGGGTGGCAAAAAATCAAGGTGGCAAAAATTGGGCACAGGAAAAAAAAAAAAAGAGAGAGAGACAGAAAATGAGTAATAAGAAGTACAGAGACAAAGAAAATTCAGGGAGAGGATATCCAGAAGGAAGAATGAGAAGAACAAGATGATGAGCAAGATTACTGTACATTAGGGATTTAAAAAAAAAAAAAAAAGGGTATTGAAAGAATACACTAAAAATACAGAAATATGGTAAAGCAGATAGCAGAAGAAAGTTGACATGACAATTAGAGCGCTAGAAAGGGATTGTTGCACTGCTACATTTCAGAGTATTATTAGTAGCACTACAATATAAGTTGCATCCTGAATTTTCAGTCTTTAACAGGCAATACCAACCTCATGGAGGACACCACAAAAACTGCCTATGTTTTTCAGATGCTAACACATGCTGGACAAAGTTCAACAGCTGCTTTCACAAGTGCACATTGAAAATGCAACTGCACTGCTGGCATAGCAATTCAAATGTCTTGAACACAACTGCAGTATAGTTTTAACTGCCACCATCTGCCTCTCCCCCATATTCTTCCTTCTGGTTCACAGAAGGCCGTCAGATACACAAAATTCTCTGGACTTTAACTAATAGAATAAAAAATCCAATATAAATTACCTTTGACTGCTGAAAGACTTTATTTACAGCTGCTCAGAGCTGCATCTGGACAGTTTAGGTAGAGGCTACAGCTGCCAGATGGTGACCAGACTTACTCAATTAGCAATCTCTCTCATCCTGTGCCTGAAATTGCAGTGTTACTCCTCATCACAGTTGCCTGACTCATGCCAGTATCTCTATGCTTTAAAATAGCAAATACTAAAATAGTAGCAATGTTGTCAGGTGAGCCAACACAGAGCTCTGCAGGCTTGGCTTAGTAGGAAGATGCTGTTTTCTACTTTTTTTTTTTTTTTTTTTTTTCTGAGTGTTGAAATTAACGATGTAGCTCTTATCAGTTCAATTTATTGACAGTTAAGGCCTAATCCTGGACTGCTTTTCAAGGCAGTAATATGTTTAAAAGAGTAATGAGGGCTGGCCTGAGTGATGTCCTCGGTGGACAGAAAAGTAAAAAAAGCACGGAGAATTAAGGGGAAAAAAAAGGTTAATTTTCTTAAATATGTATTCATGTTTCAAAAAAAAAAAAAATCAACAGTGAGGCTAAAAACTTCAGGAAATCAAAGCATGTGAGGTACAAAAGGGTTATCTGCTGAAATCTCTGTTACATATCAAATGATTAAAAAATTGCCATTTCTAGTTGTAGATGAGCAAAAGCACATCTAGACTACCTATGCTTAAGCTGCTACTTATGTTACAAAACAAATAAGACACAGGCTTTTCCAGTACACAGTTTAGAAAGGCAGAGATATATAGACCAAGTAAAAGTACAGATCTTTATAGGACTTCTTCAAAATATTCCCTGTCAAACCTGAAGATCTAATCTGAAGGTCTAATTATGATAGTGATGCTTCATTGGTTATGGTTCTCTGAGTTGTTAGGGACAAGCTTTTGTATTACAGAATGAAGGTGGAAAAGAGGCTGATGTTTTTCTTTTTTTATAGACAGCTTTTTTTTTTTTTTTTTTTTTTTTTTTGCCTTTCTGCCCCTGACACAGAGCATGTACTGGGAGAATGGCATCTTTAAGTTGCTTCTCCACATGCAGGTCTCCAAGGCCACGTGAGAATGACAAGAGTTTTGTCTGCATCATGCTCCTGAAGTACTAGTTCTAGTACTAGTGCTAGTACTAGGTGGAGAGTGGAAGGGCAAGGGGACCTGTTTCTATGTAGAGAGCCTGGGAAAAAGGCAAAATGCAAAGCTTTAGCCCAAGTACTGCAAATCCCATGAGAGATATCCATCGTACAGTAGAAGTCAGGTTTCCAACTGTTCTGTGCTACAAGATTGTTGTGGTTTAACCCCAGCAGGTAGCTCAGCACTGCACAGCTGCTCACTCACTCTCCCCAGGTGGGATGGGGGAGAGAATCAGGAAGGCAAACATTCAAGAACTCATGGTTGAGATAAAGACAGTTTGTGAGGTAAAGCAAAAGCTGTGCACACAAGTAAAGCAAAACAAGGAATTCATGCACCACTTCCCATCAGCAGGCAGGTGTTCAACCACTTCCAGGAAAGCAGGGCTCATCACACATAACAGTTGCTTGGGACAACAAATACCATCACTCCTATGTTCCCCCTTTCCTCCTTCTTTCCCCTACCTTTTATTGCCAATCATGATACCAAAGGATATGGAACATCTCTCTGGCCAGTTTGAGTCACCTGTCCTGGTTCTGTCCCCTCCCAACTACTGGTGCATCCCCAGCCACCTCACTGGCAGGGCAGCACAAGAAGCTGAAAAATCCTTGGCTCTGTGTAAGCACTGCTTTGCAACAACTGAAAAGATTGGTGTGTTGTCCACATTATTTTCATCAAAAATCTAAAGCACAGCATCATATAAGCCTCCAAGGAGAAAATTAACCTTATCCCAGCAAAATCCATGACAAAGAGTAATTAAAAAAATACTACTGTTGAGGATCAAAGATATCTGGCCTTCCCTGAAAATCCTGCCATGTACCGGTCTATTATTATGCTCACATGGAAGCCATAAACCTTCATCCACATCACCTTTACGGTTGTTTTGATTACACCTTTATGGACAGGGGCCCATAACTTTGTCCCTCAAGGACAAATTAATGCAAAATAAATCAATGTGAAATTCAGAGCATGCCAGCAAGTTCCATCATACCAATCTGGAAAACTCACCAAGTTTCAGCAAGTGTAATATATCAATATACAATTGTACTGGTTCTATTATAAACTTAAGACTAGTCACAACATTAGCTTTGATTTCCAATACTTTCATATGTAAATTATTTTTTATGATTTAATGAGGGAATTCAAATGGGTCAGCCAAAGAAACACTACAGTTCAGACATAGCAGAAAGGCTAAATGAGTTCTTCATTCACTTATTAGTTTAAATCTGTTTCTAGCTGCTTTCCATCTTCTTTCATGGATATTTGATACTGCCATCCGCATTTATTCTGTTCTTCTCTTACTTGTCATTTGTCAGACATTAGATTTATTATTTTTCTTCCTTTTTATGTAGAAACACTTTAATAGATGATATTGCTTTTTAACATAGGATGTATATGTAAAAAATTGTGACTTGGACAGAAAAATTTAGAACTGGAGGGACAAATTCAGAAATCACCTATAAAACTTGGTCTAAAACTGATTAAAATCCAGAGTTTTGGAGAGGTTTAAAAACAAATTCTGGGCAAAGGTTCTAACCTCTTTAATAGATCCAGATATAACTTAACATGAAATTGCTTGCTAAGAGCAAACATAGCTGTTCATTGACATCATATTATTGATATAAAACCTTGTAAGGTTATACCCAGGGAGGAGGTGGGAATTAGATATACTTCTGAGGTCTAGTTCTTTTCCTGCTTTTCTTCTGCTTTGAATTGGAAATTTTTGTGGTAGCCCAAATTTGCTGCTCATGGTAATGTTTTGGTCTGTTTGTTATTTGTTGTTCTTGCCCAAATTGTTCTCTGCTTCTCATTTCTTCTTGTTCCCTCTTTCCCTGGCCTGTGGGTAAGGGAATTACGATCTTCTTCCATGTTCTATAGCCTGAGATTTAAGTATTATGGATAGTGATATAAAAAAGGGTCTCATTCTCTTCTATTCCTCAGAGCAGATGACCTCAATCTCTATTCCTTAGGTAGTTGATTATCCAAATCCTCTGACTCTCTTGCACTGTATAATCTCTTCTCCTTTATTTCACTGAGATTGCTCATGGAGTAAAACAGGATTTTTCTTAAGTGAGGTGGAATTACCTAGCTTTCTCAGATCACCAACATATATTTAACAAGATACGATATTGACCAAAACATGATTGTAAGAAGCTGTGCTAACTGTTCTGATTCTAGAGACTTATTTATCCCATTTGTGTATTAAATAAAAACTTGTTTTTAATTTTTTATTAGTGATATTTGAGGCTACTCACAGACAGCCTTAAAAAGACACAGGAAAAATTAGCAAGATACTTATTCTGAGTAAGTAGTTCAAGAGTAGCATTTGTTCTTTGTCAGAGAAAGAAATAACACAGATTGCAAGAAATTGATCAATGCTTCCAGAGCCGGAAATAAAAGGACTTGTTTCAATTGGAGTTTTATAAGTATGTTTTACAGTGTTGACTGAGTTATCTGTCTCCTCATTGGTAAGGAGGTGGATAATTTCCTATCAGAAAATCTCTGTATTTTTACTATCAGCTTTTTTGGGCAAACATCAGAAGTGACCACAATCTCAAAACACAATGAAGAACATAAATTGGTAGAAAAACACAGCATAATAGACCTTCTCATATTGTGCTCAAGGGGACTCCAGGGACCAGCCAATCCATACAAGAAGAATAGTGTGAGCTAGATGGGACCCAGTATGATTAATCACCAGAGCAATGCAGATTTAGCGCATTAGGTGAAAAGATAAATGTGTAAAATGTTGTGTCAGAACCCATGGAGTGGCCCACACGGTAATTCAGGGTCAGTAATTGAACTTCACTCTAATTATCCTGGGGAGATAATATTAACTTATAGTTGAGTGTGAAAGAGAGAGTCCATAATTCATCACTCGATGGGGCTGCTCATTGCATTGTGTTATTGAAATATGATGGCTCCATTTTTATCCTGTCATAATGACAACTGATGTGCTTATTTTCTTTCTCTGTGCCTCCAGGGGATGATGAAATAGTAAGCAAACATTCTTTCTGGTGAAAGAACAGCACTTTATCACACTGGCTTCAGCTTTGAAAAAGCATTCGCAAACTAAGAAGCAATTTCTAGAACCAAGACTGGTCATTTCCCCTTGCATTCTGGTTGTAGACAGCTGAACTAAATAAAAGGCACCACTTTTTCTCTTTGCTAGATGCATTTTCCCCCTCCCCAGTTATAAATTGTTTCGATTTCTTAATTTTTTGAGAAGTTTCCTTTGCATTTCTAATTTTCCAGGACACAGCATTCCGGATGAAGTTTGTTGTAGCAGAGGTCACTGCACAGGCAATAATGGATCCTAGAAACTGAAATGCATTCCATTTCACACCTACATAGCTTTCAGTCAACTCCTTTCAAAAACAAGTGTTTTCATCAAACAGAAATTAACCCATTCCAGATACCTTTTCAAAGTCCTGAAGGTACAGATCCAGGTAAGCTTTTGGGGAGTTCTTAAGTTTTTCCATTTTAGCAGAAAAGTCAAGATTACTTCACTGGAACCAAATCTGTTTCTTACTCATGACCACAGATTTATGCATGACATGGACATTAGGTCCTGATTTTAAATCATCTTGTAAGGCATTAAGGAGACATGGGTTGGACTGGACAAAGAAAAATAAAATATTAGGAACTCTAATAAAAAAGCTAAAAGAAAAAGGAAATGAAATTCTAGAAGTTTAAGTTTTTGTTACTAAGTGTGGTGTGACAAGAGCTGTGAACAGTACTTAGGTGATGCACAGTGCACTGATCATGTTGACAAGCGATTACATTTGTAGGATTATAGATTTACATCATACCCTCACTACTGTAATGTTATTTGTAATTGATGACAAATGGGAGATGTTTGACATAAGCAGGATTCAGACGTAATCCATAAGGCAAATTGAAGTATAATATGTAGATATGGAAACATCAGTGCATTTTAATGAAGTTAATTTTTTATTCTTTTTTTTATATAACCATGAAAAAATGTCTTTGGTTCACACTACAGAGGTTAAGGTGACTATTTTTTCCTGACAAATTTTCAGTGCAACCTCATAGTCCACATGCCAGGCATTGGAGCTCTTCATAGTACTTTATCTGGCAAAATTTACAAAGCCAAGAGCAAAACATAAAGAATTCACAGCAGCAATGCTCTGCTATTACTAATGCTTTCACTTAGCATTTATGGACTGACATGACTGAAGTATTAGGAAGAACAACTTAAACCACTGGTTGCCACTCATCATAAGGATAAGGAAAAAAATGATTTGCCTTGGGTTCCACAGGGATGACCCCTGAAAAAGATGGTGCTGTAACAAAAGGCACTTGGAATGTATACTGGTGGAAATAAAATTGGTGATGATGGGAAATGGTCATCTATGAGGCAAATGGAAGAGAGAAAGCAGAGAAACACAGCTGAAGTATGAGAAGTTTGAAGAAAAAAAAAAAAACTTTAGTGGAAAAAAAAAAAAGGAAGTGTGAAAGAAAGAAAGGGGCACACTAACAGCCGCATCCACATCAGGAAATCAGATTGGTCAAAGGTGTGGTCTTGAACACTATCCTGACCTAGTCCAAGTATTTGATTCTTGGCATGTTTTTTGCCATCATTTTGACACATGTCAGCGAGCTCTCTCACAATGCCCACGCAACATTCCAGGGTAAACCAGGGTTAGCATTCTCCCCCACAATCATCATGAACATTTCAAAGATTTTGAGGGGGGGATAACAGAATGGGGGAAAGGCAATAAAAGATATCGTCATCATGGATACGGAGAATTGTGTTCAGTTCTGGGCTCCCCGGTGCAAGAGGGACATAGAACTAATGGAGCGAGTTCAGAGGAGGGCTACGAAGATGATTAGAGGACTGGAGCACCTGTTGTACGAGGACAGGCTGAGAAGACTGGGCCCATTTAGCCTGGAAAAGAGAACACTGAGGAGAGACCTCATTAATGTATATAAATATCTGAGGGAAGGGTGTTGAGAGGATGGAGCCGGTCTCTTTTCAGTTGTGCCCAGTAACAGGAAAAGAGGCAATGGGCACAAACTGAAGCACAGGAAATTCTGACTGAATATGAGGGGGATAGTTAATGTGAAACACAGGAAAACAGAACTGGCACATACTTGTCAAAATGCTAGTGATATCTACTAGTGGGAGAAAAAATAACAGTTACATTGAAGGTAAAGATTTAGAAAATGTCTTTTCAATATGTGATACAGCATGTGTATTCAGATCACACTAAATATTTGCTACGCATAAAAACAGAAAAATAAAATCATGGATTTGGTGACAAAGAAAATTATTTTCTGTAGGCCAGAATTTATTCTTAAATGCCCATACTTTTCTTGTAATGTTCAGAAGTGAATATCCAGATGTGACATTTTAGCACTTCAGATGTACTTTAACTGCTTTTGCACAAAAAAACCCCTATCTTATATATAAAGTACTTTTTTTTTTTTTTTTCATTTCTCATATATTTTAATAAGGATGTCAAATTACTTTCAAAAATCTTGATGATACTTTTGTTTTCAGATATGTAATGCTTTATTATGCACATATAGTGCTGTAGTTTATGGATGTACAAAATTGAAAACTGAACAGTGAGGATGTTAAAAGCTACAAATACACATAAAAGAACATCTTAGATCCCTTAACCCATCTTTTCCTACTTTTGGATCTCACTATAGATCAGATGCATTAAAGAAAAAGCACTGAATTTCCTCAAAGCCTTCTTAAGAATCCATATAAAGTTGCATATCCAGATAAAATGCAACCTTTCTGAAGCATGAAATAATTGCATGTAGCCTTATGTCAAATAAAAATGGTTAGAGTATTGAGTTAATTAAGCCACTGATCTGTACCAGCGGCTATGTTCATCATCTTAGGTTCCTGCTGTCTTTCAGAATAAGTGGGCTTCTGTGTATATCATCCATCTCTGGTATTTCAGAAGTCCTATAGTCAACATATAAAAAGTGAAAATAAAAGCTATAGCAGTATTTTCCACTAGTCTCATAATCTAATCTGTTTTATCTTTTTAAAAAAAATGGCTACGTTTACATTTCCTGACTCTTGTATACAAGTCATAATGTCAAGAAATCCATTTGCTCTTTAATAAAACTTATCATAATGTCTGACATTTTGATTTATGGATAGGTTTCTTGTCACCTTGGCTGCCTGAACCCTTTCATTTACTGCAAGAGTTCCAAGACAGGTCATGATATTTACACTAGGTCAGAATAATAATGTCACCAGGATCATGGTCCTTGACAATTGCCTATTTGTCTCATTTAAATAACGAACATCATTGGTGAAAATACAACAATGCAGAATATGAAGAACCAATATTGACAACAGTCATGACCTACTTGCTCCAGTTTGCTAGCCAACTATTTTGTTTCTCTTCAAAATCATCTCCAAAAGTAACTAGATGATCAAAAACAATAAACAAACAAAAAGACACAACCTTTTCTCATACTGATTCTGGCAAAAACAAAACAAAACAAAACAAAACAAAACAAAACAAAACAAAACAAAAACTTAAAATAAGCATTAGCATGTATGTGGTACTGATTTTCTCATGGTATGGAAAGTGTCATGGTAAATATGCATGATACAATTTTCAGATACATCAGAAATAATTTATAATATATGATTTTGAACTTGCTGCCAAAACAAACAAACAAACAATAAATAAATAAATAAAATCTTGTCAGCTCCTCAAGAAGTGCAGTTCCTGAAGTAATTTTATCTACTGATAATATATTTCAGATCACTGAGAAATTAAGTTCATAAGTGTAATGTGTAGAATTTAAGGATTGGAAAGTAATAGGACTATGCCAAAACTCATTTGGGACAGGATGCAAGGGACATAGGTAGGTATGCCTACCTGAAGAATGTCCAGTTCATGAGATTCAGCAACCTAGGCTAGAAGCTTATTTTCCCTCCACAAAGAATGAGAAGAGATGTGTACTGAAGATTGAAGTTTCTAACATTACGTAGTGGGCAGGCATATGGCAAAGCCAGCTAATAGCAAGCACAGACTTTATCCATCCATTGTGCTACAGATAAAAATCCTATTTTTGACACCCATCTTGTGTGAACCTTGTGGTGAGATGCTCCTTATCTCGGGTATGGCATTGTAGAATAAAACAATATAATGCTCACGCAGCATGCTCACATGGTCAACTTATGCAAAATAAATAAATAAATATCTGTGATTTATTGCATAGTTATCCTTAAAGACTATTCACAGGTGACACAGCTGTGTTGGCTTGTTCGTGAACAGTATAGACAATGTCTTCCTCAGGGTTACAGATAGACAATAGTGTGCATGCCCAATTGCACACAATAGTGTGCAATGTCTCAAGAATATGAGTGGTCGGCAACTTCACCAGTTGTGGCTTACATTAGCCATGAGTGGGTTATATTAACCATTGAAGGTGCTATCCTTTGTGAATTTGACAGGTATGTTTTCCCCCCTGCCTTAATATGCTTTAATATGCTCATGTTTAAATTGTTTGCATTTTGCTTAGTACATTTATGTTTAAATCATTTATAATTTGCCTAGAAATAGATGTTTGTGTAGGTTCATTGCTACAATAAAATTACTGTAACTTGGCACTGTGTTGTCATTTTGTTGTCTGGTTCCAGAGAACTTTTGTTGTGACATATCTATGTGTGTGTATCTCTATGCACCTACCACAAACAGCAGTAGTGATCTGCTGACCGGCTGCTGTAAACCTAGGTCTCCTGTAGTTGAGATTAGAGCTGCAACCCTTCCACAACATGCCCTTAAACTGATGCATTCCGCCTAATAACACTGGTGCTCCCCCATGACACATTGCACAGTACCTCTGGCAAGTCTGTGATATCATGCTGAGCATGCACACTTTGCTGCATGACTGGTAATACCTGTTGTGTGACCTTTCCACATGTGGTCATAGCATGCTATATGTGTCTCAGGCCTTACTGTGATCTGGAAGCAAAGATGGGAAGTAGTAAGTCACATGCCTCTGGAAGATCACCATTTATAGCTAAAGTCCCTGGCTTGACATAGGTATCTAAATTATTCCCTGAGTGTAGATAATTGTATCCATATTTTCTTACTGAAAAAAGGTGGAGGAGCAACTGGTGAAAATTAGAGTATTCATACTCCCACTTCCCAGGACAGAATGTTTTAACCTGACTTGTTAATGGAGTGGGATTTTCCAAAGCAGAACTGGGATTAAAAGCATCCTTTTAGAAGAAGTAAAATCTCTGAATATCCTATTTAAGCTGATCCAAAATGCATCAGGAACACAGCAAGTATGAGGCCAGAAAGAATATGCCAGATTATACCTGTAATAGGCTGCATTACAATATTTTCCAGCAAACTACTTAAACAGATGATGACTTAGACTTAACTAAAACATAAAAATTGTAGGCAGCAAGATGTCTGAAAATTATTTTAATATTTATATATAATAATAAGATTATTTCAGATATGACATTGCCTACTAATGCAGCTACTTTTCCATTCATCATTTAAGTGTTGTACTGTATAAGTAAAACTAGTAATTTGAAATTTCAGATAAAAGGTCACACCATAGCATTAAAGAATAATATAGCATGTAAGAATTTCAGGTAGGACATAATTATAGCATAAAAGCTATGTATATATAGCTATTCGTATAGGTATACATCATAACATGTGAGGCAAGAAGCCTAGCATCAACTTCAAAGTAATATTTTTTTTCTGCACATTTTCTTCAGAGATGTATTCCTTCCCAGAGCTAAAAATGACACCCCAACCCATACACTTAAACATATGCATCAAGCACACATTTGCTATTTAGATGGCAAATTTTCATTCATACCTCATTCTCTGAATTTGCACTACAAAAACTGAAAGATAAAACTTTTGCTAAATATACTTTCTTAAAGTAGTCTGTTTAATTAACACTTTCTTGAGTTAATAAATTTCAGTGGGATGGTGTTTGTCTTCCAGAGCTCTCTGATAACAGAGAAGAAAGAAGAGAAATCTAAGCCTAGAAATGGTTTTTTTTGTTTATTTTTTTTTTTTTCCTAAGAGCACTGTTTTATCGTTTTATCACAGTTCTACCTTGGGAAAGCATGTGACCATTTGCTCCAATGTGGACAAAGCATGAATTTTGAAGCCCCAGAAACAGTGAATATTGTGAAATAGTTGTCTGTGAATGGACAGTTCCAGGACTAAGCAAACATGAAAAGGTACTTGGTTCATGGGTAATCTAACATTCACCTTACATCTGCACAGCTCAAGATGGCATGTGTGACATGATACTTCTCATTTTCCTTACTTTTTCTTGGAATATAAGGGTTGTTTTCACAGCATTTATTGAAATAAATGTTTCAAACCTGCATTTCATTTTTAACCAGTTATAACCAGTTCCTTCAGATAATAAGTAACTAATTCCTTCAGAAATCAATGGAAAATGCTCAGAGCTATTATTATCTTGACAGCATATTACAAGATTAGTAGAACAATTTCACTATGTTTATAACTACTTCATGTTGGCATTTGATTCCCATTTGTCCTGAAAATGAAAACAAAGAAAAGTAGTTGTGCAATGGCTCTTTGTTTCTGACCCTGAACCACAAATCATTCTATCAACTACAGTAATATTTTCTTCAATGTAGTGGAAAAGTACCTGTTAAATAAATTGAAATATTCAAATGGATTTTAGGCAAATGGCTTAAAAAAAAAAAAAAGTTTATGAAAAAAGAGTGATTCATTTAACACCATACTTACAAAAAAGCACATAGACTAACCATATGTACCTATATTGTAGTCCACTTTAATCCCTAAATTCCTAATCATCAATTACATCATTTTGAATGTAATGATATATTTATTTGGGATAACAAATTTTAGTTATAGGTCTCACTAAAAATATGGAGACTCTGAAATTAGATAGTATGCCTAAATCATCAAATGTGTTTTCTCTGTTGCAAATATTTGATATATAAGGAGCAAGGTGAGTATGGAATGCTCTTTGCACTACAGAATCTCAATAAAGAGATCTCAAAGGTACCTCAGGAAGTCACCAGATCCATTCACCTTGTCAAAACTAGGTTTAGCTACTCCTATATCATTCCTAAGAAATATTTATCAAACTCATTCACAAAATTTCCTAACCAATGATGGATATGCCAGAGCTGCCCAATCTTTTCAAATGTTTCACTCTCATTGTCATATAAAAGTTTTCTCATCCCTGAATCTTCTTGTTGTAACTTAAACTTATTCTGACAAGCTTGCATGAAGTTACCTGGTCTTTGCAATAACCTTTTAAAGTAGACTCCTTTTATGCCATCCCTTCAGTATTCTCTACTTTATAGCTCTCTTTGTAGCTCAACTTCTTCAGATCTCTGATTACTCCAGTCACTCTTCTTTAGACTCCCTCCAATTTTCCCACATTTTTTTGGAAGTAGGAAGCTTTCAAAATGGAAATTACTCAGGATTTTTTTTTTCAAAATAAATCATCATTCGCTTGTAAAAATATCTCTCTACTGTATATCAATTAACTAACTTACCACTTACCTAAAATTGTGTATGTGCAATGGCATGTCAATACAGAGCTATTTAAAAATATTGTGAATGATGATTTTAAAAATAATGTGGATCTTCTGGTTTTAGATTTTAAATTTAAAAACAGTTTTCTAAGTAAAAGTCTTTCCAGAGATTAACCGAAATACCATATACTTTGTAGAGGTACTAGACATCTGAACATCACTTAAAAAAAAAAAAAGATGGAACAGAGCAACACAGAGTTCAAATAGCAATGCTTAACTGCACAGCATCTGTTTTGGTCTTCTTTATTTACTTACTTTTGATCCCACCCAAAGTGATTCTCTTTTATTTTATTTATTTTTGTGTGTGTGTGTGTGTGTGTCAAAGAACCTAATTATATTTATGGGAAGCTATTGTGATGAAATTGTGAAGCTATTCATGATGAAATACGTCACAACTACATAAAGTTATATGTTTCACAGAGTTTAGAAAATTAATGACTTCTTTTTTGGTAAGGTTAACAAAAGACAGTTCAAAAACCAGATTTTTGCAGGAAAAGTAGAAGCGAGATTACAAAGTGCAGGCATAATGACTGAGGTACTGTCTTTTATTGTATTTGACATCATGTCAGAGATATTTGACACGACTGCTTTCACATCTCTGCTCCTCTAATAGCAGCAGCACTCCAACAAAATATAACACCTATTTCCAGCCTTTTTTTTTTTAATGCTTTTTTTCCAGCAAAAATCATAAAATTTCTGGCAAGATAAAAAATATTCATCCTATCCACTTGAATTTATAGTCCACATTTCACAGATTTAACAAAAAATTCTGACAAAATTAATGCTAAAGTAAATAGTTATCAAGAAAGCCTGTCTGCCATAGGAATGCTCCCAATTGAAGCTTTTATTTACTTTACACTCGTATCTACTTAACCTTCCTTAACCTATCCATCTGTCATGAAACCATATGCATAGTGACTATGTTTTTGCACCTAATAGAAATTTTGAAGCTCAGGAAAATTGAAATGTATGCAACTTGCATTATGTGCACTTAAGGTTTATAATTCAGTGAATGATGACACAGATTTAACTGTCAAACTGGTTTAAGAATCTGTTGCCATTTAGGAGTGTTAGTGCTTAAGTAAAATATCTGGTCATGCTGTCAGACCTTCAAATATCAGCTAGTTCAGAACTTCCCAAATTGGTTACTTGAACGAATTCAACTGTTCTGTATACAACCCTGCCGTCCAAACTTCTTTGTATAAACAAATTAGGCAGGACTTCCTGGTGTTGCTTTCCATGCAGAAAAACATCCAGAGTAGAGAAGAATTTAAGAATTCAATGAAGTCTTGAAAACCTTGAGTATTTTTCTTCAACATGTATGGTATTAGGAAAATTTTCACTGGCTGTTCGGTTAGTGTGAGTGACTGCCCATTAAGGATTAAACGCTGTCAAAATGCAAAATAAAGCCAGTTTACTTCATTTTACATGGAGCTTTTAAAGCTGTGGTCTGGGGAATGCATTTTATTAGCTTATAACCACCTGTCATTTCAAACTATATAAGCCATTTGCTAGAGAGAGCAATTAAACTGAAAATTCTCAGAGGATCATTTTAAGAAATGAATTATAAACAGCAAGGTAAAGGAAGTTGATATAGACAAATATTATTTATATCACAAATCAAATCCACCCTATTTACAATTATTAATACATAAATTCTCTCATATTTTAAAGATGTGATCAGATACAGATATTATTTTGATTCTGAAATTCTTTTACTCTATACATTAGTTCACTTATAGACATATTTTTGTGACTTGCAAGGCAATGTTTATATATTTCCAGTTGTTTTCCTTTTCTATTTCTGTTGGCCTTTTACTTTGAAACAAGACAGGTCAAGCAGAAAAGTGATGAATAATTCAGAACACTGAAATCAGAAGACAGTGAGAAGACTAGAAAGGTCTTTTTTCAGACAATTCAGGGTATTAGCTGTTTCCTCTCATTCAGTAATTTGCAATTTTCTTTAGGAAAAAGAAGGAACTTATGTCCCTTCCCATTCTAGGATTCTAGGATGACAATTAAAGTACCCATAAAAGTATGATGACAAAAAAAAAAAAGTTTTATGCAGATGTTTTCCTACCAAGATTCACAGGCAAAAATGTAGAATATTTTGCAATAATAAGGTAATAGCTGTTTTACATGGATTTTTGTTTTAGTTTACAAAAATAATTTGATCCTTATATGATTTTGTTAGTGTGTTCATTGATATGCTTAGGTCTTAGAGCAAAACCACCATTTTAATGTAAGTTTCAAGACAACACCTTGCCATTTTATTTAAATAGGCGATATCCTTAACTCCTTGGAGCTTTGCATAGTGTTTGTTGAAGAGACACTTTAAAAGAAATAAATCAGTTATCAATAAAACAGTATTCTCAAGATCATCAGGAATACACCCGTACAAGCTAATCATAGGATCACTGAATGATATAATATGTAGAGTTGGAAGGGTTCCACAAGGATCATCAGATCCAACTCCTGGCTCCACACAGGACCACCCAAAAATCAGACCATATGTCTGACAGCATTATGTAAACGCTTCTTGAACTGTGTCAGGCTTGGTGCTGTGACCACTTCCCTGGGGAGCCTGTTCCAGTGCCTAACCACCCTCCCAGTGAAGAACCTTTTTCTAACATTGAACCTGAGTCTCCCTTGACGCAGCTTCATGCTGTTCCTTTGGGTCCTGTTGCTGTCACCAGAGAGCAGAGCTCAGTGCCTGCCCTTCTGCTCCCCTCGCGAGGAAGCTGCAGGCCGCTATGAGGTCTCCGCTCAGTCTCCTCTGCTCTGGGCTGAACAAACCAAGTGACTTCAGCCACTCCTCATCTTGCCCTCTAGACTCTTCACCATATTCATAGCTTTCTTTTGGACACTCTCTAATAGTTTTATGTTCTTCTTGTATTGTGGCACCCAAAACTGTACACAGTACTCGAGATAAGCAGGACAGTCCCTTCCCTCAATTGGCTAGATGCAATTCTGTGCCTGATGCACCCCAGGATATAGTTGGCCCTTTTAGCTGCCAGTGCACACTGTTGACTCACATTCAATTTGCTGTCACTTAATGCTCTCTTGATATTTACTTTTTACATTTATTGAAATACAACAGACGTCACGTTACACTGAAATGCTCTCTTCATCAGATCCAGTGTCAAATGTGCTTTTTTTTTTTTTTTTTTTTTTTACTTCAGCTGTGAAAATATGCTATAAAACCATCTCCTAGCACTTTTCAATATTGGCAACGTACTTCATTTCAGTGAATACTTAGTTTCAGTGAACACAGAATGATAGTTCATGCCTTAGTTTAAATAACTTTTCTTCCCTTATTTAGGATTCTCAGCCTACCCTTAGCTGGTAGGCATAAATGTGGCACCTATAAACAGAGGAAGAGACACTCACTGAATATCTGTAGGTCTTACTATGTTGGATTTCCTCTACTATCACTAAGTTTAATGCCTCAGGCTTGATGAGTAACATCGAGGGTTTTTCTGTAGTGCTCTAGTTCCTTAGGCCATTTAGATGTTCTTTCTACTTCACTGTGTTTTGACATTCACCTAGGAATAGCTTCTTTCCCTCACACATCTATGTTCAAGTGAATACGGTTCACATTCAGCTTCCCTGACCATCATTAGAGGGATAACTGGTTGCGTGTTTGGTAAAAGAGTACTTTCTAACATGTCTTTAAAACTCTTGGAAATGACACAAACACATCTTTATGTTGCCTGTGACAGCTAGCTAAACCTTTTTTTTGACAAAATATGCTGGATTTCCATAATTACAAAATTATTGGCCTTTGCATAAACTAAAAGCTATGTCACTATTAGCTCAGTAAGATAAAGCCTGCAAGAAAAGCAGAGAACACAGTTTTAAAGTTCAAAAATACCAATCTAAGCAATTGAGGATGAGGTGGTACAAGCAGAGATGAGAAACTGTTGTGTTCCAGGACAGAATACAAAGGCTGGAAGTAAACAACCCAGAAACTACCATTGAAAAATGAATATGAAAACACCTTTCTATCCGTAATTCCACCCATGATTCTATTCTTTTTTTTTATTATTTTTTTTTCTGAAATAGTGAGTTTTACCAAAATGCAATGTATTCATCAGTCATTTTTATCAAACAGCATGCCTGGGCAAAAAGAAACGATGTGCCAGTGAAACTCAGATCTTTTTCCTGTGCTCCAAGTAGTTCTGTAAATATTCCATGACAAAACTCTTTCTGCTCATTGTGCTTTCAGGGACAGGAAATTTCAAGAATCATAGAATCACAAAGGTTGGAAAAGACCTCCAAGATGATCTGGTCCAACCATCCTCCTACCACCACTATCACCCACTAAACCAGGTCCCTAAGTACTATGTCCAACCTTTCCTAGTGCATTTAAAATAAATAAATAAATAAATAAATCTTTTTTTATATATATATATATATGCTTTAGGTGCTTTCAGCTTCCCAACAGAGAACACATTTGGATGTAGACACCCCACCACCCAAAAAAAGGAAAAGAATAAATGTGAAGGATAAAAAATAAATTGAAATAAATTTTATCATTTTATTAAGCTTGTAAATTATTACTATCCAAACACTACATCATGGCAACTAAACAGATTCCTAAATCCTTGTTTAATCATTTTATATTAGACAACAATTAGTATAGACAATAATAATAACTAAAATAATATGTTCAGTGTTTGAGGACAAGAAACTTCAATTTCTGACTGGATAAAAAAAAAAACAACACTAGATTTAAAACTGCCAGTGGTACTGTGCTCCCTTCAAGGCAGAAGATAAATTAGAAAATAATAATAATGTCAGCCACATGATATTTTTATAGATTTAGAATTTTAAAAGACTTTGTGGGAAATCAAGTGGTTAGAAGAATGGTAAGGTTTCCAAAGCTACATGATAATTGCTCTTGATAACAATATCCTTCTTTGGCGGCATATTGGATGGTGGACATCATGAAAAAATATAGACAAGTACCCTTTGATCTATATATAGTCACTATTAATAAGGTCTGGGAATAAGATGATTCAGAAAACATGTGACTGAGCAATGACCAGTACACCAGCAGCAGTATCTTATGACATTCTGTATGGAAGGACAATGTAATTAGTGTGAACTGCTTGGCAATGTAACTTCCATTATAATTACAATACATTATTTTCATGTTAAAATTATGCGATGTGCATAGGAACTTGGCCAATTATGAAAACTGGAAACATTTAGGAAAAACAGAAATTAACTTCTTTTATATCTCTATGCACATGACATTGTCAGAAAGTTCACAAGTAGGGTTTTTGCAAAATATTTTGTAAAAAAATAAAATAAGTCTAATCTAAATGCTGTTATTGTAGAGACTAAAAAAAAAAAGGAAGTTTTTGTGACTATAAAAATGCATATTTTTTATTTTCTGTTAAACAATGAAAATAATTTAAAGCAGGTTTATTTCATGCTGGTTAGATCTTTACTTGTGTTTGTGTGTCTATATGCTTATGCATGTGTGTGTGCATGTTTGTGAAAATATTTGCACAGGATTTTTTTTCAAATATAGCAAGCCTTCTGAATTGTCATTTGCAACAGAACTGAAGGCATATGTCAGAATTTTTTAACTCTAAGGGGTTAATCTGGAAGTCAAATTCTTAGCAGTGCCTGTGTACGGGAACGCCTGTTACACACTGTGAGCAAAATAATAAAAAAATAATAATAAAAAAAAACCTGCTACCTCTGATCAGTTCTGCCATATTTTCTAAAAGCTCATGAACCAGAACAGAGGGTTAAAAGGAAGTTGACCTGACACATCCAGGTAGACTGATAAACTGAGCTGAAAGCATTTCATCTTGCAGCTGATGCTAGGTGAAGCATATATGACAAATTGTAACAGCTGCAGGGTAATGGATCACCTGTAAGGGCTCAGCACTTGCTCACAAACATGCTCATGCGCTCTCTCTCCTACCTCTCCCGCTTTCTCCCACACATGGTAACTTTCCCTTTGCAAGGGGAAATCATGATTTTGCCAAATCACTCAGCGTCCTCTACAAAGCAAAAGTGCTGTGTCTTTACACATATATACAGCATGACACTGTGTGCATGCAGTCACAGGTGGTCTCCCATAAATTCCCATTTTGGCACAGTGCATCATGTCTGGTTGGCACTGCCAACCAAGCCCCTAAAAAGAAGGAATTCCTCCAGCTTTGTTAGGTCAGATAAACCATTTCTGATGGTGTACCACCATCAACTTTCACCAGTCACTGTAGAATATGTATTCGCCAGAAATGAGGAAGTCCTAAAGAAAACCATATACTCTTAAAGTACTCAACTGCTTCATTAGGCTATGCTACCAGGGGGATACTCAGTTGGGATTCCAGCTCAAGGCTGAGTGGTTTATACAGTTTAATGTGTAGTCTGATAAGCCAGGCAGCAATATAAATAGCACTCTCTCTTGTTCCTGGCTCAGTCTCTCAAAATAACTGCCTTGTAACTTAACTTCCTTTAGGAACAAAATGGTAAGTCTGCCAGAGGAATATCTAATGTGAGGCAAAGAATGTCATATACATGCAACTCAGAAATACTGGAGAGGGTTTTCTTGGAGCCCCCTGAACTCTCTTGTTATACCTGATTTAATTTTTGTGCTAACCTCCGTCACCCATTATACCTAAGAATATAAGTGCTGCAGTTTGTTACACTTCCCTACAAAAGAAAGTGTAGGTTTTCAACACCAAAACTTGTAATAGTTTAACCAACAATTCACTCCAACTTAGTTAAACTGGGGTGGCTTGGTATTGGACAAGCAAAATAAAGTTAGATGGCTTGTCCTACATTATCAGTTTTGTATAGTATTATTTTAGAATAGCAGATGCCTGTTGAATTAAGGAAAGCTTAGAAACAGTAACCACATAGTTTTTCTGAGATGAGAAAGTTAAGAAACAAAAGTTAAGAAAGTAAAAAATATGTAGAAAAAAATACAGTTTTAAGAGATTCAACTGAGATCCTCTGAATGAGAGATCTCGAACAACCCCCCTTTTAATTATTATTATTATTATTATTTCTTCTTATTATTATTATTACTATTATTTTGTTTTTCAGTTTCATCCTTTTAACAATCTGGCTCCAGGTTTTCATGAGAGTTTCACATGGAAATATTTTTCAGACAAAATGAGTTACAGACTAAGTATTTTCCTTTATCTGTATTTGTAGTTCCCTAACACGTAACAGAAAGATCTATGAGGATCTCATATAGATGTTCAAACACAATCCAGGAATATTCTCCATCTTTCTTTCTCCTCTCATACTACAAATTTAGGTCTTACTTCTAAATAAATTTTTTTGTGGATTATATTTTAACATTTTTTTTTTCCATCTGAACTGGGCCCCAACAAATGTATTTTTTATCTGGAAAACACCACCAGCTAAATTCTCCTTGTCATTTGTAACTGAAGCTGTTCGTGGAGCTGATAAACTGAATACAGTGTTAGCCACCATGCAAGTAAATGACACAGCAGACAACCTCTGTTGACCTTCTGTACCTTGAATCTTTTAATTGGACACAGCACATGCCTTGCTGCTCAGCTATAGGTTAACCAGAAACTCATCAAAGTTAGTGGCATTGCTCTACTCTAGAAAGGGTTTCAGGGAGGCAAAAAATATTTGCAGAACTTAGATGAATAATTTATAAAGAAAATTGTTCTTCCAAAAAAAAGATTTTGTACCAGCTGAAGATGACTGTTCAACAATTGAAGATCCAGAAGAAAAGGAATACAATTTCAGATTATCATTCATTGTTACTATCCTCTTTATCATCTCATATAGCCAAGATAAACAAAGACTTATTTTCCTATTTTCATTATTTTTGTATTATTTATTAGAAATTTCCAGATTATTTTCAACCATGAAAGAAAGAAAACATCAAAAAACTCCCAAGACAGAGTCAGTGACAAGACTTTCAATATTTATATTTATTTCAATGTAGACAATACTATACTTCAATTCATAGTGAACTGATAGTCAAAGTAGTCAAATATGAAGTCAGTAAGAAACAAAGCAGGAGAGAATTACATTGATATTTGATTAATTAAAACAAGCACCACTGAAATAAAACAAACTAAGCAGGTCAGGTTTTGGTAACCAGAAGATTATCAAGAAATTATGTGTGTAGTTTAAGATTAAGTTGATGCTGAATAACTAGGGTTTGAACTAAAAAAAAATGCTTTATTGGTACTTAGTAGCATGCAAACAGTCTGTATCGACATCTGCAGAATTTGAAATGGCAGTGAAGATGGGAAACATCCTGGCTGACTCTTAACCACAGACGATGTCATCACTAACACCTGTGTACACCAATCTGACTCAGAGTATTGGATCATGTTCTAAGATTTTCCATCCTCTGATTTGAAGAAAGAGAATAGCCACCCTTACTATAATTAATAATTACATACTAATACTTTATCCTGTTCTCTGTGATGTGTTAGGTCTTATCAGATAATAGGCAGGAACTGAGAAAAGAAAGGTAGAAGGTAACAGTAGGCTTGCAATACTTTGTAAAGCAGTACTCCAGACTGCAGGAAAATTGGCAGCATAGCTTTACTTTACATTAAGAAAGCTATTGCTGTGAAACAAAACAAAACAAAACATATAAGGATGCTCTAATCTCAGGTTGTAGCTGAAATATTTTGTCAAAACGCATTTTTACCTCTATACATACTTTCTGATGTCTGTCCTTGGGTTTTCTTCTTATTCTGTCTTCTTTATATCCTTTCCTTCTTATTCTAACATATTTTTTCCTCTTTTGGAGTTGTTTTCTTCATTATTTTTCACTGAACAGTTTCTCCTTCCCAGTAACTGATCAATAACTTCTTTTTAGAAGGTGATGAAAGTCAGAGTAATGTAATTTCTTTAATTTCAGTTTGCTATGTGATATGTATTCCATGCAGTTTAAAAGGCTATGGCTTGGCAGTAAGGAATAAGGCTGTTTGCCATGTCCTGGTTGATGAACTGTAGGCAAGAGGCAACCTGGAGAGGGAGAAATAGAAAGTAAAAACGGCAACTAAACAAACAGCTGTGAGTTGTTTCTGGAATATGAGGTGGGCAAAGCATGTAGTGAAAGCAGACAGAGACAGAGAAATCAATGAGGCTAAAGTAGCTCTGTATGAATTGGGAACTCTAGCGGGTGCCAGGACTCTGACGTAGGCAGATCACTTCAAAGCATGGTGGATAGGAGGCAATGCTAGAGATCCAGGACCCAGCTAGGGTTTGTGCAAGCCTGAACAATCCTAATGGTGTTGAAGGCAAGACTGGAGAGGAGGACTTGCCCCACAAAGCTACAGTAAAAAGTGAGAAAGATTGTTCACAACTATCTGAACTTACTCGAGAGTGCTAAGCTGTTTGGCTATAGTTGCAATATTCTATACAGCATTTTTGTACCCTAATAATTCTGGCTGGAGATATTGGGAATCTTTGGTGGTTTTGGTTCACTGACTATTAGGAAAATCTTGGGATATATCAGAAAGGCTAAGGTAGACTAATGTCACAGAATCAATGTTACAGCTGCGCTATTGGGAAAAAAAAAATCAAACAACAACAACAAAGAGTCTTCATCTTTATACTATGTTGCTTATTGCTGAATCTCTTAGGATGTATTTTTCAGCAGGATAAAAACAGATTCTTTAAACTAAGAAACACAAGAGTGGATTGTACACTGAGTTTCTTAATTTTCTGTTGCCAAATTTGAAGTTGTCCCAGGCCAAATGAGCACTCAGCATTAATAATTAAAATGATTAATTACAGAATATAATACAAGCGTTGTCAATGGATTTTAAACATTACTTCACTAAAAAGAACGTTACAGTTGAAGTAATGGTAAAGTAAACAAAAAAATCAAAAAATTAAACTTTTTGATAATTCTTTCATGTGAAATAAAGCTATTTTACATACAATGTATAACTTTTTCTCAAAAAGATTAAACAGTAGTGAAGGGAAGTGAAAATGAGCACTTTTTATTTTGCCTACTGACCATCTTCTTCTCATGTTTCTTACTCTCTGTGGTAGGAGTTTATGCACTTTTGTGTACCAGCCAAAACACCTAAGGTGTCTGAGTTCTGCATTCATGACAATGATTTTGAGTTTGTATGCTCAGGCTGAGCAATGAGTTGTTCAGAATCATTCAAGTAGGCTGAGGCCACGTCAACACTACATTAACACATCCAACAGAGCATCCTGTAGAGCTTCAGTACAGCTTCCAAGTGGATATCCTGAACACCAGAAAGCAAAAATTGTTCCTGAATATAAAACTGTTCTAGAGTAACATGAGCTCTGGATGTGATCTCAGAATAAATATGTAGATAATACAGATATATTTTAGTAGGGTTTGAAGATCAAAACTATATTAGCTTTAGAGAGAAGAAAAAAAAAAGCACAGAGGAAGTAAAAGATGAATTATTGAAAAAAAATAATCTACTGTTGTTACACAAAATTTACTGTTAGTTCCCAAATCATGGTATTCACAATTTTACTAACTGAATAAATACAAATAAATAAATAAATAAATTGAACCACGAGGCAGGAAACTTTAAACATTGAGAAACTAAATCACTAAGGAACTAATCTTAGCAAAATAAGGATTTCTATAAATGAAAATGATAGCACTGCCCACTAACAGTATGTTTGCAATCATAACATATGTGCAGAAATCACATAACAATAGAAAGCAAGGGCAGAATTCAAAACACACTTAATACCAAATCTTTGCTTACTATGTTAAATAAGTTGGATAAATATATTACTTTATAGTTTCAATTAAATAGCAAAAGATAGTGGCAATGTGAGAACTGCAAGGAAGTTTCCTATTTGGCAACCTACAGGTAGTAGCATTTCCTCAACAGACAAATCTGTTCAAGTCACAGAGAGATTTTACAGAAAAAAAAAAAAAAAAGATAATTTTGCGAGGAAGACCATGCAGTGAAAAGAAACACTTTTGCTTTGTCTTCCCTAAGAATTTTGTGCCACGATTTACAATAGAAATGCACTTGTATCAGTGTTGACCATATTAGAAAATAAATAAATAGTTAATTTTCTGTAACTGGTTGTCATTTGAGGCACCTTTGTCAACTGGTAAGAGTTGGTCACATTGATAACATGAGTAGAAAGAAGAATAAAAATATCCTTGTGAAGATAAGAGGCAGATGAGACCGGACCTCAGATCATTTTTCATATTGAAGTTCCCTTTGTCTTTAACAGTAGCCAAATGAGGTTCACATTTTCTGGACCATGAAAAAACTTTTACCTTCAAGAAAAGTACTAAAGAAGTAACAGAAGTACTAATTTCTGATTGAAGTACTACTGGAAAGAAAGAGGTTTCAAGGACAGGGTCAGAAATGTACAGACTATATTGAAAAAAAGTTTTCTCAGTTGACTAGATCACTTATTACTGCATTTTTCAGGTAAATAAATTAGGGAGAAAATCTAAAAACAGTATATGATTTATTACATATAATATCTAGAAAGAAATATTAAAACAGGAGCAAGAAATTTTCAGGCAAATTGTAGTCAGTAAAGTGAAAGCAGCAGCAAATCAACACATATATCAGAGGGCTACTTGAAATCAGGATTAACACACTACATATCTCAGTCACACCACATACACATGACATTTAATATGTGCTGTTGACAGTTAGATAACCTCTCAAGTGGTGGTTGAAGAGCCCATCTATGTTTAGGCTTTCTCTCATAGTAGGTATTAAAATTGAAATACCTACAAGATGTTACTTGGTTCCTCATTTTCTCAGAGAAAAACTGAATAGCCAGTGTTTCAGTTCTAGGCTTCATTTTTGGGGGAAATGGAAGTATATCAAATGTATCTGACAGAATAGTCATGTTATGAAAAAAATGATGGCCATTTTTTCATGACTGTTCTGTCACATTAACCTGATATATCTCTATTAAAAAAAATAAAAATAAAATAAAATAAAAAGGACTAAAAATAAACAATAATGTCTTCAGCACTAGTGGACAGCTGATTCAATAATCTTGAAGCCTGACAAAACATATATTCTTCATTAACAAATAAATCTATGGAGACCTCTAAAAATAATGTTGAAGACTTAGGTCTTCTTAAATATCCAACATATGTTTCCTTTACAATGATCAGGTGAGTAAAGATGGAAATTCTTGTTTGTGCCATTGCATTTTTTCTTTGCGCCCGTTCTAGAAAGTGGTATCTTATTCATTTTGATTTTACTTTATATTTAAACACAGGAAAAATAGAGTCTGTAGATCCCAGTGAAAACCCACTGCAGTCCTGTCGCTGCTTTAAAAACCTTGAAGTGTTCTCAAAAGCATCATCATCGGTCACCAGTAGCTCAGCAATATTATCCCTAAAATGTTTTTCCTGAATTCTTTTCTGTAGTTAATAGAAAGTAGCCTACCCAGAAATGCTGATTATAAGCATATTTGGTGGTGGTCAAAAATTAGCCAGAAAGATGAATCTTTGGGATTGAAATATTCTTATTTCGGAGCATAACATAATGAGAGACTGTATTCTTTCATGTTGTTTCATGTGTTTATGCAGGCCTTTTTAAGTTCTTTTTTTGTCTGTATGGTCTTTGATTTTTTCAAATGCCTCTTTCATTTTGTCATGAAACTTTTCATTTGGCCATGAAGGAGGGAATAGCAAAATATGAGAAAGTTCTTATGTTATCACTAGGCTGGGAGGGAAGTGTGTGGATCCATATGGGAACAGTAAACAGGATATCATACAAGTAGATAATCTAGTGCCATAGAAGAACATTTTCTACTGAATATTAAAAAATAATAAAAAAATAAATAAAAAAAATTGCTGTGGTTATAGGCAGGAGTAAAAAGCCCAGTCAGCATACTGATGGTCTGACCACAGAGAACTAAAACAACAGCAAGGAAATATTTAAAACAAGTCCCTGGGCTATGGGTAACCTACTTCACATTTTTCTATTGTTGTTTTAGATGGGTTAAATCTGTGGGTTTTGACTTAATTTCAGCATGGGATTGTTACAAATTTCCCAACAGTGAGCTTCAAATACATATATTTGAATATATATATATATTTGATAGATACAAATAATATATATACACATAGATGTATATTTTTTAGCTCTCTTTTGTCTAGGAAAATTTTAGTCATTTTATTTACTGTTTAAACCATGTTGTTAACTGTTTTAGAAAAACCTTAATCTAAGATGAGAATTTTCTCTTGTATTGTATTTCTTACTTGCTTCTCTAACTTATTATTTTTTCATATAGTAGGTTTAGGCACAAGAGTATTAGTTGATCAAGTCTGAGAAAAATAACTCCTATCTTGACTTTATGATTCAAAACATCTAAGGAATTTCTTTGATTTTCTCTCCACTGGGATCCCACTTACATCTGTGAACAATCTTGTTGCCCTAGAAGGTTAACAAACATTCGTGATATGATTTGTCTAAAGCATCACTTCAGATTATAAACAGTAATATGTTTTTCTATACCACTCATACAATAATTTGTCCCTGTGAACAAACTGCTACTGTTCGAGATTCACAGAGTTGTAGTTGCAGTTTCCCTTAAATGGGCAAGAAAATCCCCCTGGTTGCTTGAATGAGTCTTTTCCATTACAGTACAGAGAAAATTACCAACCCAACATGGCAAAGCAGATAGTCAAGTCATGCTGTACATATAAAATAATACACAGTATTAAAGAATCTAAGTATGCCATAGGTTAGGTTCTTCTATCCCAATTAAATTCTGTTAATCAAAGAATAAATTTCAGTAACAGTATTTCTTTTCTTTTTTTTTTTTTTTTTTGATACATACGTTGAGTTCTAAATGATTTCTAAGTCTGATGAGGGAAAAAAATAAAGGTGGGTTATCTTTTTAATGGAAAAGTAGCAGAAAAATAAAGGAGTAACAAGATGGATTTAAAATTACAGTCTGTAGTATTAATTGTTACTACTTTATCACTGCTGATAAAGTCACTGTCTATGGGGTGACAGAAAGACCCCATAGACAACTAGTTTACTGTTCATAATAAACTATGTAAACAGCTTACTCTCTAAACCCTACTACTGTCAGAATGCCATCTTTCAGTGCATATGTAACGTGTATCTTCTAGTGGAAATTTTTAGAGGGCATATATGTGACACAAAAAAAGAAGTTCAGATGAATTACATATACGTGCATAAGAAAGCAATAGATTATATAAGTGTTTTTTTCTAATGTTAAAAAATATGAAGTTGAACAATACTGCAATTATGTGTGGTCCAATAGAACTTCACTTGATTATTTATTGTAACACAAGTCTATCTGCAAATACTAGGCCTTACTTTGAACAGTAATATAACACATTCTCATTTTCCCTATTTACCATTTAAGTGGAAAGTAACATATGCATGTACTAAGCTGCACCATATATATTAGTGATTTTTAAAAATTAAAATATATTGTTCAACAATGTTAAATCATTGCGAAAATTTTGATAGGCTTAGAAGGAACAGATTCTTCTAAAAAAAATCTGAATCTAAAAAATATAAAAAAATCTTTTGATTTTCTTCCTCATTATCTGTGCTCTAGAAATATGTGGCTACAGCATTAGACTGGAAAAGAGCTGCATTTTTTAAAAAATGAAAAATATATCTTTCAATTTTATTTGCAGTCTCTGTGAGTAACTTGACATTGACTGTTGAAATCCTAAAACAAATGTCCGTTTGCAGGCTTTCTGATCTGAAGTATAGTACATTTTTAGGCAGACATATAGAAAGGGATAAATACAGAGTAATAATGTAATAGAAAAATAAATAAATAAATAAAAATAAACTGCAGTCCCAAGGGGAAATATGAGCAAAACCTGCTGGATAGTCTTAAGAGCTTTCAAAAAACATGGTGTGAGTTATATTCTGCAATTTTTTTCGAAGTTCTCTTAGAATTGCAGTCACATTTCTTATTTCCTGTTTATTTAAACAGAAATTTTATATGGTAGATTATTGTTATTTCAGTTTGTGCTTGGCTTTTAAATGCACAAAATTTTCAGGTCTATAGAGCATGCATTCAAGATATGGAGAAAGTATAAATTTTCTGTCTGATATGTTGAAAATGTCTACTTACTGTGCTAATCTTTGGATTACTGAAGTTAGCTGAAATTTTATGTTGTTTCACAGAACAGCAACACTCATTCTCGTGCATAACAACATCAGAGAAAAAAAAAAAGACAAATTAAGACACTTCAAGGTTATTGGGCCATTCAGTAACATATAGGGAGGCACAATGAATTCCTTTTATGCCTTCTGTGTAAACATGCACTTCAGTGCCATTAACAATGTGAGTGATAGGCTGAAGCTTACCACAGTTGCAGTGCAGCCAGCATCTTCATTTACAAAAAGAATTCACCTCGGTGAGTTATTTCAATGTGGCTGAGCACATGTAAACTGAGTACATTTTGACTACTGCATCTACATGGTAGAAAACAAATCTCAGAAGATGTGAATCAGAGATCCAATTTGAGTAGGTGTCTGGTTTCTGATAGTGTTGAAATAATCATCATGCAAAAAAAAAAAAAAAAAAAAAAAAAAGCACCAGAAGCAAAAGGAAGTTACAAGGATTAACAAGGAAGTTACATCCTTGACCTTCATTTAAATAAATGAATTTGATATGTTCATCTAAGCATCCCTGGTCAGGTTACCAGCTGGCATAAATCAAAGTGACTTCACTGATTTCAAAGGCAACACATCTGTTTACATTATCTAGCAGCATCATTCACATAATCCAGAATTGCAGAGTGAACAAATTTGACACAAGATATATTATCAGAAATCAGAGGCTTAGCATGGTGCCATGGCCCCTTTAAAATCAGTGGCCAAACTCCCATTAAGGTTACTAAATATAGGTTTTCAACCTCAATCTTTAATTGAATTGGCTATCACATGAACTGCCAAGTCCAAATTTGCAGACTGTTTCAATAACATCACAATTTAAATTTTCAAATATATCATTAGACCTGCTTACAAACAGAAACAAACACATGAGTTTCGGATGCCCAGATAGAGTTGCAGGGAGCAATTTTTCCATTAAAAATAATAATAAAAAAAATATTTAAAAAAAAAACAAAAAAAAAAAACAGTTTTTTTTTTTGACCAAACAAAAATCAGCACTTTCTCCTCTAAAGCTATGTTCCTGTTCTATGTAAGGCTAGTTTAGCAGATGAGACTTATCTTCCCACCAAATACCTTTTCTTGCTATTTCTTTCAATCTTTGACTCAGAGTGGTTTAGATTCATTTTAAAATAGCTTGAAACCTTTTGTATGTCCACGTAAAACTAGGTGAACTAAAACCTTGATTTTAAGAAATTAAATTAGTGAATTAATTCAGTATGAACTGGATTCACATTCATTTATGTTAATCTGATTCTTGATGAAGTTCAGCTAAATTGACATGAAATGGGTCTGCCATATTGACAAATAGGCATTGCAAAATTTTAACTGCAATCTGTTGTAAAACTGACTGGAACTGATGCAACTCTGAAAAGTCTGAACTGATCAATCCCAATGAGTTCTGCAGAGGCACGTATGTCAGCTAAGTAGTGTAAAATTACACTGAGTGAGCTATATCTGTTAACTTTGGACAACTACTGAACAGGCTTTCACATCTCAGCTAGTTATCTAGACTCTCTTTGTAGTCAGTAAAGAGATAGGCACTTTGAGGGCATGACTCATTTGGCTTATTTTAGATGTCTGCCATGGGAGGAGAGAAACTGCTCTAGCAGACTTTCTTGCCTGTCATTGGTTACAAAGATGATCTGTGTAAGAAGCTCAAATATGGATGCACGCTTGGTAGGTATCTAAATTTAAACAGATGAATATTACCCTCTGTGTATAAATGAAGGTGTGATTTTGGTCTTTACTATTTTGAACTGTGCATCACAGTACTTATTCCAGATGTTCCTTTCTACATAATGCTTCATATGACTACAAATTAACGAAACTAGGCCATATGATGCCAGATGGATATATCCAATATTATTTCAAGCTAAACTCTACTTAGATGTACCTAAGTAATTTGAAGAACAGAGAATGTATTTATGTAAATGCAGCTGATTAAAATATGCTGTTTTCTTTGCTTCTGAGATACTTATTTAAACTGAACTTTCACCTTCACATGTATCCAAAAATACTTGTATAAGTGTTTTATGGTAGCATCCACATGATTGTGATTCACAACCACCTTAATATATCTTACAGGGAATGAACAGAACTACAGCGTATTTTACAATTATGAAATTATACCCTGGCCTTATATGTTACCCCTACAAAATGAAACAGGCAAAATATCTGTATTACACAACTAATTAAATAATAATAATTATGTGTAACCTTTGCTGTCCTTATTTGTGATTCCCATCACAACACTGATGCTAACAGGTTTCTGAGTGAAAATAAAAAATAAAAAAATCTAAGTTATATATATATATATAAAACTAAGTTATTAAAAAAGTTATATAAAAATATATGAAAAAAATCTGAGTTATATGTGTAAAAATCTAAGTTATTCTTACAATTTTAACCATTAATCTAAAGACAATAAGGGCAATTCAGAAACTGGAAATGTCATGCATTCTCCTACAGTACACTGGCAGCTCAATTAAGACTATATCAAATCAGCAGCTTCCCTGATACTCTGCTCATGTTTATGATCATCTAAGTGGGCAGATCGTAATCAAACAGTAGCGATATTTAAAAACAGAAATGAAACATACCTTTTCTTTTAAAAAAAAAAAAACAAAAAAACTTTTCCTTGTATATCATAGTTTTTGTTACATGATTCAAATATGTTCTGACAAACATTCATCTGCTGCTGAAAAGCTCTTAAGTGAGATCAAGATAGAAAGAACTCAGTCACTTGTCAACATGAATATGGAACTGAGAAGACAATTCCATGGTATTAGGTTCACTCTGACCCTGGATAGTTATTGAAAAGGTAGATTAAAACATTAACCTGTGTTCATTTGAATAGGTAGTTTTCTCCTAGTTTTGAGGTTAAATCTTACCCTTGTAGTTAAAATCAGATGATACTTTCTGTGTCAAATTCTACATCATGTAGGCAATCTTATTTGTTCTACGTTGGACAAGAGTGAAAGCAGAATTTCTCTTGAGATTCTAGACCTTCTTAAATAGAACCTTCACCATAGATTCATTGGAGACAGTACTGGATTGCTTGGATTTGTTCCAGACTAATTAATTAATCCTGCAGCTCCCACAGAATTTGGGTCTTTTTTACAATACATATTTTCAGGTCAGTAAAATACAAATAGTTTGGGTTTGTTTTCGTCTTTCAGTGAAGACTTTGCCAATGTTCAAGGCCAACATTAATGCCATTCATATTTCCATAAACTCCATTCATATTTCTATAAATCAACATGATCTGAACATTAAATGAAATGCACTTTTTCTATTCTTGACTTCTTGGATATTTTACTTTCAATTTTCAAAGTCAACAATAGTTAAGTGATGGTGTAGGCCCTCTGGTACTGCCATATAATAAGCTACATGCTATATTTACTTATTATTTGCTATTAATTTCTTCAGATCATGAGAAACACATAAAAGTGTGCCTAACAATCACTCTTTGATAAATAAATTTATTCAATAAATAAAGATTTTAAAAAATACAAAATATAGAATATATCCTATAGAAAATAACAACAAAATCAGCAAATGATAGATCTAGCTAGATGATATTGCCTGCCTCATTTCAGGAAGATATTTGTACAATATGCTACTATTTACACTAGAAGAAAAGGCAAGAAGCTTTCTCTTTGTAAATATTACATTGAGAAGGCAGTTTTAGTTTTAATTTTGAATGACAAGTCAAGAATGATGTTTAATGCAAATCCTTTCCAAAAGAGAACATACAACGAAACACCATTTATTATTCATCATTTGCTTTCTGTAATTCATTAGATGTATCAGCAATAGGGATTTTATGCCATTCTTTGGTCTAAAAAGATGAGAAATAAAAATTTACTTTCAGGCATGAATCCAATCTGTGTTAAAGAAATGATGTTTATTTGCTTATTTTGGTATATACTTCTAAAGTCACTCAGTCTATAATTTTAGGGCCTGACATCTTATGACACTCAAATATTTAGAATATTTTGCATAGAATTTACTAAAGCATGGATTAAAACCTGTAATTTAACACCAGTAAGCTACTGAAAAAGGAAGAGTGTTTTTTCCCTTTTTCCTTGGGGATTTTTCATTTTGATTTTATGTTCAATATTTGTGTGCAGTTCCTAGAAAATGTCCTGATTTAGGAATAGTGCTTTAGAATTTTACAATAATAGAAATGGTCATCAGTAGAGAGAGAATGATTGTTACTTCTAAGAAAAGAAATTAAATTGTTTGAAAAAGCTAGTAAAAGAAACAGAAGAATCTCATTCTCAGCATTGCTTTTTGCTCTCAAAATATCTGTGCCTCAGTTATTAACTGCTGTCGCTCATATAAAATCACAGCAAGAGTTTTCCCATGATATATTCCATTTGAATTTAAACTAAAAAAATAAATATTAAAAGTAATAAAAATATTTTTTAAAAATATTAAATTTAAAAATTATAAATTTGTGGTGCCATTTTGACAGATTTGGAAAGGTAAGTAAAATATTATGAATACACAAAACATAATAAAGAAGACAGAGCACAGTCATTACAATCCCACAGTCTATATTCATAGAATCACAGAAAGATTTGAATTGGAAGGAACCTTAAAGTTCATCCAGTTCCAACCCCGCTGGCAATGGGACACCTCCCACTAGACAAGGCTGCCAGAATCCCTATCCAGCCTGGCCAACATTTCTGGAGATGGGACATCCACAACTTTTCTATCCAACCTGTTCCAGTGCCTCACCACCCTCATATTCTACCTGAATCAGAGATTAGTACAGGGAAAAATGGTTGTAAGAAGTAATCATAGTTCTAATTCATCACATTTTAGTTATATGGGTAGTTTGAAAAATTTCATGTCATCTCTTGAAACATTTTTGCCTCAATAAGTTAATCGAAAATATAGCTCTAAAACAGTGTGTATTTATGTGCATGTAACTTTATTTTTGTTAGGTAAACATATAAGTATTAATTATTAAATATTTGAATGTATGTTTAATCTAAGTGGTTCCACCTCTTTGATAAAGTGTTTATTTTCCTCTGCAAGTGTTTTGGGTTGTTGTTTTTTTTTTAATTTTGTTATATTGTTTTATTTTATTCACTTTTTGTTAGATGCAAATTTAGAAGGGACTACATAGCAAAGTTCTATAGGATAACCTGAAATGACTGAAAAGGCAAAGAATTTTAGTTTATGAAAGACAGAAATGTGAATCTCCAAATAATGAAACTAATTTTTCCATCAAAGTCCTCTCTTTAATAAAAAGGAAAGTTAAAAAATTATTTCTATCATTATTTATCACCCTTTCTGCCAAGAGATGGTAGTGTATTCTTTACTGAAAAATCATTTCAGTGACATCCAAAATACAAGTTAATCTAAAAATCCCTCATAAATTTCTTTGAAGCTACACAGATACTTCTTTTAGATTATTTACTTTAAAGAAGTGAAACCAACAAAACTTTCCTTTTTGACTGTTTAGAACCTCTTCAACTCAAGTGCTTTTTTATCTGAAAACAAAATTAAATATTAGCTCCAAACATTTTTTTTTAAATAAAATTGTATTTTATTCTTTTCATCTAGTGTACATTGACTCTTCCTTCTTTGATTATTTCCATAAATAGTGAAAGCTCTTTATCATTTATTAAAGATTTACTATGGGTTTATATAGAAGACCAACAAACCATTTTGTAAACATTACCTGAAGATCGTTAAGAATAACAGCTTTGGGCAATCAAAGATGATGGGCCACATATTGAGCAATGACGCGCAGAGTGAAAAAAGCATATGCTTATTTTTCTGTTAAAAAAAAAAAAAAAAAACAAAGACACCTGAACAAACAGATCTTCAGTCTTGAGTTCAGCTACCCCTCTGTAATAAAAAAATAAATAAATATATGATAAATAAATAAAAGAAAAGATAAAATACACTTTAACAGTGCACAGTTATAACTGAATGCTCCAATTAATTATTTAACCAAGCTGGAAAAGAAAAACTGGAAATAAATAAAGAATTTAGCAAATTCAGGGTTTGCTTGCTATATTAAATTTCAAGATTCACCAGATTTTTGTGGTAGCTCTTGGTCTAATTACAACATCATTGATATTCTAAAAGTGTATTGTATAGATTATACACACATATTTTCAGATTTTTTAAGAACTATATATTTATTTACTGTGTTGGGTTGGTCAGCTTTGAATTCCCATTTTTTCAACACGATATTTACACTACACAGCACTCAAATTCCATTTTTATACAAATCTTATTTAAACCCTTCTATGTCTTTGCCTGTTGGATTGAAAACCCTGCATAAACATAACAAGGCCTTTTTTTCAACAGGTTTTGGTCTCTTTTTATTATTTTAAATAGACAGAATGGTAGTAGCAAAGAAGCTCTCCTCTTTTACCTAAAAAAAAAAATAAAAATAAAATAATAATTAAAAAAAATCTCCAAAATCTAAAGTTTGGGCTTAATGACAGAATTGCTGAAGGAATGATAAAAAAAAACTCTGGTCACAAAACACATCCTCCAGAAGAATTCACTCTACTTCATCACAGTATGTGTTGACTAAAGCCATGTTGTACTAGAACAATATAACCCACAAGTCCAATGTCAGAATAATTTTGGATCCAATGCAAAATGGCTTATGCTACAAAATCATTTGAGCTGTACAGATGAGGAAGACCAGTGTAACAGTGATAAGTGATTGACTTTCCACTCTGGACTGCATTATAGGTTTACAATATAAGCATTTTGAAGGCCAGTGTTTCATTGCTGAAATCCTGGCCTTTCAAATGTCACATGGGGAAACATGGGAGCTTTCTTTTGCCTTACCAACCAGCTATATATTCAGCAGGCTGCATCAACAGTGAAGTTTAAATTGTAGTAATTCATCCAACATAAAATCAAGAATCAATACTTGAGCTACATGCTTTATTAATTAGCTTCTACTTTATTGTTTAATCAGTTACAAATATTTTTATCTCATCAAGATACAGTCCTGGTTTCAGTTGGTATAGAATACTTTTAGAGATCATAGTGAAGAAATCTGCACTCAGCTTCCCTTGCTTTCTTTCTTTGTCCTTCTTTTGTATTCCTGTAAAATGTTAATGTGATAATTTCACCAGGACCATTTCCTAATCAGTAAAGAGTATCCTGAGACAGAGCTGCAGAGTTTGTCTGGTCTAAACAGTTTGCATAGCCTGAACTCCGCAGTCACACTGGGACTTTGTAGCATTGGGTTTGTTGGTTTATTTTGGCTCTGAGTTGATCATCACTGAATTCTGCCTTCTTATATTTTACAGTGGTGGGTTTTTGAATAGGACTCACTGTGACCCCAATGCAATTTTATATCCTTGCAGTCAAAGGTAACCTCTGGCTTAAATAGGTGAGCTGTGACTGGTAGAGGGATGCAGAAAAAGTTTTAGATCCCTCAGGTCCTACAAATAGGAGCTTTTTTTTTTTTTTTTTAATCCTCTTTCCTGAGTAACAGCCCATGTCATGCTGCCTGTTTCGCTTCAGGAATAGAAGGGACGCTCTGGCCCTTCTGTATGAATGGGGAATATGAGAAGAGAAAAAAGTGGCTGGATTAGATCTGGGCTGAGTAAATGTTGATCCTTCCTCACCTGCTCTCTACAAGTCTTCACCTCACTGAAACATTTATATTAAATTTTAATCAAAAGCACAAAAAAGATTGTTGATTGTAGGAAATGTCTAACCCTGCTGTAAGTTTCTTTGCTTGGCCATGCCTTACAGACATTAATAACAGTGCCATACTGACATTGAGTTCAATGTTGAGTTCAATAGCTTAGGTGTCCCAGGTATTGTCGCACAGGATCAAAAATTTCTGTGGTTACAGAAGTATGATAGAGTGAAGAGTCCAAGGTTTTGCAAGAAGGTAGACATTCACTTGTGTTCAGAAGATTCCATCTGCATTTGCAGTTCCTGATGCCAGTCTTCTCAGAGATTACAATTTTGGTGTCTGGAGGTGGGGGGATTCTGTGCTGGGACTCCAATTTAAGAGTCTGTAAATTATGTGTTTTGGAGAGTGTAAGCTTGCATCTCATCCACAAGACCTTTGATCACAAATAGATGGCCTGCCTCTTTTTTGGAATTCAGACACGATCAAAGAAATCCTTTATTTAGAGATGCAAATGTTGCTGTCAAGCTCATAAAATACATACAAATGACAATTTTTTACAGACCTGTATTGTACTTCAAAGAGTGCTTTTTATTTAAAAGGTCATGACCATTTGATATCAGATATGGTTATTTGTGAGCGGAAGGTTCAGCAATCTTTTCTTCTTCTGACTTAAACGTCATATGAATATGTGTATTAAAGAAAAGTTGATTCTTTCAGAATAAGGAAATGAATTTTTTAACAGATGTTAAAAGGCTAATAAGTTCATAGCTTTTAGCACCCAGTCAGAATACCAGATCTTTATAATACCATAAAAATTTACCAGATTTCTGAAAGTATGTGATCTGAAAAGAAAAATCATAAGAAACTTGGATCAGATGTCTATTATTTGAAAAAATTTACAGTCCACTGAAGAGTGCTTTTGGCAGGGAAGTAGGAAATGAGTTGGAAAGCATTAATAAACGTTCAGGATACTTGAAAACACCAACTTATGGTACTTGATCTTTAAGTGAACTCTAGATTACTTCCTTTTTTATTTTTTTTTTGAAACCTTAAGTAGTGCTTAGAAAGACAGTTTATCTAAGTAAAAAAAAAAAAAAAACAAACAGAAAGAGGGGAAAGAAAGTTTAGCTTGGACAAAGGCTAGAATAGACAGAAAAAACAGTACTTGAAAATTAATATTTTTTTGGCATCAAGTTTGATTAATACTTTTAGTGAATTGAATACTTTTCAATACTTTAATACTTGCAGACAGAAACTTAAAAATTCACTAGGATTCCATTTTTAATTGTGCATGTTACTGAAGTTCATTTTATAATGAATTCATAACAAAATGTCATTAGTCTGGCACAGAAGCACAAGAACGGTATGTGAAGTAGTTGATAACAAGAAAAAGAGGGTACATAAACTTTGGGGATCAAAGAACTGATTCAAGAACAACAGTTTGTTTCACTGACTTGACATGCCCTGATTTGTTCAGGTATTAAGCCAGATCTACTTTGCTTCTCCATAAAAATGTGAGGTGGTTTAAATTCAGTACAATGCTATACAGAGCTAGGAAAACCCAGTGAAAATATTAGCCTCTACAAAGTACTGCTTCTAAAAAAAAAAAAAGTAGCAAAGTCTGGAAATTACTAAGAGACTTTTAAAAACTGGGCATTTCCAAAGCGTTTTTGCTTCTTTTTGCAAAGATGAAAGCGTGAAAACTGTTTATTAAAAGCACACACACAAAAGAAGAAAAAAAAAAAAAAGATAAAGAAAAAAAAAAAAAAGAACCAAACAAATTCCTCAAACTCTCTTTCCTTTTATTTAACATAAATTTGTCAAGACTGCTGGTTTTCCTTAAAGCTTTTTCTGAGGATTGCAAAACATGTTTAATGTAAAATCAAGCACCTTAATTGAAAGGTCTCTGTGAGTGTAGTGAAGCCTTAATAATGTTTTGTTTTATCCAGAATGTTAATTACGTGTTGCACTAGAAACTAGAAATAAAAGCAAAACAAAGAGTTTGAAAGAGGGCGTCTATAAACCCTTTACCTTTCAACTTTTCTTCCTATGATCTCTTTATCAGTTCTTCAGTCATATTAGAATTTTATAGGATTGAAATGTCTTCTGTTCACAGTTAAAAACAGAGCAAAACAAAAATAATTTTCTGGACAAAAATCTTTCTGGCTATATATGTCAATAATAAACAAAAATGAAATCAGGGCAGTGGATTTCTTTCCTTTTGCTATATATCTTTACCATAATGCAAATAAAAACACTCTCTGTGAATATATCAAAGAAGCAGCCAATGCAGATTTGAATAAATAAGCTTTGTGCAGTAGAAGTACTTAGGTATAAATCTTAAAAAGGCTAAAATTAACCACTTTTCTATGTATGCTGATGCAACAGATATCAGCCTACTTTGATAATTAGATGCATATGACTACTTTCTGCCTAGTATAGAAGTTGTTTTAGGTGAACTCAGAAACATTGTTAATGAATTTGAAAAAGCTTTTGAAAAATACTATATCAGAGAGACTATAGATTGGAGAAGATCCTTTGTTTTCAAAGAGTTGAGAATCCTTTGTGCTCAAAGCAATAATATGCTGATCTAGTAATTTCCAATATTTTCAATATAGGAAGAGAAAGAAAATCTGAATGTAAAAGAATTTAAGAGAGGAACAAAAATTTGAGATGGAAGTGGTCACCATTCAAGGACCACTTAGAGTCTACTGCTTGTTGCAGCGAGGCTAAGGGGAGTCAGAGCAAATACTGAATATTTTTCTATGGCCCTTCAAATTCAGCCTGCTGAGAAGCTTACAGTCACCAGGGAGATCTTTTTGTTAGCATGTTTATTTTAAATTACAACTTGCTTACAAAGGCTTTGAAATTTTTATTTTAAACTGACCTAGAGAAAAGAGGGAGAGTTTTAGCCCCAAACCAAGATTATTAATCAAAATGTCATGTATCTGAAAATACACCTGTGGAGTGCAGAGTGCACAGTTTTGTGTTTGTTTTCTGTTCTTATATACTGTTATTGTAAATCACTACCACAAAATTCTCAAGAACTAATGATGATGTGGGATTATAACCTTAATCACAACTGCCTTATTTTGCATGTTTAGTACTACTGAAGTCAATGGAGTATGAACTCCTAATAGACAAATTGACAGATAGTGACTCGTATCATTAGATAAAATGTTGTAAAACTCTCTAGAAGAGACAAACAGGAAGACAGCAGAGAGTAAGAGAGAGATTGCTTTCAGAGCCAATTTTACTGGAAAAAATATCTGTGGGTTAATTTGTATAATAATAATATAGGCAAAACCTAGCATCTCTACCTGTCAACTTAATAACACTATTGTCATTTCTTCTGTGCCACTTTGTGAAAACCTGACTTTCCAAGGCCAAGCATTCCTCAGCCATCACTTAGCAGAAGGCCAAAAATGTATGATTTTTTTTTTAAAAAAAAAACTCAATTTTTTCTTCAGAATGATAACTGAGCCCAGAGGTGACCCTTATGCACAATTGCAGTTATTCAGGTCTTTAAAAGCCAGCAAAATCACATGTAACTGTATCTTCCAGTTTCAACAGTAGGGCAGACTGTCAGCTCCCTCATCTGTCAGCACTTGTTCAGGCTGGTAAATGAAGACGGCAGTGCACACCAGCAACATCTATTTGCTGCAGGATATGTGCTCAGGTAAGTCACGAAAAGGGGTTTCAAGCAAAGGCCAAAAACAATCAGTCATTTTCTCCTGTCAGTGATAAGAAAAGTGACATAAAAGACAGAGCTGTCTGTCCCAAAAGCACTAACAGTAGCAAACTGTCACCAAACAAAAATAGTGAAAATCCCAATGATTATACTAATTCAATACAAATAAGTCAGGTTGTGGTTTGAAATGGCTTCACATTTCCTCTTGCTAGGCTTCGTGCAGAAAAACAGGTGTCTTAGTTTTCAGAGGAAAAATTCTATACAACTTGTTTTGGGTGAAAAGAGAAAATACCAAATAGTGGGACACTTTGTGTTTAACTTTAGAGCTGGAATCCTTGTAAAGCACACTGTATCCCATGAAATTAGGCATCATATTCTTTTCCTTTTCTTCTCCATGTTGGAGAAGACTCAGTCACAGTTATAGACTTTCTCATGCTCTGTGTATACTGTTTTTAGTTTTTCCCTTGTTCACCTTTAGGTAATGGAAATCTGTGCCATCACCCAGGGAGACCGAAGGAGGATGGTGAAGCAGAAAAGGTGTAATGCAGAGGAGCTCTGCTCAACACTCAGTCTTTTCCCACACCTGAAAACCTGCCTTCCAATTAGCCAGCACCATGTGTTGAATCCCTCCACAGGGAATTAAAAGGTAATAGTAAAAGCCTACTACTCAGATTTGATACGATTTTGTAACACTATTATGATTTAAAATGATCGTAGAAGGTCCAAGACAGCAGAAAATTGGGTTAAACATCTTCAGGTGGATGAATTTATAGGGAATGACTGACTAGGGCTCTGCTGATGCTGTCCCATATGTGCTGATGTGGCACATATGCTTCCAACCATGTTATGCACAGCTGAACGTCTATTCACGTCTAGACTGAAGCTGTATCTGGGTCTGTAAATTAACTTTGTTTTTCCACCACCATATTCCATGATTGATTCAACAAATTAGGTATTTGAAAAGAAAACATTCTCTGATAGTTCTTCTTGAGACTTTATGCATAGTGAGTGCTATCCTCCAGTATTATAGAAATATTTTATGTACATAAAATATTAAGTCTAATGATACCGTGAACTTTTTAATGTATTTTCAATCTAAATACTAAACAAACACATATTGTCTGTGATATTGTAATTCTTTCCAGAACAGTCATTTTTGATGTCATGTGGCAGACACCAAAACAGCCATGTGCAACCTAAGAAGGTAATAAAAAAGCATGGAGCCATGTGAGGGCAGCCCCCTGCCCAGATTAACATATCTTGCATCTCTTTTGGGCAAGTTGTCCAAGGAACAGCACTCTGATAGTATGACAAAGAGCTCTTGCCATGGGGTGGGTCATGCTGTCTTTTATTTGAACACACTCAGAGTTCTTCCTACAAGACTTACTCATCAGCAGAAGATTAAAAATGAAAGGTTTGTCTTTCTACATATGAATATCTATAACCATTTTAGAAAATGTTTTGGAAATATACTATTTGTAAATCGAAGCAATTTTAAATACTTGAATATGCCCTTCAGTTCCAAATCAGTTATAGCTTTCTGTGATACTTTTTCATTAATAATCAATGGGTGTTCTCATATTAAAGTGTCTTTTATAAATGTATTGTCTACATTGGTAATCAGTATCTGGAAACATGTTTTGATACAATGTATATGGAGGAAAGATTAATGAGATAGGATAGATAAGATTAAAGCAAAAGATTGAAAACAAAACAAAACAAAAAACCACCACCCTTCCCTATATTCAAGCTCCCATTTTTCTAACCCTATTTCTTACAACGTCTCTGGAACATTAAAACAACAACAACAACAACAACAAAACCTTTAAGTGATGTTTTAAGTAGTGGATGCTCTATTGAACTACAGTTCATCTTTAGTTTTTCCCTGTCAACTTCTTTCACTGATGTCAGTAATTTACCTTAGATTTTCCTTGCTTCTCACCCCACTTTTCTGAACCCTTGCACAAAAGATGTTCAGAAAGAGACTGTGGTATAGTGATGTTATTCAACCTAGATGTTTGATTTCCACAGCTTTTTTGGATACAGTTTCCAAAACTTCCACTCTTCAGACAGATCAGAGAAAGGATGATCTCACTTTAGAGCCTGCTGCCACAGCCATCCTGAATATTGATGTTTTCTGCTGTATTTTCCCTTTCAACCTGCAGCACTCATATTGCTTATAAACTCTGGGCCTTTTTGTCTCCCTCTGGGCTGTTCAGACTTCAGGAACTTTGCTCTTGACTTGTTGTCCCCACTCTGAACTGCTGCCCACCTGAATACCGTCAGTAACTGTGAAGAGAGAACAAAACATAACTTTGTATTTCTCAGAATCTAGATGCTAGACAGAAATAAGCATCACTATGAACATAATATGCCACAGATATTATGCCTTCACATATGCTTTCATTCAAGATAAGCTATAAGACACCTGGGGTACTCCGAATATAGACAAGAGGAACTGCATCAGAAAACAAGACTTGAGGCAGAGTTTTTAAGGGCCTTTTTCTCCTTCACTTTCTTTCTGCCAGATAGAAAAAAGCAGACAGTCATCCATCTACCACAGTGTTAAAGCAGCTGATGTCTTCAAGATCTGTACTGGTCTCTGGTAAAGTCATGGAAGACAAAAGCATCCTTTCAAGGTGCCAGATGCTTCAACATATTAAAGATTTACCAATCACTTCACAGAGTAAGCATTCCCTTTTAGAGGTTTATGAACATGTGAAGTGTAAGGCCAGATATTTTGATCAACCAGTCTTATCATTTCCACAGTACAGCCAAACAACCACCTTGAAAGAATTTTTTGCAACTTTTAGAAAAAAAGATCCTCTGGAATTTACCACAAATCTTACTCCAGAGGTAATAGTTCCTACCCAATTTCAAGTCAAATTTTGTCTTGTTTTACTTCCAGGAAATAGACCTTATTCTTTTTCAGCTGGAATGAAGATCACTCTACTCATGTTTTTTCCATTTCATGTGGGTGAGTCCAGGCTTAGTTCAGGTCACCTCTTAAACTTTATTTCTGATAAGGTAAATAGACTGCTGGAGTCTCTCAGTAACGAGGATATTTCCCAGTCTTTCAATTATTCACATGGGATGATTCAATCCTCTCTGAAGGCTTTCTAGTTTATCAATATCCTTCTTCTTGAGACAAGTGGTAGGTACAGGGTTGCAGTAGTCAACCTGCAGTACCAAAATGAAAAAACAAGGTAAACTCACCCACTCATAATTATTTCAAATTCAGTTTATGTATCAAAGAATTGCATGGGCCTGTTTTAGCCACAAAGCCATGTAAATAATCATCCTATTATCATCTACCATGAAGCCTAATTTCTTTTTTGAGGTGTTACTCCAGAGAGTATTACCATGGTCTTATCATCCAGTGTGACCTACATTCTTTCTTCCCAGACATTTGAGTTTATAGTTTTCCATACTGGAAAATACACTACCAACTGTGTGATCAAGTTATCAGCTATCCAAGCAATCTGCCTAAGTAAGCTATCCTCTTCATGATTAGCAAACTCTGAGTTTTTTGTATTTGTAGTCAATACAAACCAAAGGATTTCCTTTTCCGTGTAGTTAACGCAACTCCTGAAAAGGCTTGGACAAGCAGTAATCCCAATGGGACTCCTCTAAAAGGAGGTATACATGGTGATGAATGCAACTCAACAGTTTCTTAACCAAAATGCACTACAGACATGTGCAAAGACCAAATCCACATAAAACAGATTCTAATATCTTTAAAAATTAAAAAATAAAATAAAATAAAATAAAATAAAATAAAATAAAATAAAATAAAATAAAATAAAATAAAATAAAATAATAAAATAAAATAAAATAAAATAAAATAAAATAAAATAAAATAAAATAAAATAATAAAATAAAATAAAATAAAATAAAATAAAATAAAATAAAAATACAGTGTCCTTGAGTAAAAAGATTGTACAGAGAGGATAATCCACCAAATACAATGACAATAACAAATTTATTCATGAGTTGAGTGGCACTGCTGTTAATGTGATAAAATGTTCCTGACAAATATATGCCCAGAGCTGTACTGGAAGTTATGAAGGCCAGGGGAGGATATTGAGAAAAGAAAATGTACTGGGTCAGTTGGGCTAAAGGCTAGGAAAAAGTGTGTTCAGTCACCTGTGAACCCACTGAGGGTAGCTTACCCACCTTTAATCATCAATGTCCAGTATGTTGATTTTTACAAATGACGTTTATAAGTCTCACAAGGAAAAACAAACAAACAAACAAACAAACAAACAAACAAACTAGAAATAAAGTTTTTTTGTTTGTTTGTTTGTTTGTTTTTTGTTTGTTTTTTAAAACATATTCTTGTGTTTTTAAATTTCTTAGTAACAAAACTGATCTAATTTATATTCAGTGCTCTAATTCCTTTATTTTCATAACTTATTCATTATTTGTGAGGGGGTTGACATGTTTTATAGTTACCTTAATTTATCGTTTAAGCTAGTTTGCTGTTTGCTTTGAGTTTTGACCAGGTTGAATTTTTTGCCCATGGCATTTTAGATATCCAGCTAAAAATTATTAAATAGTTTACGATAATCATTTAGACTTCTCCAATTGAGTTCTGTCTCCCAGTTGACTTGTCCCATAATTGTTTTCAGCTTTGTTAAATTGACCCTTTTAAGCACCAAGTGTATATCTCATTGGTATGTCTTTTATTCTGATTGCATATAGCAATGAAATCAAGTTGTAATAATTTGTACCTAGGAAACTACTAATTTTCAGTTCTCTGATCAGGTCCTCTTTATCTGTCAAGATGAGGAATAAGACAGAATTCCTCTGTGTAAGATGAAACACTATCTAAGTTAAGATATTGTCATCTATAATTTTTAGAAATCCCAAGCACATTTCATACTGGCAGACAGAGAAACCCCAGCATATGTTGGGCAGATTGAACTCCTCCCCATCCCCCTTCCCTTTTCCAGATAAAACAGTTTTGTTGTTGTTGTTGTTTTGGTTTTTTGTTTTGTTTTGTTTTGTTTTCATACACATTATAGCTAGGTGCTTGAGGGCATTTATTAGTCTGATAAATGCTGAACCAGAAAAGGGGGTGCTAGAGATGTAGATCAGCTCTAGTCTTAGATATTTTGCCTTGGTGATCATCCTCTGCTTCCTACTGAACATGCACGGTACTAGAACTCCCCACCCCACAGACTCACAATAAATATTTTTTAATTCTATGCCTTCAAAGTTGGAAGGAACAACAGACAACGTACCAACACAGAAGCCTTTCCAAACTGTCAAAGCATCTGTCTAAAAAAGTACATCAAAAATGCATTTGTCTTGAATGCATGTTATACTTTATTATATTGTCACAGTGATTCATGATTCAAAATAATTTGCCTTAAGAAGATATCACTTAAATTGGAGCTGGACATTTTTTTCTATCCAACAGTGAAATCAGTAATGAGGAGAAGACAGTGTTAGACTGAATTTTGGAAACTTGAAGCTGAGACCTCACTCTGAACAATTTTTTTTTTTTTTTTTATTCACAATAGACTTCCATTTCACTCTCTTTGTTGTGTGTATCATTGCTCTTGCCTTTCTCTCTGATTTCCCTGAAACTTAACAGCTGGATTACTGACAAGTCAGAGGTAGCTAATATGAATTATAAAACTAAAATGGGATAGAATAGTTAAAAGGAAATGGAATAAACATGCTAAATACCTGGGGAATTTAATTGTCTGGACTTGATAAGCTACATCTGTGGCTATTTAAATAGGTGAAGCAATAGTAATCATATGAGAGAGATCTTGAAAATTGTGAAGCATTAAAGTGATGAACAGTTGAAAGACTAGAAAATTGAAAAAAAAATACTTAATATCAAAAAAGTACATGGAGAAAGCTTGACACACAACTCATGGGATATCTGCAATCTTGAAAGCACCTTGGAAAAAGAATCAGCTAACTTCAAATTCAGTCAAGCCAATTTAATCTCTCTCTGCAAAAGCAGAGCAGACCTTTCAGTCAGAAGACACGATGGACTTCTCAAACCTGAGAAGCTTCCATGAGGTTCTTACATTGTGCCACATGTTGTGGCCTTGAAAAATGTAATATTTTTTATAAATGGCCTTGAAAAATGTAGTAATAGGATAGCTACAACCATAATAGGATAAATAGGCTAATGACTGGAAAACCAAGGCAGCACTGTTATCAATACCTAAGTAAGTGGTAGTACACCTATATAATGCCCTATTCTCAGCCTAGTAGTAAGCTACAATAGTGGCCTATTCTTAGCTGAGAAGTACCAAACACTTCCTTTAACAATGCTTATGAAGGAATATAGAGAATCTGCTCTGCTCGTGATATCAAAATCAAAGACACTAAGATTATACTGGAGGGGGGGTGGAGGGGAAGTAAATTAAAAATAGCATATATTTCAGTAAGGACAATACTGTATATCACTGAAAACAGTGACCATCTCCTGACCCCTGGCAGGTAGCACACATATATGCATGTCACCCAGTGACTGAAATTTCAGTTATAAAAATAAGATACATTTATTTTCAGAAAAAGTGGTAGGCATTGGAACAGGTTGCCCAGGGGAGTCATCGTCCCCGGGGATGTTTAAGAAAATGTTGGACATGGTGCTTAGTTACATGGTTTAGTGGGTGATATTGGTGGTAGGGGGACGACGGTTGGACCAGATGATCTTGGAGGTCTTTTCCGACCCTAATGATCCTATCATTCTATCATTCTATGAAACTGTCCTTCCTTACTTTGCTTGTTACTTTAATGTGGCTGGCATGTATGCCATGACACTAGCCAGTGTAGAGGAATAACAAGGATTTTTTTCCTTTTATTTCCTCATGCTTTTCTCCTACTTCTGTCTGTGGAACTAGGATTAATTTTGGTGTTGTATATTAATCTCTAGAAGCAGGACTAATTTTATCACAATTCTGTGTCCATTCCTTGAGGATCACTGAAATAAAAGAGAATAAAAATACAATCACAAATAGAAAACTACCTTGGTAAAAATTGCATAAAACCCTTTAATTTGAAGTAAGCCACTTCCTTTTAAATGTTTGATGAGTGTTACTGCAAGATAAGGTATATGGAGGCACATACTAAACATAAAAAATATATATTATGAGAACAATATAGTTGTAGGACAGCTTATCAAGTCCATTAATCAGAAGTAAAAACAAAGAAATTTGGGGGATAGGATTCTTTCTTCTGACAAGAATCAGCATTTGGGATTTGTGAATGATTTCTATGAATGAAATGATGAAAATGATAGCTGCATTTGATAAATTAAACTGTTCTAAAATAATATCTGCATAATTTTTAAAATATCAGGAAACCTGTGCCCTGTTGACATATTCCAAGAAAAAACAATATTCATTTCCCTTTATTTTTATTAAATTTTTAGTTCGTGAACTGTGGATGCATATCATTTTACTGTTTATCAAAGGTCACATGAAATTGTGCATGAAACTAAATGCATTGTACTGGCTTCAAATTTGCAATTAGAATTGTATGTTTAAATAGAAAAATAATATCTCAAGTATAACATTAAATACAGAAATGATAAACAGGCAAAAACTTGCTAAAATTATTGTTGGTATCAAATCATATATTCTTTGAATATTGTAGAGAACTATAAGTAACTGATAAGGGCTGACTAAGTCTTTCATATGTATCAATTTGGCATGTAAGGAGTGAAATTTCTATCCTTAACTGTTCTAAGAAATCAGAAAAATGCAAAGAAAGCAAAAGAAAAATAAATAGAAAAAAACAGCATTGTACAAGTTTTTCTACAAATTAAAGTGTGAAAAGTTAATTAAATAAGCAGTAAGAAAAAAAATGCTACTGTGTAACCACTCCATTACTATCTGTAGAAAGGCTGTTCAAGAAGTATTTCTGGAAACTTCATTCAGAATAAAGAAAATTCTTCAAGAAATCAATTGCAAACCTATTGCATCAGTAGCTTTTTCTGAGACTTGAGACATAATCTTCAGAGGACACTTACCATAATTGCCACCAGTAGTCACATGGCATTGTGTCCAAGAGTTATGTTCTTACCTTTGAGTCCTTTTCTTTAAGGAACTTCATGACAACACTGATGCCAGGCCAGTGCTACATTCAAATGCAAGAGGTCTCACTAGGAAGGTTTATTGGAATCAGACTTGACTACAAGACAAATGCAACAAACAACGTTATGATTCAACATTTTGGTCTCAGCTGATCTGACAACAGTTTCTCCAACTCTTGTTATAGTTTGGAATCAGATGCATTGCTGAGAAAGGAATAATGCATAAAATTATACAGAAAACTGTTCTCAGAAGTCTGTAATGTTATCAGACTCCCACAGTACAATTTCATGGTAATTTTATTCCATATCTACCATAGCTTAACCTCTCCACCATAACTGATGGAAGGGGAAGGGGAAGGGGAAGGGGAAGGGGAAGGGGAAGGGGAAGGGGAAGGGGAAGGGGAAGGGGAAGGGGAAGGGGAAGGGGAAGGGGAAGGGGAAGGGGAAGGGGAAGGGGAAGGGGAAGGGGAAGGGGAAGGGGAAGGGGAAGGGGAAGGGGAAGGGGAAGGGGAAGGGGAAGGGGAAGGGGAAGGGGAAGGGGAAGGGGAAGGGGAAGGGGAAGGGGAAGGGGAAGGGGAAGGGGAAGGGGAAGGGGAAGGGGAAGGGGAAGGGAGGGGAGGGGAGGGGAGGGGAGGGGAGGGGAGGGGAGGGGAGGGGAGGGGAGGGGAGGGGAGGGGAGGGGAGGGGAGGGGAGGGGAGGGAAGGGAAGGGAAGGGAAGGGAAGGGAAGGGAAGGGAAGGGAAGGGAAGGGAAGGGAAGGGAAGGGAAGGGAAGGGAAGGGAAGGGAAGGGAAGGGAAGGGAAGGGAAGGGAAGGGAAGGGAAGGGAAGGGAAGGGAAGGGAAGGGAAGGGAAGGGAAGGGAAGGGAAGGGAAGGGAAGGGAAGGGAAGGGAAGGGAAGGGAAGGGAAGGGAAGGGAAGGGAAGGGAAGGGAAGGGAAGGGAAGGGAAGGGAAGGGAAGGGAAGGGAAGGGAAGGGAAGGGAAGGGAAGGGAAGGGAAGGGAAGATGAAGAGTTCTATGTTGTCGTTGACAATTTGGTTATTCTGAAAAAGAAATAACTGGATCATGCATGTTGTTCTATTACTACTAGCTTCAAATTCCTCAGTGATTTCAGTGTTACCAATTCTTCATTCTTCTCTAAACTGTGAGAGATCAATATAAAGAGATATAAATGCACTGTGAATTTTCTAGAGAACTCTTTCTAGAACTTTTTGGACTGCCCATCTCTTCTCTTACACCTTTCTCTAGCATGTTCAGTTCCAAATATTTTTCTTGACCTCCTGACTTTAAGCTTCTTGCCACAAGGTTTGCAGAGAAAACAAGCTCTGGCTTCTCATAGACATGATGTAATCCTGCCTACATTACTTCACTATTTTTTTTCAGTATATCCACATATATATCTTCTGCTTAACTAGTCAATTGGGGGAGAATATAAGGCCATTTTGTAAGATTGGACCAGAATGGAATTTAAGGGTTGTTCCTAATAGAAAATGGGAGGTTGTTATTAACTCTGCATGAAGAACAAGTCCCCAAACATTTGCTTAAATTTAAAATCCTTGGGTACAGTTCTAAATATCTATGTGTATGCATATTTATAATATTTGAAAGCAAGACACAACAAAAGGAAATAAAAGCTAGGATGGTACAGAAGTACTCAGTGATAGTAAGCTCTTATGGGCTTCGAAGTACATCCATCATGCCCATGGGCACTACAAACCTGAAGAGGTTAGAATGTTTGGATATTATTAATATAACCATTCATTTCAGAAAATAGTCTTGATTGCTATAAAATCAAGCAACAAGGTTAAAGTTTCAGAAGACATTTAAATTTGTAGATTTCAAAGAGAAATTCCAAAGTTTTAAATTACATTAATTTTAATGTTTCAAACAGATGATAAGCCAAAATAGCAGCTTATTTAACCAGTTTTTATAGTCATGGTCCTTCTTGCACTCCTGTTACACAGTTTCATGAAGAATGCAATAGGTTTCATTTTATTTCTCAACTGGAAGAAAGCATGGTTGAGTAGCTGTCATGCAATAGGGCTAATATGATCCTCTACTTTTAAAGTTACATGTGATGAGAACATTCCTTTGCCTAAGCAGTAGAAAACTCCGATACATTGTAAAAATCCAAGTACTATGCATGTGGTATAACTCATAGATATTCATTGGTTGCTGTGTTATTGCCCCTCTACTTTTTGTCAATACTCACACAGACAACAATAACATAATTTCATTAAATAAACATGCATATTTTCTCTTTTCTAAGTATCCAGTTTGATTTTCATTAGTGATAGAAACCTATCAGTTCCTTTTTCTTTCTTCAGTACCTCCTTTGCAGTCCAAAAGAGTCTTCCAGGAAGAAAATGTTCCTTTTAGAGATTTTTGTCCTCTGTGAAACCTTTCTGACATTTACAGTGTAGCTATGAGATGTTTCAAATAAGGAGCTCCAATAAGCTTATTAGAAGACAATTTTGACTTTAACAGAAATTGCTTATGAGAAAATAAATTATTTCTTAACCACTACACATCTAATATATTTATATATTTTAAATGTTGTTGATATTTCCAGTAGTTGCCAGTAAAAATTTCTATCGTTAAGTTTGGAAATCACTTTTTTCAAACCTTTATATTAATTATAAAATCCTTATTAAAACTCCTAGGAGCCTTCATTCTATCTTTTATTTAAATTTCTTCACAGACATATTATCAAGAATGTCTTAGTGAGGATATTGCATTTTACAAAAGCTAACATGAGCCCCGGCAGAAATGATACACTTTATTCAAGCAAATTAAAACAAGAAAGCAGAAATTTGCAAGTAGTCTTAATTTCACTGCACTTTTAAGTAGGAACCTCAGGAGTAAACAAGTTGTTTCCGTAGAGCTGCCCTGAATTGAAAAGGCTCCATATGATAATTTTAGAGGTGCTCAAAGTAACCAGACATAATTTCAACAAGTCTATCATTAACACTGATTTGTTTCTCTTGGTTTCAGCTGCTGCTATTAATTTCTCAGTCTGTCAATTTTTATATAAAACTAGTTTTGGCATAAAGAAAATTATATTTTCACCCTCCTTTTTCTCCTAGTACATAGAGCTGTGGCTATAAGGAGATTCTTTTTCTTAAATTGTTTGAATTCTTTTCTAGTATTCATTCAGGGAAATGTCAGCTTCTCTTCTGTAAGCACATGATAGTTACAGAGTCAAAGCCTAGTATTTTTAGTGTAAACACCTTGGTTCTACACCTCTTAACAAGCAGTGTTTTAAAAGAAAACAAACTTTTAACAGAGAAATTCATATAGCAGTCCTGATTCAAAGTACCTTCTCATAAGAGTGAAACAAACCTTCAACATTTTTTTTTTCAGACCCACTCCACTTTCTATTTTCCTATCAGCTTTTTCTCTTTTGTACTTATTCTTCATACATATATGTGCATATATATAAGGTATCAATATTAATTTTCTCACTCAACAACGGTCAAGGAGCTGGAATTCTTTTATTACTGTTTTAACCTACATTCCTGATACTATGTTATCTTAATTTAAATTGCAATTTGTCTGTGTATTGAATAAAAAACACGTAGCATTATTCCTGAGATTACTGACAAGGAATTATGAAAAATAATGCCCAGGAGTAACACATCTCTGAAAGTTTACAGGAAATGCATTTTTTTTTGAGAGTATAATTCAGTCTCAACAAGATTTTCATTTGCAGCTGATCTGAGGAGCATTCAAACTTTCTGTATTGTTGTATGAAATTATCTGTCAAGATATTGTCATAATGTATTCCTGATTAATCATATACAGACCATTTTGTCACATTTTCTTTAAATTCTGCAAAATTCACTTTAACCTACCAACAGAAAAAAATGAGCAGTAATGGAAAGTGAGAAATTCAGAACCAACATAATGCAGACCACATAATGTAGTAGTCCTCCCATCATGGAAGGACTTAGAGAAGTTTAGAGAAGTTGTGAGATGTTTTTTTCTATGACAGAAGGGTGAAAAGAAAAAAAAAATGCAAAAAGAAAGCCTTTTTGACCATTTTATTGTCTATAAAGAGCTCAGGTCCTCCAAGAGCAAAGAATACATATCTCCATTTATATTTGTGATTAACAACTAAACTCTTGTCACTTTTCCTTTTTGTTAGTAATCATGAAGAAGGTGAGAAGACAAAGATTTAAAAGATCATCTCAAACAGACTGGGTAGCACTGCCCTAAGACACAAACGCCTTCTTCCTACAATTTTTTCTGGCCATGACTGAAAGGATTACAGACAAAGCATGAAGTAACCTTGAAATAATCTTGAATATATACATTCCTCATTAATTTTAAGGCCCAGAGTCTTTGATTTCTACCTCAGATAGGTGCTTCCACGATGATGTGAAGGAGGAGATTCATCCAGAACTGTTCACAAAAATAGTTTTATGTCTTTTCGAACTAGCTTGAAGTAGGCAATACGCATACTGAGGAAGAAACAATGTCTTGGATAGAGAGGGAGTGTGTATGTATCTCTGTAGAGACAGTAGTAGGGATAAAAAAGAAGCAGCCTTTCTCTGATATGATAACATGATAAAAGCTTTAAACTCTGAAGCTCAGGCTGAAAAAAGACTTGTAAGACGGCCTGTGCAAGAAAGAATCAGCTGTAGGATAGAAGAATGAAAAAAATATATATATATCAAAAAGTAAATCTGATACACTCGGCTGGAACATCTATGTCTTGTCTAGGAAAATACCAAGAGTCCTAGGTGAGTCAAAGAGGAAGGACCAACAGTTTGCAAAATGGAGGCAACATTATTTCTTTGAAACCAGGGAAAGTTGTTCCACTAGTTATGAGGAAAATATATATTCTGATGATCTGCACAAATTAAAATCTTTTAATATGACTCTGAAAAAAAAAAATCATTAATCATTACATTGATAGTGATTGAGAGCATAGAGCCCGAGACAGGCAGGGCAAAAGGATTTTCCATGACGTCAACTGAGTTTTTGCAGACTAAGATAAATGACTTAGCTACCTAATATCTCTGCCATGTCATTTGGTGCATGCTAATGGGTATGTATGAATGAAAGTCTCACAGGTCACAGAGATGCTCTAATATTAAGTGAACCTGGTCCTCAAACTGCAGGTGGTTTTCTTACTGTGGAAGAAGATGTTAGGGAAGAGGTATCATAACAATGCTTAGTAAGTCTGGGTAGATGCAAGGACTGAAATATAAAGCTGAATGCATGCAAACGGGAAAGAGAGAAAAGGAGAGACTGCCAATATCAAGTTTCTTATGATTCTTAGGGATATCTAACCATTGACTAAGAAATGGAGAAACATCAAGGACATGTTCAAAGCAAGTGTTTATTGATCCCATCAGTAGTCAACAGAAAATGGCAGCTCTTTTTTCCAGAGAGCATGCTGAATTTCACGAACTCCTGAGCCAGTAAACAAATAGCAGTGCAATGTGCTTCAAAGCTAGGAATATGCAAGCATGATGCAAGGAAGAAGTAGGTTACCAACTATTAAATTTCTGTAACTGTATATAGCAGTAAACTCTAAAGTATGATGCTACAGCAAGATCTATAGCATGGATGAAAAAAAAAATTAAAAAAAAAAAAAAGATTATTAGCACTGGCAAACAGAGACTGACACTGTTCCTCAGCAAAGGAATTACTAGGTGAGCACTTTGCTGTCAATGTACCATACTATTTTGCATTCCGTTGGTATGCTATTCGAAGTCGAAAAATTACCAAACCAAATGGAGTTCTGGTGATAGGAAATTGATTAATGCTTGATAATTGCCCAGGCTGGAAGAAGTAAATGATACAAGAAACCATTTACAAAGCTGTGTTAGTGCAGACCAGTGTTACAAACAGGCAAGAGGTCAGTTCAGGAGCAACATTCTTGAATACTAAGGAAATATAAGATATGTATCTACCAGTCCTAACCTAACAGTTTTGGATACTGGGGATTTGTATGGGAAATGAGCAACAAATAGTTGTCAGGCTCATATGCTCCCCAGAGTTTCTCCTATCACTACTGCTGGAGATGAAAAAGTGGACTAAACAATTGGCTGAACCCAGTAGAGCCTCTCTTACACAATTTTGGTCTTTAAGAACAGACAAGAGAGATAGCAAGGAACACCCACATTGCACCTGACTGTAGTTTCTGAGGAACTGAACAGTAACCAAACTTGAAGACTGAAGAAGCATATTTTTTACTATTTTTTTTTTTCTGTGAAGAACAATTTGACTATTATCTGGACTTATATATATTAAGACAGCAGATGAAAGAGTAATAGACATCTAAGACTGTAACAGAGCTGAAGTGAGAATAGAAAAAATGAAATGGGAGGCTAATTTGATGAACAGGATCCTTGAGGAAGTATGTGCCTTTAAAGGCCATAATGGCCACATCATTATCAAAGTCCTTGTTAAGACTAAACCACGTACTGTAAAAAAAAACAGCTCAAAAAACTTCAGCACTAAGCAAGACTAAGAGGCATTAAACAGCATGAGACGGCAACCTGTATTGAATATTTAAGAATCATCAGGTTACAGGAAGTGAGTTTGTTCAAGGAATCAGTCTCCCTATGTATGACCGGAAGGCAAAATACGGCCGCTCTACTTCTGTAAATAATTAATTTAACAAGGAGACGGGGTAGTTTTATGAATCATGGAATCCTCTCACCATTCATTACTCTAACCAGTGTGTGTTAAAAAACAGCTTCCACAAAACAGAACTTTGCCTATATTTTTAAAGTCAAAATAACATTTCATTTCTAAGATTGGAATAACTTGATTTGTAGTGACAAAGATTTTATGTCACTTTAGATTTATACGTGAAACTAGCTGAATTAAATGAAGTAAATTTGAAAGCAGAGCAACTCAGTGGCAAATCACTTCAGTGTGGCTCAGCATGGCCACAATAGTTCTCTTGTATTTTGCATTTTATCAAATCTTGGATATCATGATATCCTTTTCTCTAAATGGGATATCATGACATCCTTGTCCCTAAATTGGAAAGACATGGATTTGATGGATGGACCGCTCAGTGGATAAAGGAATTGGCTGGATGGTTGCACTCAAAGAGTTGCAGTCAATGGCTCAATGTTCAGGTGTTCCTCAAGGCTCACTATCAGGACTGTTTAACGTCTTTGTCAGGGACAGTGAAATTGAGTGCACCTTCAGCAAGTTTGCCAATGACACCAAACTGTGGTGTGGTTGACAAGCCAGAGGGAAGGGACTCCATCCAGAGGGACCTCGACAGACTTGAGAGGTGGGCCTGTGTGAACCTCATGAGGTTCAACAAGGCCAAGTGCAAGGTCCTGCATCTGGACAAGGACAATCCCAGACACAAATACAGGCTGGGTGGAGAATTGATTGAGAGCAGCCCTGAGAAGGACCTGGATGTGTTGGTTGATAGGAAGCTCAACATAAGCCAGCAATGTGCATTTGCAGCCCAGAAAGCCAACCATATCCTGGGCTGCATTAGAAAAAGCATAGCCAGCAGGTCAAGGGAGGTGATTCTCCCTCTCCATTGTGTTCTCATGAAATCCCACCTGGAGTACTGCATTCAGCTCTGGCGCCCCCAACAAAAGAAGAACATGGAGCTATGAGAACGAAGAAGAAGAGGGCCCTGAAGATGATCAAAGGGCTGGAGCACCTCTCCTGTGAAGACAAGCTGAAGGAGTTGGTGTTGTTCAGCCTGGGGAAAAGAAGGCTCCAGGGAGACCTTATAGTGGCCTTCCAGTACCTAATGGGGGACTACAGGAAAGCTGGAGAGGGACTCTGCCAGGGAGTGTAGTGATGGGACAAGGAGTAATAACTTTAAGGTGAAACAGAGTAGATTTAGATTAGATATTTGGAAAAAAAAAATTATTCAGAGGGTGGTGAGGCACTGGAACAGGTGCCCAGAGAAGCTGTGGATACCATCTCAGGAAGCGTTCAAGGACAGGTTGGATGAGGCTTTGAGCAACCTTGCCTAGTGGGGGCTGTCCCTGCCCATGGTAGGGGGATTGGAATTAGATGACCTTTAAGGTCCCTTTCAACACAAAGTATTCTATGATTCTATGATCTTTGTGGATGGATTCTGCACAAAGCCCTCTCAAAATCACAAGAGCTATGCATAGCTCTGGAGTCCACCGAAGTTGCTGATTTCTAGCCTAAAAGCTAAATCTTACACACACCAAAAATGAGTTCAACGTGAGAAAAATTATTCTTACGTGTCTTAAAAGACAAAGGAGATGATCCTTATATTAGGAAACTAGTAGCAAGGACTGATAAGCACAAATCCAAGGAGCAGATAGATAAAGATCACTTACAAATCTCAATAAATTATGGAAAAACAGAGAAGTTTTTGGACAACTCAGCTGGCTATAAATAATGACAAAATACAGTGATGATGAATGTGGATTCCCTAAGAAGTTTTTAATGGTAGCTTGACAACTTGTTTATCCAAAAAGGGACTAATTATCACTATTGCAGAAATAACTTATATTAAGCTCCTTTTTGCTTTTACAGTATTGCTTACATTTAATAAAGTAAGCACTGACATTAAGTTTTAGTTTAGGTATGTAAAGGACAAATCACATGTTGGGGTTTAACTATTATAAAACATTACACAAATGGGATGCCATATATACAAAAATATTTTAGCCATTTCGGCAACTCTTACCCTCTCTGAAAAATATTTGCTCTATGACTGGAAAAAGCCACTCAAAATCTGAGAAAATAAGGTTTCTAAAGTATATTTAATTCCATCAGTAAGAAACATCAAAAATAGTTTTTAAAAGACATGTTAAAAAACCACTGCCATAAAGATTTGTGTCTGCCTAACTGGTAGGTCTAGACTCATTAAGTGTCAAAATACTAACTCTCTCTTATTTTCAGAACACAGAAATGTATATTTTTCATGTCACAAATGCCAGAGGTGAAAAGCAATTCAATTCCAACTGGCATGATATTAAAAAGAAATGCTGCAGAAATTTCAGGAACAACAAACCCACTTCAGGCCTAAGGGAAAGCCTGCAGTGTAGTGTCCTTACTAAAATTTAAAAAGAGAGGCTTTGAACTACAGCATGGAAACAAATATGGACACTTTCTGTGAGCTTTTTTTTTTAAAAAAAAAAGAAAAAAGAAAAAAGAAAAAAGAAAGAAACAGAAAGAAGGAAAAGAAAGGGAATAGATTATTCCAAAACAAAAATAAGGTCCTGGCACCTAAGAAATAGAAAGCTCACAGGACCAAATATGTTTAGGCTCTTCCCTTCATGTTTAGCTTCAGTTTTGCCTAAGAAAATGTTATCCTTTTAGATCAATAAATCTTGGTAATGGCCTCTGCAGAAGTCAATTTCCACTTTATTCTATACAGTAGGGAATACAGTATGAGAGACTCAAAGATTTATAAAGCATATTGTGAGGTTGGGAAGAACCGCAGGTTAAGTGCAGATCTTGCCTCTTGAAACTTCAAAAGACAGTGAAAGAGGAATGAAGGAAAATGAGGGCCAGAAGGAGACACTGATCGAAAAGACTAATTTAGGGTCTTCCTTCTTAAACTGAAGGTCAGAAAAGCCTAACAGTGGTTGATTAGGAAAAGAATCCTGAAGTAGGTTTGAAGCTGTAATAGTCATCTTTTTTTTTCTTTTTTTTTTTTAGGAGTCTTTAAATACTGGTAAGTATACCCAAGGCTGGGCAGTTACCAGTAGTACAGCTAATTATTGCCTCTCAGGCACATTTGGAGATTATTTCTGGGACAGATCAGGGAGAGGAAGGAGTACATATGAGACCACATGCCTTGGAGTGGAAAGAGAGTTTAGCTGTAGAAATGTACGATGTGCCACCCACAGTCTGGATCAGAGAAAAGGCTCTGGACCTTTTATTTGCTAGTGCTGGTGAACTGTAGTGCCAAAGGAATAAGGACAGCATCAGACAAAGCAGAAAAAGTAGGAGTTTCCAGATTTTAAAATGCATGTACTCTGAAGACTACCTCTCTCCAGAAGACCATGTGGAGAGTACCCTCCTACATTTGGCACCTTGGGTAGCTAAAGGAGGTGGAGGTTTACAGAACAGACAGTAAAGCAGAGCTACACAGCTGAAGGTGGAGGCTTAGGCTTGTAGCTGGGCAGTTGAAGGTTGAGATCATAAATAAATTAATAATGTTAGATAAAATAAATATTTTTATTTTACTTTAATAAAAATATTTTTTATTTTTATTTTAATCAAAGAGCACTTATCTTATTACTTCTTGCTAATCCTAAATGTTTATTGTCAAGGCAAAATTTTAATTGAGACCAGAATTTATTACTGTAATATGATATATATTACCATAAAGGCATTAAGAACCATTATTCCACAGAGCTGTTAACGAGGCTTCTTGATGACTCTCCAGAATAGTTTTGTGGACCATGCTTTATGCAGGCAGGTTTTTAGGAAAACTCCAAGCATCCTGAGGAGCTATTCAAGGCAGAGAACAGCAAAGAACTTAGAAAAGGGAAAACAGAGTCTTATTTCAGGATTTGTACTTCATGATCCTTGTGGGTCCCTTCCAACTCAAGATATTCTATCATTCTGATTCTATACTATGAAGATAGTGTGTAGTCAAGTCTGGTTTCATTTTTTTCTGTCACAGGTAACCTGATAACCATGATAAACTGACTGAATACTGCTAGCAAAGTACACCTTATTATTTTTGCTAATTCACAGAGTGTTTGTGATAGGATTGTGTAAAAAATATTAGCTAGAAGGTGGAAAGGAGAAGCTGTTAACAAGAATAGTATTCTAAAAGAACATGCTAGTCCATCCTGATTTTTGTAGAAGTTGTCTGAACTCTAATTTATTAATTTAATGCATTTATTAATTTAATAAATTTATTAATTTAATAATACAAGCTGCATTAGCCACTGCTGTTTTGGAGCATAACTTTCTACAGTTTTCCTTTGTTGGGCTGTTAGAACACATTCTGCCACTTTGAACATCTCATGCTCATTCTTCCTTGCTCTAACTTTGCAAACTACAGTTTTCTCCTAACAGAAAAGTAACATTTAGGCACTCTATTTTTAATATTCTCGTTACACGGTATATTAACAAGAACAGTTTCATCACTCAGCTGGAGCTAAGCCATTTGCTCAGCTGGCATCTTATCTTCTTAAGAGGTATACTTATTAAATTACTTTAGATATGACCCTGATATCATCAGACTTCATTGAGGTGAAGTAACCTCTGGTTAATTCTAAAATATGTATGGAAAAAATTATTTACTCTACAGATGACATGCAGAATTATGCTCCACATTTTGAGCATATATTTAATTGTTTCCAAAGTGTATCAACAAAAATTTTCTTTTGGCTTCTATTTTCAGCTTACTTAAACAATGATAAAGTCATGCATATATTTTCTTTCTTCTTTGGAAACAATATTCCAGTTTCAGAAGTAGGATTTGGAACATCTACTCTTTCTGGAAACGCATGTTTAGGAAAGTATGATTTTGCCTGGTTTCACAATCCATGTGGTCTTGCCAGTACCTGCAATAAACACTGGGCAAACTCTTCTGCTCAATTTTATAAAACCAAATCAATAGAAAATCCAAATTTAGGTGCCATAATGTCCCAAGCAGGAGTGTCCTTCTACCCTCACATGGCTCCCCATTCTGACTGATGCTTTGGGAATGCAAGGCAGGCAAGCTCACAGGTCAATGCTGAAAGGTATGACCCTGCTGGCCCCACATTTTGAAACATGCCAGAAGCCTGTGTACAAATAGCGCTCTTTCCCTCACTTCACAAATTTCAACAGTTTAACAAGTCCCTGAAGTGAAGCAGAATGCAAAGCCTCATCCAAAGCATCACAACAAGAAGCTAGAGGCCCTCTGGAGATCTGCAGCCCGCCAGTGCCTCCATTCTGCTGATCTCATCTAGGCTGTGCTGAATGAAGGTCAATCTTTCAATTAATGCCTATTCCACTGTTACAAATTGCTTTTCCTTTTTTTTTTTTTTTTTTTCCTGAATTGATATGACATTGGAGATTATTTTTTTTTGTATTAATAATTTAAAAGTTCCATCTTTATTCCCTTATCCAATAGCCTGCTTTAAAGCATTAGTGGAGAATACTAATAGGGCAACTTTCGCATGGGAGAGGCCAGTCTAAGAGAGAATACCTATAATAAGGTTCAGCATGAAGCACAGGTAATCCCTAGGTACATTGTGATATTTGATTTGATTTGTGGTCTCTTGCAAAAGAGGCAAAACATACTTGAACCTGATAAATGTGCTGTAAGAGAAGCAAAAATATCTGTTGGTCAGAAAACACAATTACTCTCAAAGGGATATGTTACCTTAAGAAGGAATATTTTCCTTATCCAACTTATTTTTAACAACTGGACAAGAGGAAGAGACAGAGAAAAGGCAGATTCAAATGACTCTCCAAGCTTCTTCTGCATAGTCTCTATAAGGCAGTATAATAAAGTTTTGTAAAAACCAAAATCTTCCCTGTAAGCATCGTAGTAAATACCAGCAGGTTTGGAGTGGTTTAGTTAAAACACTACTATAAGCAAGTTTGTCAAACTTTTCAAGAGACTAAAGAATTATATATATATATATATATTTTTTTATTGTAAGTTTTCCTGGGGACTGACTATATTTTTAGGTATAGGTAGATAGCGCCTAAATATTGGGACCCTCTACTTGCTCATCTCCAGTACACTTCCATGCCTTCCTGTCTGGCTTCAGATACATTGTAGTATGTGGATATTAAAGCACAACATTCCTAGTGGGTACATACTGATACATCTAATAGTGTAATTTTATTATTTCTTTCTTTCTAGGTCTAGCTTTCTTGCCTGCAAGCACAAACAATTCTTTCTAATATTTAATGTCTTTTGCTGATAAAGTCTTCAGTGCACTCATCAAATAAGGGCTCTAGTTTCTGTCTAAATCAGTTTCCTAATTATTGGGATTTCCATTTAGGAAGCCACTAGCCATATCTTCCACATGACAAGGACCTCCCCACTATTTGCATAGTTGTAGTTTTTTGAGTGAAGATGGAACTAGCTGAATATCAGTGAGACTGGTTGCAGTTGGACTTGATGATCCTTGTGGGTCCCTTCCAACTTGGGATATTCTATGATTCTATGAAAATTTTCATAGATTGTATCAAATTGATACAACAGTGTAATCTCACAGAGCATGTGAAGGGGATCCTAGAAGTAAGAAAACCTTCTGGAGACAACAAATGAAAGAAAAGTCTTGAAAGATAACTATGATTTGCACAGCTGGACTGTCAGACTTCCCAATTTGACTACCCCCTATTCAAATCCTTTTTTTTTTCAAGGAAAATATTTTAAACTGGGGAAACAGCTACATGTTTTAAGTTCATGAATCTCATAACACAGCTGGTGATGATACAGCATGTCCTAACCGCACATAGGACTAAAGAAGCCACATACCTCAAAAGTGAGATGACGTGTCCAGTAGAATGCCAGTCTGGCCATTCCTAGGGTGAGCCAATATATTTTCCAGTTTTCATGAGTAAAATCAGTGACAACATTGACCATGGCTTTTTTTAACTAATGAATGTATTTTTTCAGGACAAGGCTAAAAAACAGGAAGAAGTACTTGAAAAATGACTGTGTAAAGACATACTTCATATCTTGGTGTCACGGCTTGAAACCTTAAATCACTAAAGGAAATGAAATGACTCTACTTATCCGATCCTCCAGGTGAAAGTGGCTGACAGAAGGACTTCATCACACATACTCACATACACAACCCATGCTTAAATAAATTCACAGAGAAGTCTTGCACTAATCTTTCTTGTTATCATCAGCACTGAAAATGCTACTCTTCCTTTCATTCTCTTCAATATACTGCAAGCAACTCTGAGCTTTTCTTATTAACCTCTCTTTTCTCTACTTATCAGCATCTTTTCCACATTGTTGGGGCCATTTTCCAAACAATTGTTGGAGGGGAGGGGAAAAGCCAAAGTAATAATGGGCTCAGGGTCACAATTGAAACTGCTCCCTATAATAAGCAAACCTGAAACAGTAAACTGAGAAAGAGAGAGCGAAGGAGAAGTAGAGAAAAGAAAATGCTGACTGGGTCAGGGGTCAGCTCTCTGATCTCATTGTCAGCGCCTCTGCCTTTTGCGTTATGGAATTTGTCTTTCATTACCCTGTCTGCTGCTCCTGTCAATGTGCCCTGAAAAGGCTCCTCAATAGGAAATTGTGAAGTTCTGGTTGAGGTAACAGGGGGAACTACCCTCTGAAGCTGGGATGTGACTCACCACACTTTCCTGGGCTTCTGGCTGGGTGCTGATCTTTCCTTGGCACCACTGAACCAAGCATTGGCAGCCCCTCTGCAAGATAACACAGGCAGGGGAATCCCTGCTGCAGAAGGTAATACATGACTATAATATGAAAGCCCCTTGGGTGCTGCAAAGATAAACCACAGAGGAAAACCTACTAGTATTCTTTAAAAAAAAAAAAAAAGTCATTTTTTTCACCAAGAGAAAGAACAAAATGTTACTCCGAACCAGAAGATGAGATAAAATGAACACTCTGAGGGTGTCAGCTGGAACTTTATGCATCCTATGCCATCAGGATATCTGATTTATTCCCTCTAAATTCCTTCCTTTATCTGACTGGGGATTTCTATCACAACTAAGAGAGTTATAATCTCCCTGATATTTGTACTATATCAGCTCATACTGAAGGTCTTTCCAATTGAATAGTCAATTATCATTAGCACTGCTGAATGTCCCAAGGAAGAATTTTATTAGGTACAAATTCACAAATGCTTCCACTGTCCAAACCAAAACATCTGTCTGCTAGTATCCCATTTGAAATATTCCATTTGAAATGTCACATTTTCTTTTGGTGTTGGTTTATCCTTCAATTTTAGATATGGTGTGTACTTAAATACTTTATTTTTCTTTTAATTTAAAGACCTTTCTTCTCAGGAACTGGTGTAATCTCTTGAAATTCATGATGTAAAACCTAAAATAAGTTATATCACTAAGGATCTTATAACATCCTCCCCTGGAAATATTGTCCGGAAATAAGGATTACACATCCACTCTGTTTCTGAAGTTCTGGAAAACTGTAATTAAAACATTTTTGCTTTAAAGTTTTTCTTTCAGAGACTACCTTTAGACAGCAGTGAATTTCAAAACTTCAGTGTCTTTACAAGCAAAGACAGATCTCTGAAATAAAACTTATTCTCTGCCCAGTTCTACTCATAAATGTGCTAAATGTGTCTCTTTAGCTGCAAAATACAGAAGCAACAATTGTCTAAATATCCCCCAAAAGAGCTATCATGTGGCTCATTGAATCCTACATAATACAACTTTCACTTCCTATACAGGCAGAAACTCACTAAGGAGGATACAGCCACTTCCATAACTTGTTTTTGAAAGTCCAAAAGTCTAAAGCAGTCCAAAGGTGTCTTCCTTGTTCAGCCTTTCCAGTTTAAGAAAGTATTTTGATATCATCATATGTAGGATGATTGTTTTCCCTGAAGTTCCTGAGTCTAGACTGGGGAAAGATAACAACAACAGATTGATCTACATCGAACTTCAAAATGACTGGGTGTAGGAATTGGAATGAGGAAGGGAAGGGAAGGGAAGGGAAGGGAAGGGAAGGGAAGGGAAGGGAAGGGAAGGGAAGGGAAGGGAAGGGAAGGGAAGGGAAGGGAAGGGAAGGGAAGGGAAGGGAAGGGAAGGGAAGGGAAGGGAAGGGAAGGGAAGGGAAGGGAAGGGAAGGGAAGGGAAGGGAAGGGAAGGGAAGGGAAGGGAAGGGAAGGGAAGGGAAGGGAAGGGAAGGGAAGGGAAGGGAAGGGAAGGGAAGGGAAGGGAAGGGAAGGGAAGGGAAGGGAAGGGAAGGGAAGGGAAGGGAAGGGAAGGGAAGGGAAGGGAGGGGAAAGGGGAAGGGAGGGGAAAGGGGAAGGGAGGGGAAAGGGGAAGGGAGGGGAAAGGGGAAGGGAGGGGAAAGGGGAAGGGAGGGGAAAGGGGAAGGGAGGGGAAAGGGGAAGGGAGGGGAAAGGGGAAGGGAGGGGAAAGGGGAAGGGAGGGGAAAGGGGAAGGGAGGGGAAAGGGGAAGGGAGGGGAAAGGGGAAGGGAGGGGAAAGGGGAAGGGAGGGGAAAGGGGAAGGGAGGGGAAAGGGGAAGGGAGGGGAAAGGGGAAGGGAGGGGAAAGGGGAAGGGAGGGGAAAGGGGAAGGGAGGGGAAAGGGGAAGGGAGGGGAAAGGGGAAGGGAAGGGAAAGGGGAAGGGAAGGGAAAGGGGAAGGGAAGGGAAAGGGGAAGGGAAGGGAAAGGGGAAGGGAAGGGAAAGGGGAAGGGAAGGGAAAGGGGAAGGGAAGGGAAAGGGGAAGGGAAGGGAAAGGGGAAGGGAAGGGAAAGGGGAAGGGAAGGGAAAGGGGAAGGGAAGGGAAAGGGGAAGGGAAGGGAAAGGGGAAGGGAAGGGAAAGGGGAAGGGAAGGGAAAGGGGAAGGGAAGGGAAAGGGGAAGGGAAGGGAAAGGGGAAGGGAAGGGAAAGGGGAAGGGAAGGGAAAGGGGAAGGGAAGGGAAAGGGGAAGGGAAGGGAAAGGGGAAGGGAAGGGAAAGGGGAAGGGAAGGGAAAGGGGAAGGGAAGGGAAAGGGGAAGGGAAGGGAAAGGGGAAGGGAAGGGAAAGGGGAAGGGAAGGGAAAGGGGAAGGGAAGGGAAAGGGGAAGGGAAGGGAAAGGGGAAGGGAAGGGAAAGGGGAAGGGAAGGGAAAGGGGAAGGGAAGGGAAAGGGGAAGGGAAGGGAAAGGGGAAGGGAAGGGAAAGGGGAAGGGAAGGGAAGGGAAGGGAAGGGAAGGGAAGGGAAGGGAAGGGAAGGGAAGGGAAGGGAAGGGAAGGGAAGGGAAGGGAAGGGAAGGGAAGGGAAGGGAAGGGAAGGGAAGGGAAGGGAAGGGAAGGGAAGGGAAGGGAAGGGAAGGGAAGGGAAGGGAAGGGAAGGGAAGGGAAGGGAAGGGAAGGGAAGGGAAGGGAAGGGAAGGGAAGGGAAGGGAAGGGAAGGGAAGGGAAGGGAAGGGAAGGGAAGGGAAGGGAAGGGAAGGGAAGGGAAGGGAAGGGAAGGGAAGGGAAGGGAAGGGAAGGGAAGGGAAGGGAAGGGAAGGGAAGGGAAGGGAAGGGAAGGGAAGGGAAGGGAAGGGAAGGGAAGGGAAGGGAAGGGAAGGGAAGGGAAGGGAAGGGAAGGGAAGGGAAGGGAAGGGAAGGGAAGGGAAGGGAAGGGAAGGGAAGGGAAGGGAAGGGAAGGGAAGGGAAGGGAAGGGAAGGGAAGGGAAGGGAAGGGAAGGGAAGGGAAGGGAAGGGAAGGGAAGGGAAGGGAAGGGAAGGGAAGGGAAGGGAAGGGAAGTTGCTCACCCAATATTTCAGAGAGTATGGCATCCCATAAGACTGTCAGCAGTGTAAGGAAATAACTCATTCTTGCTGACCTGCTTAAGAATGTGTCTTGATGCTAATTTGCTAGTTTTTAAAACAAAGACGAGGAGATAATAGATGTTTTGGTGCTCAGGCACATGATATTAGTGTTAGTTATGCTGCCTTTTGAAACTCACAGAATAAGAGAGGGAGATTTCACCTTCAGAAGGTCTATGGGATGCGCTGAATTGTTCTTGGAATTAGCACAGTTAGTAAGCTGTCAAGTTACCCTAAAATCTATTTAAATTAACAGCTTACAAAGTGACATGGGATATTCTCCATGACAGGAAAATTGAGACGGGATTTCTTTTCCTATAAGGTATGTATACTAGTTCAATAAGAAATGAATTTTGGCTAGTCCTATGATCTTAGTTTTGCATGAAATCAAATTAGATAACCCCAATGATTCTTTGTAGCCTTGGGAACCCTTGAAAGGAATAAAGGACATAGTACTACCTGTTTGTTTTTTTTTTAATTTTTCTGAAAAGAATGTTTCTCAATTACTGTTTGGACCTCGTGGGAAATCCCTGAAGATCTTCTCATGGCTCCCCATCTCAGATGCATCTAAACATGGACTATCAACTACACTACAGAAATGAAAGCTTGAAAATTAGTTGTGTACTATCTATACTTTCAGAAGTGTAATTGACGGAGACTGGTCATCACTACGACAAATGGTACTGCTTCCCATAGTCAGATGTATTTGGCAAAGCTCAGTATCTGTGGAGGCATACATAGTAATGACTTCAGGGGCACTGATGTATAATGAATGCAACTCAGTTCCTGAGTTCATTTGGAGGGAAAAAAAAAAAAAAAAAGATGCAATGCACACAGAAGCCTCATCATGTCCATGTGTCCCAATTCCCACCCTCTCCACTGACGAAAGAGGTCTGTATTACCATCATGAAGTAGTACAAAACTTTGATAAGGTGATCTTTGGAATGTGCAGAGTTGTCTTTTTCCTTTCCTGATACAATCCTATGTACTTGTGTGGATATAGGGACGTGTAGTAGTGAATCTTAGGAAAAAAAAAAAAAAAACAAAAAAAAACACTTGAGCCATTTATTTATATCTTACTGGTAGGTAAAAAGCCTAACTCTTCTTACTAACTCAACAAATGTATCAATTCAGTCCACAGATCTGAATTTAACCCACAGCAATCCTACTAGCCAACTTACCAACAGATGCTGTTTTACAGGGAGATCTATTAAATTAATTTGTCCTTCATTAAGAGACACTATGTTATAAAGTTTACCTGATAGCTTTCCAAGGCACACTCACTCCCAATTTGGTTGAAGTTCAGTCTTTGTTATAATGTACAAAATACTTGGCTGCTAACAAAAATATATAGAAAGCAAGAAACACTTTTTAATTAATATAAAAGAAGTAGTTGTATTATTAATAGTGGTACTGGGAAAAAGTCAGTTTTATTTTTCCCCCTAAATTATTATTATATGTCTCCCACTGCTGGCATTTTCTTTGAAATAATTGTCCTTTTTCCAAAATGTTCTATACTTTCCCTTTATGAGCATTTATAAGCCTCACTGCACATACTTTATCCAACAGGTAAAGTTCTACCTTATAAAAAAGCAATTTAGCTTTATAGATTTGGCAATACTGAACACCTAGTTAAACGAAGGGTGCCTCACTTAAGAAATGGCATATCTGAGACGGCTTGTAATCAAAGCCTTAAGTCAGTTTAAAACCGCCATCCAGCACCCTACTTCAATACGGATGCACGCTATTGCTTTTGGCATAGTCTCATATTGGTGAGTGGCTGGAAATCTTTGTGTATATGCTTCAATTTAGATGCAGAAAATATGGTGTATATCTTCAGGATTAATTTCTATTTGAAACTGTGTTTCTTTGTATAAGAAAACATTTCTACAGAAATCTGATACATTATTTAGTCAAGCTTTTAAGATACATTTCTTTCAAAAATAACAGACTTCAAAGGAAACATTTCTAAAACAAGACAGATTTATAATGAAATTTTACAATATTAAATGTTACACTCTCTGTAATCCAATTTTAATCATTTAAAATTCACATTCAAAAATTGCTTTAATTTGAAAGAGAAATGTCAGAAATATCTGAGAATAGTAATTAAATGTTATATTTTATAATGATAATGATATTAATATTTTGTAATAACCTTAGGTTATATTATTTTTAAGGTGGCAGAAAATAAAATATGCAAACACTAGGGCGTTTGAGGGTCACTTTATCAGCTATGCCTACGGTCATTTTTATAAGAACATTAACTGATTGTCTTTAAAAGTTAATCTGTTAAACAGAACAAAAGTACTTTTCACAACTTTAACCTTAAAATAAAACTCCTTTATTTTCATTTAGTGCACAGTAGTTTGAGGTATTTTGAAAAGCTCTGCAATGATTCTTCTTATTATAAGTATTATTATAATTAGTTATAATTATGATAAATATTTATAATTATTATAATTATTTAGTGTTAATTTAAAAGTAATGTAACTTCATTTTACTCTAAATGAGTTCTGGTGTATGTGTTTTTTGTTGTTTTCTGGTTTGTTTGTAGTTTGGGGCTGTTTTGTAGTTTACTGATAATTTAATTCAAAAAAGAACAAATGATCTTAGATAGCTTACTTCAAGTAAGCTATCTCTCCTTACTATTGAAATGTTCCCTGAGATATCCAAATGTCTTTTAGCTTATTTGTCCTGGTCATCATTTAGATATAACAAAGCTGAGGAAATTTCTGACAACTCTCTGTTATTGTATTTTGTAAACAATTTATCTACCATTTCTTTAGAGCTGTTGTCACCCATAATCCTCTCTTGTGTACCACTGACAGAGTGACCTTCATACTCACTGGCTCATCCATCATACAATGAACTTTTCACTCTACACCATGCTCATCCTTTCCTAGAAAGGAAAACCTTTGTCCACATCCCGCTTTGCCATTCACTAGAGATTCTGTACTTGTGCAAATGTGTATCAGAAATGAAAAAAGAGGAAGTGGAAAAGGACTGCTAGTTCAGCATCTTTGAAAGTGCAGATGGTTACCTTTAAAGCACATCTATCATTCTCATTTGCAGTGTTTTTGCTGATAAGCCACCTCCATTTGTGCTTCCCCCAATCGACAGAAGCTACCTAGTGAATCAGTAACAGTGCAAAACTAATTGCCATTTGAGAAATGCTCTTTGCGTGGACTGCAGGATGTTCTGTGTGTTTGCTTCATGCCCAAATATAAGAATCCCAATGAAAAGAGTTAATTTTTTAAATCACAAGCAAACTTTTTAAATGAACCATGTTAAAGAACACAGATAAAATTATTATATATATATATATTAATTGGTAAAATTTGTTTTCAGAGTTGCTACAACCAAGGACAAGGGATTAACACTGTGGACAAATTTATGTACAAAATCTTGTGTACTCTGGCCCTGAAATGTTTTTCCAGATAACAGGTTAACATAGTCCATTTCAATGCAGTTCTATGCACATTTAATTTTTATTTTTCTCTGTTTTTATTGATATGATCATGACATTTGACTAAAACTTAACATTCTCCTCTCCAACTGCTTATTCTTTATGCATATAGAACCAGCATCTTTTTTATAATATCAATGACTTTGCTGTGTCCCTGGAAAGAAAACTAAGAAATGCTTACTCTTCATTTGGCATAATGACATGGAATTGCGTGGCGGTTTTACTCAGGTGGGCAGCTGAGCTCTACCACAACCACTCTCTCACTCCCCCTCCTCAAAGGAAAAGGGGTAGAAAATACAATGAAAAGGGCTCAAGGGTTGAGATAAGGACGGGGAGATTGCTCAACAAATATCATAATGGGCAAAACAAACTCAGAGTAGGGAGACTAGTAAAATTTATTGCATACTACTAGCAAGCTAGAGAAGTGAGTAACAAAGGAAAGAAACCAAAAACACCTTCCCCCTATCCACCCTCTTCCACCTCCTCCCCAAAAACGGCGCAGGGGAACGGGAGAATAGGGATTGCGGTCAGTCTATAGCACTATGTCTCCACCGCTGCTTCACGGTCACTCTCTTCCCCTGCTCCAACATGGGGTCCCTCCCACGGGATGCTGTCTTTCCCAAACTGATCGTGCTGTGGGCCTCCCACAGGCAGTAGCTCTTCAAGAACTGCTCCAACATGGCTCCATACCACTGGGTCCATCCGTCAGGAGCACACTGCTCCAGCACGGGTCCCCCACGGGCGGCAGGTCCCCCCAGGCCCCCTGCTCCTGCGTGGGCTCCTCTCCACGGGCTGCAGCTCTGGCCAGGGGCCTGCCCCTGTGGGGGCTCTCCATGGGCCGCCACCTCCTCCAGGCCACATCCACTTGCTCCACTGGGGGCTCCTCCACGGGCTGCAGCGTGGAGATTGGCTCCACCGTGGGACCCATAGGCTTCAGGGGGACAACCTGCTTCAGCATTGGCCTCTCTGCAGGCTGAAGGGGAACTTTGGCTCCAGTGCCTGGAGCACCTCCTCCCCCCTCCTGCACTTTCCTTGGTGTCTGCAAGGCTGTTTCTCAGTCCTCGCTCTCCCAGCTGCTGTTGAGCCACAGTTTTTTGTTTGTTTGTTTGTTTGTTTGTTTTCTTTTCTTAAATCTGCTCTCACAGAGGCTCAGACAACATTTTTTATTGGCTTGGCTCTTGGCAGCATCGGGTCCTTTTGGATCCATCTGAAACTGCCCTTATCTAACATGGGGCAGCTTCTGGATTCGGCTCACAAAAGCTACACCTGCAGCCCTGCACTACCAAAACCTTGCCATGTAAACCCACTATAAATAGGAAGTAGGTTGTTGAATGCCTATGACTTTTCATTGTTTTCCCACTAGTTTTATGGATTTTGTTTTTCCTGAGATTTTCAGAAAAGTAAAAATAGTATGCGTGTATTCATTCTTTTAAATTATACATAAAAGAATAAATCAGGGAAAGACCTCAAATTCAGAAAAGGGGAAGAGAATTATTGATCTGTATTTAATGATAGCAAGATACATAATGTGCTCTATAGAAGCACATATATATATAGAAAACTAAGTATTAGCTCTGGTGTGTCAGTGACATTGACAGATAATGAATGTAAGTAGATTTCTTTATGTTTAAAGCTTTGTTTCTCTTGCTTCATGAAGGTAGAACTGGACTTCCAACATTTTCTATTTGTTATTTATTAACGTAATCAAGAGCCAGCAATTTTGCATTAAAAGTCCAATTTACAAAAATATTGTAAAATGATTATAAATTCTTACAAAAAATAATCATCCTTAAAACAACAACAAGAGACTAAAATCTGTGGTGGAAATATAATGAGGCTACAGATGCTCTGTGAACATTTTTTAATTTATTTTTTCATTGCAGGTGACAGAGCCTTTCTACTTTATGTTCTAGACTCTGTTGTTTTGCTAATCCCAGAATCATGGACTTGAACCATCTCTTTGTGCTACTGAAAAGAGAAAAAGAAAAAAAAAAATTGAATTTGAGTATGCATGTTTGTCAGAGGCTGTTTTGTCTGTTTGTTTGTTTTTTAGTATCACTCCTTCCTCTTTGGTCTCCTGTATATGGAATTCGTAAGGTTTTGTGATATATACTTGGAAAGAGGTACTCCTTTCTCCTTTTATGGGTAAATTATATAACTGGGCTTGCTACAAGTTCATAATAAACCGTAACAGAGATCTGCAGAGTTAGAGCCACTAAGTTAAGTAAAATAACGTGAAGTAAGCATCTAAAACCTAGAAATGCCTTTGAAACATCTCTTTAGACTGCAGTTTTTTAGGTCTAAGTCCCACTTTATTGTTTCAGTGGGATGAAGCTGCTGTTGTCCAGAGAACAGAGGTATCTCTTATTTGTAGTTGAACCCAAGGCAGATGATATTTCTTGTTTCTACTGATTAGTAAAACAAGGTACTGCCAAAATAGACTTGATCTGCTGTACATCAGGCAACTAAGAGGTGTTTAGTACCTGTAAGAGGAGTAGGTCTGATTCTTTTCTTCGAAATGACAACCGCTTATACCCAAACAAGTGTTCACCTGCCAAACTTTCAGGATCCACCTCTGAGACTCAATACAATACAGTAAATCAGTTTTATTCCTCATCAATGTGGTTGTGGTTAAATGTCAGGATTACCTTCCCAATATGTAAATACAACAAGACATTATAAAAGTACAGTGTATCACCTAATGACAAAATCTGCTTGACAATGTCAACAAAACCATCAGCTACTGAGAACGTTACCTTAATTGTTGAAATCTCTTTATAACTAATACACATCAGAAAGTACTTTATCACTGGGTTTCCATTCACTTACACAAATTGCATGGAGGGTGAGCAATGGATAAAAATGAAAAACTAAAGGAAAAGACTTTGACAGAAGCCAGTTTTAAGCAAGAAGGAAAACCTCTTGCAAGGAGAGAGCACTGCACCAAACAGGTAGAGTTAATACTGTATTTGCTGTTTTTCTGCCTTGTCTCTCAATCTTAAGTCAGCTGAGCTGCAGTTTCCTTAGTGTGAAAAAACATGGGGAGGTCAGGCGGAATGACCTCCTTGTTCTGTCTCCCAGTGGCCTGCCTCCCATTTACTACACCTTTTGACATCCTTAAGTAGATATCTCTTTAAGTGTTCAGCCAGTAAAACAAACTGAAGGGCAAGCAATGGAAGGGGGGGGATGGGGAAAGAAGTGTAAACTGTAGGGCTCAAACTGAATATAAGGCATGTGCAACCTGTAAACACTGTATCTTACTTCTTCAGCCATGGACAAACATAGCCTCTTCCACATATTCAAAAAATACTTATTTAAAGTTTACTGCTAAACTACTACAGCTTTCAAATGGTCCATCTCTTGGGAGAAATACATCATGTTTCGAGTTAAACTCCTCTGTTATATTTCACAGATTCTATTCAGATTTGATAATTCAGAAGTGCTATTTTGGAGGTCATTTAAATTAACTTGACCAATGAACTGAAGATTGAGGAATGTTGGTGTGTACTGTACTTAATGAGTCCATATAATATATATTTGAAAAACAAATTAATTGAGTAGTTCTGGAGGAACATAAGATTTGTGATAATGGGATCTATGGTTTTGAGAGTAGTATTTCAAGACTGTTATGGAGAAGTTCCAGAGTTCTACAAAACTTTTAAGAGATTATTGCAATTTGCAAATTACACATTTCCCATCTCTTGTCATCATCTATTAATTAACCATTTAAAATATTATGCTATGAAAATAAATTCTTAAATAATCATCAAATGCGACCCATGCACTTTAAATAATCTTGAATATAAAGTTCATCATTCCAGACTCATAACACTATAATTAAGTACATATCTTTCTTTCAAGTTTAATTCCTTTGAATGACTTTTTTTTTTTAATTTGAAAAAGCAAAATGGTCTTTAATTATCTTTTTCTGAATTTCACTGTGCAGCTCCCCACTCTATATATTTTAAAGCAACTTTCCAAGTAGAAAAACTACATTTTTTCAATAATTAGCTATTTATTTAATACAAATAAATTCTTACCAAGAAGAAATCTCTTGGTAAGCATAGTATTAAATTATTATTTATATCAGTTTAATGTGTTATTGTCTATTGTTGCATATATAGTTTTGTTTGTGAAATTCAAACTATGTAAAAGTACTGGGTCAGGTGAAAGAAAAAATTAAGTATTAAGTAATTACTTTTTGTCAATTACGTGAGCAAATATGAATGATAATACTAATAATACTAAGATATCTGACTTCAGATATGCTAATGATAAAAGAATTCAGAAAAAGTCAACAATGTCACTTGTATATTTTAAAAAGTAACTAATTCACATCCCAGAGATCAGCTAAAACGTTATCAAATCAGAATATAAATCACATATCACTGTGACCCAGCCTTACCTGAAACAGAGAAAGTTATGACATCTGTCAAATAAACAGAACAGAAATCCAACCTGAGGACAGGTAGACTGTACCCTGAATAACACCTCATATAGAATCATAAAATCATAGAATCATTAAGGTTGGAAAAGATCTCCAAGATCATTTGGTCGAACCATCCCCCTATGACCACTGTCACCCACTAAACCATGTCCCTAAGCACAATGTCCAATCTTTCCTTAAACACACCAAGGGATGGTGATTCCACCACCTTCCTGGGGAACCCGTTCCAATGCCTGACTACTCTTTCTGAGAAGAAATGTCTCCTAATTTCCAACCTAAACCTCCCCTGGCACAATTTGAGGCCATTCACTCTTGTCCTATTGCTAGTTATCTGTGAGAAGAGGCTGACACCCAGCTCCCCACACCTTCCTTTCAGGTAGTTGTAGAGCGCAATAAGGTCTCCCCTGAGCCTCCTCTTCTCCAGACTAAACAACCCCAGTTCCCTCAGCCGCGCCTCATATGACTTGTGTTCCAGATGCTTCACCAGCTTCGTACCACTCTTTGGACACATTCGAGCACCTCGATGTCCTTCCTGTAGTGAGGGGCCCAAAACTGAACACAGTACTCAAGGTGCAGCCTCACCAGAGCCAAGTAAACGGGGACAATAACCTCCCTGGTCCTGCTGGCTATACTATTCTTGATACAAGCCAGGAATGCCGTCGGCCTTCTTGACCACCTGGGCACACTGCCAGATCAGGTTAAGGCAAGCATCGACCAACACCCCCAGACCCTTTTCCTCTGCACAGCTTTCCAGCGACTCTCCCCCAAGCCTGTTGTACTGCATGGGGTTGCTGTGACCAAAGTGCAGGACACAGCACTTAGCCATGTTGAACCTCATTCCATTGGCCTTTGCCCATCGATCTAACATGTCCAGGTCCTTCTGAAGGGTCTTCCTACCCTCTGGAAGATCAACACTTACCCCTGACATGCACTGGAAAATATTATAGGCCCAAATACTCTGTTTCTTTCTCTGAAGTTAAATTTCCAGTAAAGAATAAATGTGACAAAAGGTTCTACCTGGATCAGGTGAAAATATTTTAACAAACCGTATTTTTTCAGAAATAAGTTTTTTTTTTTTCAGCAAAGCATTTCTACAATGACACATGGTTTAAGAATGTTTTTAATAGAAGGATTGCTGATTTCATGCCTGTGTGGTTAATTTGGATGCTTTGAAACAATCTTCTTTAGGAAAAACTCTTACATGATTTGTGTTTGTTCCGTGAAACCAAGCAGATGCATCAGCATAATACTGCTGCTGACCTACTGAGGCCTTCCAAAAGGAAAGGTGTTTTAGCTCTGAATCAGCTCATGGTTGCTAAAATGGGGTTACTCAGGATCTCGCATGTGGACAGAGGAAGCACAAAACTTCCCCTCAGTATGCAAACATTCCTCTAGAATCACATGCATTTCGTTCTCATGGTCTAGACAGCTTGAAACAGTCTCTGCCTACACTTTATTCTCCAGTTGATTATGTCTCTTAGATATATCAGTTTCTGGAGAAAGGTAGAAGAATGGAGGAATCAGACCCCACGTCCCTAAAAACTTATGAAATTCTGAAATTATAGAGCATGATGCAGAAAAGCTAATGACAAGATAAATAATCTAAATACTGCTGTTGAAACTTCCCCCAAAGTATTTAAAATCACTTTTATTTTGAACTGCCTTTCATTTTGTTTGTATTAAAAGGATCAATTTAGGTTATGTTTACTTTTTAAACTTTTCATGATGACTCAATCACAGAAAATTTGTTTGCTTGTTTGTTTTTGTCCAGATTTAAGAAATGAAATTTCCTTGCACATTTAGACAGTTCTGTTATACAAATTTTTATCAGAATGTTTTGTTTGTTTGTTTGTTTTTAAGGAGTAAATATTTTAAGACAAATTTACATAAGGGAGACACTAGTAACTTTTTTTTTTTTTTCCAGTGTTTAACACTTTTCTTAAACCAGTCTTCAGATCTTAGCATTTTCTCTTCAAAATGTCCCATTAATTCCTATTAGGGAGCTACTAGTAAAGAAAATTGCATGTTAACTTTTATCAATCTGTATGAATAAATGTTAACCATTCTCAGTTAAAAGCTCTCCTTTTAGCTCCACTCAAGTGGAAACACCTAAAGCATTGCACACATTGGCAAATCATTCAGAAGATTAATGCACTTAGGCCTGTACAAAGAGTCAGAGATGTGTATTAGCATTATAGATTTTAATTTGAAATGATGTCAGTCTTTTCTCAGCTGCATTGTACTGCAAGGACTGCCATCTGCTTATAATAATGAATCTGACAATCCACGTAAATGTGATTTGCTGCTCCTTTTGCCAACATAATGGCCTGGATATTGATCCTAATGGTGGAGCAGTTGCTGCCATTTCATTCAATAGAAGTGGGAGGACAAGGGCGCAGGAGCAAAATTTCCAAGACTTCTGTTGGAATGACAATGAAGAACAGAGATGTGTTTTTTTCACTAAAATAAGGAATTTAGACATCCTTTATCCTCTGTTTTGTCTTGGAATGAACCACAGAACTCGTGACTTCAAACATGAAACACAGGAAAGTAAAAGGACATGTGAATATCTGTTATGAAAAGAAGCACACAACAAGAAGATATGCAAACTAAGCTAAAGGAACTCCCAAATGCTCTTTTCATGTTTGTTCCTCTTGTTGATGACAATTGAGCTAGTAAAAGGGGGAAAAAATGTTGTAACCGTTTCCACATTTTAAGGCAAGTTTGGACTCTAGCAATGACTGTGCACTGCGTCAGGTGCAGCATTTTGCAACTTTCTCATATTTCTTCACAAGTTCTTTCACCCTTGAAGAAAGATACTTGATGACAAAAGCTGACTGCCATTTAGAAGTCACAAATCTCAGAGGGAAACTTCTTTCCAGCTAATACTAAATGCATGGATTTAATGTCTGTAGTTTTTATCACTGCAGTGCAGAATTGCACATGCCCTTCAGGACAGTTTTTCTCCAGGATATGGAACCCATTTTCTCACGAAGCTCACACTCATAGCTGTCTAGAACAGAACTGAGGTGCTATTTCCCTAAGCTACAACAATTATTATGTCTAAGTTGATTCTAACTCCACTGTTAATGTGATTTGTGCAGGGCCCTACAGTATTACAGTACCTTTATAACAGGGTAAATGGCTGTTTCCATGACAGCCGGAAGAGGTAGGGATAGAAAATGCCATTTGAGATAGCTCAGTAGAGCTCAATTGGTACAAGACATAAGGTCAGCTAATTTAAGGAGTAAACTCTTGTGCCACTCAGGCTGATTTTGTTAACAAAGTGGAGTTCACAAGTATCAGCATGTTATCTATTAATAGATTTTAATCAAAGTAGTTAAAAAGAGGCTCTTAATTTTACCTCAAGCAGTTCCAAAAACAGACAATTTGACCTCAGAGACTGATATATTCATCTCAATGGCTATTTGAAGTGGTTGCTCACACCTATAGTCAATTTTTCAGCATACCAAAGAGTGATGTATGAAGAAACTTATATATAAATACATCTATAACTGTTCCTTTACTTCAAACAGCTTTAACTACTGATTTTTCAGCTTTCATTTCTAACCTTATAGATTGTTATATTTATAAATGGAACACACACTGCTCATTTCAAGATATGCCCAACAATCCATCATCGTCAAGTCACTTGATCTCATAGAACTAGAATTTCAAAAGTATTCTCAGAGTCTAAAACTATCTACAGATAAGAGCTGCAGTGTGCATGGAAATTTTCTCTATTATTCTATTAACACTAACCAGTAATCCTCTTGATTTAATGTGGTACATCCTAGAATACCTTGCATCCTCTGACTTACTTGAAGGAATAGGCATTTACTGTTTATTTCCCACAGGACAGTGAGCGAACAAAAGTCCAGATAGAGAACTTACATAAAAAGAGAAGGTATGGAGGAAAAAAAAAAATATATATATATATATTAAAAAAAATCCAAAATATATATCCAACAAGTTTATACAAACTACAGTAAAAATTACCAGATGAGAAAAAAAACAAAAAAAAAAAAAGAAAAGCTTCCTTTAAGCAAGTAGGCAAGCAGAACTTAGCATAACCAGAGAAAGGCATTATCCTCAGATATGTATAAAAAAATTAGGTGACTTAGTACTAATGACAGGCTCTCATGTGACTGACACAGTACATCTCAAACTGAAACATAGCTCAGAATCAGAATGAAAACTGCTCTCTTATCTTCTTTCAAATGATTCCCCTCCAGTGTTTCTGCTCAGGTAATAGCAGACAGGTCCCTTATGTCTAACACTTGGTCCCCTCACACAGTGAATCTTCATTTTTCTACTCTGATGACCTGGTTTCTCACAGGTCTTCTCCAGTGGGTTCTTCGGGCTCTTCTTAGAGCTGTAATGCCTCTAGTTTTCTTTTGTACAAACACTTTTTAAGAAAGGAAAGTTCAGGTTAAATGAGAGAGCGAGAGAAAAAAATTAAAATTGATATCAGTTCAGAAATCACTAGGTAAAACCTGTTTGCAAGCAGACTGGACACTTTTAGAGGTTGCAGATAGGATCTGCATGGCCCTAACCCCCTCTGGTTTGCACTGCTACCCATATTTCACTAGTGTTCAAGTTACTATCAACTATCCAATACAAGCAAACATGCACATCTTTTATTTTGATTCAAACTTCTGAAATCCCTTGTCATAGGAAGAAAGGCAAGCATTTTGGTTAAGTACAAATCCAGAAGGCAGTAAACTCGTATTCCAGTCACATTTTTTGAGGTTATAAGTGTGTAATCTGAAAGCTACAAAGCCTTGTTTGTAGCTTAAAAATATGCTATAGCAGACACTTTTCTGGGAAAGAGGAAGAACATCACAAGTGAAATAAATATCTTTAAATCTGCTGAAATGCATATATTAGTTTGGACATGTCTTTTATTTCTTTCAGAGTGCAGCAGAAATTCATGTATATGTGTGCATGTGTATACCAATAAATAAATACTCAATATACATAGCCTATCCATATAGTAGATGCCTGTTTATAGCTTGAGCATATACCTTAAACTGGATAATCTGACTTCAGGAAAGAACACTGTGAAAACTGCTAAAATGGTAACAAACAAGATATTTCTTCACATATTTCCAAATCTTAAATTCTGTCCAAAAGAAAATAATATTATAGAAAGAATAAATATTCAGCTGTAACTGAAAAAAGTTCAGCTGTACAAATACCACTGATGTGAAATCCTTAGAATAAAGGTACCCTAACAAATCTGTCCCAGATGACAAGTGACTATTTAATTCAGCAGATTGTCCATGCTGAAGCAATACCCGTAAGCACTCACGTCTCAAACTCAGTAGTTTTGGCAGCATCAGCATCGTGTCCTTTTGAAACTCTTTCTGAGAAGTGGAAGAACACCAAGAAACATAAAATACTGCCCTGCAAGTTGAAACAGGAATGTAGATTTCCTACCTTATGTGGAGCAGAACAAGGTCTGGATTTGTGTCAACTCTGATCTCTGCCACCATGTACCCTCAGGGGCCACAACTGAATAGACTTCATTTGTGTGACAGGAAAGGACTTCATTTTGGAGACACCTTTCAAGGCTTCTCTCCAGGACAGTTATGAAAAAAAAAAATAAAAATAAAATAAAGTAAAGTTTTCAATTGTAATTGGCATTTTTTCTGATGTATCAGTAAATGAGTGGTATACGATTACGCCTCCCAAAGTGACTCATCCAAGTGCTGCTCCTCTTCTTCAATTTAACAATATCTCAATTTTTGTAGCCACAGTTAAAAACGCTGAGTGGGAAGTGCTCTTTTTTGAGTTTACAAGTATGAGCAGCCAAGAAAGACTTTCTGCAGGAAAAAAAAAAAATGTTTGTCAGTGTTTCTTAATCAGCAGAAAGGGAGCAGCTGTCAGCCTGCTGGAATTCAGAATTTAGATGAGCTGTGAGGCCACACTTCTGCTGCCCTGCATCTGGTTTGGAAACAAAGAACAACCTGTCTTTGGTTGCTCTCATCTTGTAAGTACAACTACTGCATAGGTAATTAAAACTCCATGATAAGGGCTTAATTTTGCATATCTTCTTTCTACTGACTCTTCCAAAGTGTAAGTCTTCTTCCCACATGTAATAATAAAAAAAAAATATTGTGCAGAAGTGAGGAAACATGAACTTATTCTAATACTGAGATGAAGTGAGATAAATTTTCTTTTTTGGTTCATTTCCTAGAGAATATGCTGTGGCTTGCAATACTTTTTTTTTTTTTTTTATGTTTTACTCTTAACAGAGGAAAAGTGATCCTTCCCTTCCTCTTTACAATTGTTTCAAGACTCACTTTCTTTGTGAAGTACATGATTACTAATGGCAGTATTTTTAAGATGTCCTTCAAAAGAAGGGGTCTTGGAACATGTTGGTGCTATTTAATTAGAGTAGTATTAGCTTTGCTCTATCTTGTATGCACTATGAGTTCAATTGTATCGTCTATGAACTGATGAATAGAGAGTACCACAGAGATGTAACTACATGGGAGAATAAGAATTCTCTTGCTCTCTGCTCTACATTCCATCTACAATAAGATAATTCATCAGCATCTACATCCAGAGAAATCAGCGCAGACAAATGCTCTGTGACAGATACTCATATTCATGGGCAGCACAAAAATGGAAGGGACAGACTGATGTCCTCCTCTCTAGCCTGAACATCACATAAGATGAAAACAACCTGATCCTCTATAATTTCAGCCCATAAACCCATTCTATGGACCATGGATTTTTGAAAGCTTGTAAAATCCAAAATTGCAGAAGGAAGGACATGTTAATATGACGCTGTACATAAGGTAAAGACAAAAATAATAATTAAAAAATATATATGAAAACAGTTTGTTCTTTATTTTAACACTCCTGAATGATTTTCTTCCTCTGTGGTTTTGGTGAGTGCCAAGTAAATAGACATCTTACTGTCCAGTAAAGTGCTTCTGTTAAGGAATTTGTTTATACATTTTCACACAAAAACACTTAAAGAAATGAATAAGCTTCCAAGTGACTTAGCTAACCAGTTTCCCAGTTGTGTCTTTGTTTTATTTCATTTTTAGTTTTTCACTTTTCTTTTATGCTTAACTGTCAAGTGAAAGATAAGCCTGTCATACTGCCTGAATAGCAAAAGAAATACAATTTTCGTACATTACATTGTGCTGGACTTGTGCCACTGTTAAAATTAAATTTGTCCAATACCAGTTAGCTGCAACAAACATTTTTACAGCAATAATTGGCAAAGAGAAGAGAGCTTTCTGTTTTGTTTTGTTTTGGCTGGTTTTGTTTGTTTGTTTTTTTGTTGGTTGGTGGTGTTGGGTTGGGTTTTTGTGGCTCCATTTCCCTGAAACAATGGAAAGAATTGACATTGCCTATTCGGGGTAGAAGATAGGCTGTCAAATAAAGCAAGACAAATGTGATGTCCTGACTGATTATTTCCTTAGATACTAAATCAATGAGCTTATTATCACAGCAATTACATTACTAACGTAAACAGATGCTATGTGTAGACAACTGGTTAACAATTAGGTAGGCAGTGTGCTATTTTTTTCTCTTACAAAAAAATAAATAAATAAATAAAATAATAACCAGGAGCATGTTATATTACAAACAACATTTGATCTTTAGTTCATGTGCGTCAGTTAACTGAATACATGCTGTATAACATGATTTTACATGTACGAGAGATGTACTGTAAAGAAGTAGTAGTTTTCTTCATAATTCAAGTTAAATTTGTATTACCTTTATTACTGCCAGCATTAATTATCTTATTTATACCAAAAAATCTGTAATAAAGTTCAGGGATTCTGAAATAAATAAGCAACTCTACAATTCTGCTCAAATCTGCCAGTTTAGTCTCAACATTTGTTATGCAGTTTATAATAAAATCAAAGAACAAAGCAATGTCCTGGACAATGGTTAAAATTATTTTCACATATCTTAACTTGAACTTACAGTTTATTCTTCTATTTCCTATATAGTATCCTCTACATTTCTAAACACTTCTTGGCTCTGGTCATTATATATGTGCTTTAGAGAAATCTGGTATGCCTAAAATAAATCCTTATAAATATAACAGCATTTGCTATATAGTAGAAGGTAGTTCCTTTTTATAAAACAATTCAAACAGCTCTTAAGCTTCTATGATCAACTGCATGTTCAGTTTATGTATGTTCAGCCAAAAGAGTAATGGGGAATCAGCATAAATTGGTATGTGAGTTCTGTAAGACAGGTCTGTTAACCAGTATTTGACCTGATAGAAGGATATTTCTACACTAAATTTAAAGGTCTTTGAATTCAAAGGAGACTAGCAAGTACTAATAATGAAGATATGGATTCAGTCCAGATATAACAGAGATCATGTCATAATACAATTTGTCAGATGTTGTTTCATCAAGTGCAAAACTTTCTATGGGATCACTGATAACTTCCTTGAGCCTTCGCCAAGGAAAGTTTTTGATCCAATGAATGCAGACAGTGAGAAACTTCAGCAATATTTTCTTCCCCAGATTGGATTAAAAACAAATGGCAAATAAAAAAATCCTGCAAGTTTTCTTTTCATCACTATTTTTGAACAGTGAAAGAAGAAGCTATATTTCTCCCTACTCTCCTATTGAAAGAATTTACATGGAAAGTCTCCTGCTCATCATCGTGTTAAAAACTTCAGCTATTTTCTAAGGCATTTTTGAAGCAGCAAGACCTTTTCTGAGCTATTTAGAAAAGCTCATTAGGAAAACTGCACTTTTTTATGTTCTCTGTGTTCTATAAATAGCTGAGTAGTAATTGAAAATGACCAAAGAAGAAATAATTTCCCAAAGGTCCAGGTTAAGTACACTATGAGTTTGAACAGCAAAGAATGAGACAAAAGTTCCTACTCCAAGTTTTAGCCACAGGACATTCCCCTCTGTGAGCATTTCAAGAGTTTATTTTCATGAGATATTACAATGTGCTAAACTGTTTGGAAGCAGATCATTTAAGATATTTGCATACTGCAAATCCATTATATATGGATGTATGTACCAACAATATCAAAGTGCGTGTTGCTGGTCTGGTGCCTGATCTGTACCACTGGAAGGAGAAATAACTGTCACTACTGCAGCACTGAAAAAAAAATGGGTACAGGATTAACCTCTTAGCAGCAACACACTTGGAAACTCATTCACAGGCAGTGTATGAGCTTTAGCCTTGTCACTTAAATGCCAAAATATATTTCCCCTGAAAAATATTCAAAACCATTTTTCCTTTGTGAGGACTTATTTCCATTACAGATTTCAGTCCCAGGTGTTTATTTTCCTATGTGTATTTTGTGGATAAAAGTTGGCATTTTTTATTCAGGAATATTCAAACCATTTTTGTTAAAGTTTAAAAAATCTTCCTGTAAAAATACATAGGGATCAAGTAGAAAAGTATTTCTGTTGCTATTCTTTTTAATATGCATTCGTTTTAATAATTGTACATAGCAGCATCTTTATAGTAAAAGCCTTAGAACAAAATCTTTTCTAAAAACACCATTTTTACACCTTGTAGGAAAATATACCATATTTTACAGACAACAGACACAGATGATTATTTTTTTCTTTAAGAAATGGCAGTAGTTATTTATTTCTTCTAGAAGTGAGTAATAAATAAGATAAAGGTTTTTAGTTCTGTGGGTTTAATTTCTTTTAAAATCATGTATTATTACATTGGAAGTAATAAATCAAATGGTTTGCTATCTCACCCACTATCCAAGCAGTTCTATTGATCAGTGATGAATGAGTCCCCAAATTGCCTACTGTGTGCTCTATTCATGCACACTGGAATGCTTGTTTTAGCTACGCTTATTGTGGAACTGGAAAAAAAAAAAAAAAAGACAACAAACCTGCAGGTGTGGGAAAATTAAGAAGCTTTGCCAAAGAAGGTCAGAACCTTGGATGTGCTGAACTCCTCCAAAATACTCTTATAGATAGACATAAGGTGCGAGACATCTGCCTTTCATTTTCTCGCTGTATCTTAACTCATACAATTGTGAATCAAAAACTAGAGGTCTTTTTAAAGTTAGATCACATACTGAAGAACAAAAGGAAATCTTAAATCTGGCTCAGGCATTAATGGTAAACATTTAAAATTGGAATATTCTTTCATTTCTTTCATTTCATCATACATATGCTACTCAATAATGTATTTATAAAAATAAGTAGAACTCCATTTCCGCAAGGCTATTTTTCTACTTAGTTCTCTCAAACTCTTCCAAATGGTTTTAGCTCATCACCACTCATGGCATTATAACTTCTGTGCAGCACTGAATGCTCTTTGTGTTCAGGGATGACATACCAGGTCTTGTAAATGAATCAAGCTGAGCAATGTTTCAATCACACATTTGCTTAAGTATATGCAAAGCAGACAAATGGCAGAGAAGCTGATTTTGAAGAAACACAGCTTCAAGAGAGCTAAAGTGCTTTTCACTTTGACATACAGGTAAATTCAATTTAAACTTTTAAAAGAAGAAAATGAAATAAAAATTTAAAAAAAAAAAGCAGTGATTGCTCATCACTTTGAAAACTTAGCTGTTATTAAATTCTTAAAAAGGATTTTAGGACATAGATGCCAAGCTCTTCTCTCTCATAAGTCTTTTGCTTTACTCTGTTATTTACAGGGATGGGGGGGGGGGAGGTGACAATAAAGGAAAAGAGATCCTAGCTTTCATTTAGATGGCATTTGCATTTCTAAAATTTTCGAAATGACACAGTGTTCAGAAACTAATTTCAGTAATTCAAGTGTAACACAAGTCTGTTTTCATATTACAAGAATAGTAACAAAAATAATTTTAACATCACACATCATGTTTAACAAAATACGGAATGGAAGTCAGAATCCCCTGAGCTTTACATTTGCCACTGCACTTGTAACCTTTTCTAATGAAAATCTCTCCCACTCTCCTTGAAGCTTCAGGGCAGATTTTGATTCCTGTGTTTGCCTTCCACCCTTGCTCTAGTGGAAAACGTAGTCAAATAATCAGTAGGTGCTCATGGAGCCACAACCACAAAAAATGAAAGCCACTTAAAAAGAGAGTCATAATACAGTTTTTCCTAGTGTGTTTGAGAATCTAGGTAATAAATAAAGTCCTAATTCAGAGAACAGTGTTTTATGTCTTTCAAAGTTTGGGCCTAGATTACCAACAAAGCCTTGGTGCACTTCCTACAACAACCAAAAGATGTTCACAGTCAACCTATTGACCATCTGATGTTAATCAATCCTAAAAGCAGGACTGACAACACAGATTTTTTTCTAGAATGGTTATTATTATGATTCTTGCTTTACATGACTTGCATTGGGTCACTGGTTTGGGTTAAATTGTTCTGGTAAATATCTAAGATTCTTAAATACATAGGTACGACATTCTACAGACAAGGTATTTTGGGCAACTACTTTCTACTGCTTTCTGAAGGAGACATTGAATCATAATTGGCTAAAATTCTTATATTTTTATGTTGTTGAGAAAATAATTCCATTATGCAACCTTTAACAGTTAAGTTTAATCATGCACAGATGCAGCAATTACTAAAACAAGGAGCAGAATTAATTCCAGATAGTCATTACGCTAGATCTTTGAAGGCTACAGAGGAAATGAGTGTAGTCTCTAATAAAGTGTTTACAAGCCAATTATGAATTTTGTGCATTTCTAGACTGGAAAGAATGGCTACTATACTAAGCCATTCAAACCAGCTAAACAGTATTATGAGTACATAAAAATAACATGAAATTGAAGTTTTCACCGCAGTACTGTATATTAGTGTTTTATATTTAACATAATAAAGTTGTACATATTTTGCTGTGTTTAGCAGGAAGAATTTTTTTGCCACTCACTGATGTATTATTTATTGATTGATCAGAAGAAGAGATACCTGAAACCGAGGCTTTCTTAAATTATCCATCTTTGCTACCACGGAGTGAGCAAAGAACAAATGATATTGCCCTATCTCAAATCAGCATATAGGACAATTCACTGGTAATTCTAAGAGATCTGTAGAAATGATCTTAAATTAAAATCTTTGCTCAATGTTCAGAGCACTCTGGAGAGGATTAACTGAAATTTGAAGCAGTGAATGCCAGTCACAATGCAATGTGCAGTCTACATTTCCTACCCATTTCCTTCAGAGAATGCTGAAACACAGAATATTAAATGCAACAAAAAAGTCATTACTAAAATGATTCTAGATTTCCATAGCATTTTTCTCCAGTTAGTACTAGTGAACCTCTGGACAAGTAAAAAGACCAGTAAGTAGCCTTGCTTACAATACCAATGAATTTGTTTTGCAGTTTCAGACGATTTTGATCTGCACATTGTGATTGATAATCATACTTTCACACAATTTTATGAAGATGACACAATAAAAGGTGCCAACCTGAGACAAAATTGTTGCCACTTTGCCAGCCTAGCAAACTTGTTCTGTGTTAATCTCATATCTTGAGTCAAAAGGAACAAATAAATATAAGGAGTTCTTATGTTATGTTCTTCAAGTACACTTAAACAATACACAATGGATTGCAAATTTCAATTACTAACAAATGCACAGGCTGGACTCACACATTTTATAACCCTCAAAACCCCTTAAAAAATAGATAAGTACTAAACAATTTCCTTAGCCTTAATACCCTTTATTGCCTTGATTCTTTCTCCTCTTCTTTTTAAAGCCAAAATCAAAATGTTTTGTTCTGCTGATCTTATTTTCATTGCAATTTACTTTCAAGCTGATTTTGAAAGCTGTTTTAAAGTTCTAACGTTAGTGAAAAGCAGCTACTGCACAATAAAATCCTTGGGAAGAAATGTGATTTATGCAGATGAGTTTGTTAACAAAATTTACACATAAATGAGAACATTTTTTTCCATTGCAGTTGCTATTACAAAGAAACATTGGGAAGTAAATTATCTGTAGAAGAGTACAAGATAAAAAATGTATTAAAAGCTGTAAGAATGAAATTGAAATGTCAAACATAGTTACTTATAAAAAACAGGTGATAGGCTCCTTGTAAGCTACCTATTAAAAAGAGTAATCAAAGTGAACAAAAATGACTTCAGTTCTCCTACTAAACTTTGGTCTCAAATTCTCCACAGTTTTATTGCCTGTTTGCAGGGTTTCATTCACTTTTAGGAAGTTGGTGCTTCCAGAAAGTTAAGGCTATATATGATAAGACTCTTTATTACCCACATCCATAACACACAAACTCTGCTACAGGTTTTAGCAAAACCCAAATAAATGCTTCTCAGCACTAAGATTTTATGCATGCCATAACTGGGAACCCAGAACTGGAGGAAGAAATGCTTATTGACCAAGGCACTCCTGGACACAGGATGCTTCTTCCTCAGGACCCCCCTCCTATGAAACCAGACTGTTTCCCCCCACCCCATCCCACCAGCCCTGATAGCCTTCTGGTGGGGTGGTGACGCCTCCCACCCAGTCCCTGAAGCCTTGGGACAATGGGGTCGGGAGCGTAAAGCGTAGCGCTGTGACCAAAGCCTCCTGGCTGGCAGGCCTTTTCAAGCCGATGGGAAGCAGGCCACTTGAGCTGGACATGGCTGGCTTGTCAGTTCCTGACAACAAACTGTGTTTGGTACGTGGTGCATTCATGGGCAGTGTCATGCTTTTTTCCGGAGCTGTGCTGACTTTCCCTAGGCCAGCTTCTGAGTGTTGTAACAGGGCAACTGTGTGGGGAAATCCACCCAAGCAGAAAGGGCCCCCCCGTCCAGTGATTTCTCACATTTAATTACTTGATTTTCCTTTCCTGCAGTCAGGAAGAAAATGGAATTACATCACGCACCATGTAGCCTCAGAAAAGGACCGACTGTTTCTAATAGAGCCACTGGTGACAGGCACAATACATGCGCTCCTTGTTTCACATAGGATATTAGATCTTCCAAACAAGTCTGAGTGCTCCTGGTCGGAAGATCTTCAATAGGAAACAAAGGGGACCAGGTTTCTCCTGTGTCATTCCCAGCAACTCAAAAAAAAAGGAAATCTTCATTTAGGCACACTTCATCCTTTGTTATTCTTTTCAGGCATCTTCCAAGATTCAACAAATGGTTCTGAGACTACTGCTTTACCACATGGGATTTGTGAACTTTTACTTTAATCTGCCCATCAAAAATCAGTTAAATGCCTACCTCTACAATTTCACGAAACCACAGATATGCCCAGTTGTAAATTCATAGTCACTAAGAAGTATGTAGTGGGTCTGTGATACTTAGTTCTACAGCTGTACAGTAATGACAGTTTATTAAATTAGGTACGTTTCCCATAGGCAGACAGATTATGTTAAGTATCTTGTACAGATGCTCTAGTACTGTTGATATTATTGTAAGAAAAATGTAAAAATGACCATGTTTGATCAGACCAATGGCACATCTTGCTCAGTGCTGAATGTCTAATGGCTGTGCATGGAGGACAGCCAGGGAGAGGTAATATCCTTCCAGAATACAGTATACATGTTGTAAAATACATAGTAGTGCTGCCCCTGAATACCTTCTCCACAGGCAGGGATTTGTCACCCAATGACTTTGTGAACCGGAGTATTTAATAGCCTTGGATGGACATTTCTCTTATCCTATCTGCCTTGGCATTACTGGCATGCTCAGGCCCTGTTGCAGCTGTTACATAAAATGCCTAAAAATGCTTTCTTCAAGATCTCCCTATCTCAGAGAAGATGCATGCCTGAGAATCACCTGGACACACCTTCCTTCCCAGAAGATATTCACTGTCATTATTGTGAAAACTGAAGTTCAATGCTTGTGCTTCTAAACATGTTTTTGATGTCTGAGAAGGGATTTCTTCCAAATGCAGAAAAAATGAATACATACTAGTATAACAAGACTTTCCTCAGGTGAGAGGTCTGAAGGGAAAGATGAGAGGAGTGGCTGAGGTCCCTTGGTTTGTTCGTCCCAGAGCAGAGGAGGCTGAGGGGAGGCCTCATGGCGGCCTGCAGCTCCCTCACGAGGGGAGCGGAGGGGCAGGCGCTGAGCTCTGCTCTCTGGGGACAGCGACAGGACCCGAGGGAACGGCATGGAGCTGGGACAGGGGAGGGTCAGGCTGGGTGTTAGGAAAAGGGTCTGCACCCAGAGGGTGGTTGGGCACTGGGACCGGCTCCCCAGGGCAGTGGTCAAGGCACTGAGCCTGCCAGAGCCCAAGAAGCGTTTGGACAAGGCTCTCAGACACGTGGTCTGATTTTGGGGTGGTCCTGTGTGGAGTCAGGAGTTGGACTCAGTGATCCTTGTGAGTCCCTTCCAACTTGGGATATTCTATGATTCTATGAATTGCATCAGATGAGAATTGTTCATTCATGACATATGTGGACAGGAGGCCACAGAGCAACACTACATCAAAAAGCAGGACCAGAATGTAGTCACAATCAACAGCAGGGTACGCAGCAACACTTGGGGCAAGCAGACTTCAGACAGAGACCATAATCAAGATAGGATATAAAGAAGAGCAGATGGTATCAGCTGGTGATACATATGAAATAGAAATAACTGAACTACTGCTTCCCAGATGATCATGCAGGTGATTTTATCACACAAACGCTTATTGCTCTTAATAATATTAACATATAAATACTATATTATTCCAGTTATTTGTTTCACATAAAAATAGGCCTCTAGGACTGACAATGTCTAAGGTATATGCGCTGTCTTCCTGCACTAAGAGACAGAGAAGTCTCTAAGGTTTTACTGACAACTTTTGGATTCAATATTAATGAACATCGCAGTAGGAGTCCATATGGCTGGTAAGGCCTGAGTTGGAATTCACAGGACATCAGTCAGTGCACTGGAGGAGTCAGTTCTTATATATATTTTAAAATAGAGTTTGTTTTAATGGTATATTAAGCCACTGATGTCACTAATGAAAGAGAAAGGAGAGATGTGCCTGATCAGATCAAATAAGCTTTTTTAATGTTTTTAAATTATTTGTTTGGTTGTAGACTTACATTACCTAACAAAAGAAAAGTATATTTGATTGTTATACATTCTAATTACTGCTTTTATCTCTTCTCTTCTAACTAAAAAATAATAGACAAAATAAGTCAAAAGTAGGGGTTTATCTTTCACACCTGTGTTTTGTTATATTTTTTAATGTTTTAATTCTGACCTGGAATGAAACAAGGAATTTTCCCATGTCAAAACCAGTGACTACTTTCATCACTGCAATAAAATCTCCATTTTATAAAAAAAAAAATAAATCCAAATTTTCAAAATAATAGTGCTCTCTAGAAGAACAGAATGCAGTGAAAAAAGCATATTAAAAGAGGTTCTGAGGTTTTAAAGGCATTTCTGAAAAAGTAGGCTTAACACAAAATGCACATTTGCCAAAACCAGCTGTTTTGCCTGGGGGAAAAAGAAATGAAGTAAGAAAAGAAAGAAAGAAAATAAATTTGTTTTCTGATATTTGTTTTCTGGCAATATTATCAGTCAGGAAAAGTGATTCTGACAGATAAAACATACAGCGCTGAACCCAGAAGACAGAAATGACTGTATTTCAATTTGAACCTCTACTTGAGGCTACCTACAATACAGTATTTTTAGGTCCATATACCAAAAACAAAAACAAAAACAAAACAAAAGAAACAAGCAAAAATTAAAAAAACAAAACAAAACAAAACTGATTAGAGTTACTGATTAACTGAGCTGGAGAACTGCTTGTTAAAGCACTATCACTCTCCTGGCAGCTAAGAAGTTGACCAGTAGGTATCTATGTCACAAAACTGTGCCACAGCCATGCTGTGTCTAAAACTATAACACAGGTAAAGAACCTGGCTGAATATTACGTAAAAGTATTAAGTCCAAGCCATGTGTTTAACAGTATTAGTATACAACTTCTTCTGGTACAGATGGATGTTCAAATGAATTGTGCAGTGGCTTGATAACCCATAGTTTTTAAGCAGTTTAGAAGATGACACTTCACTACATCTTAAAGAAGGGGAAGTCTGTTGAATACAGTGAGCAAACCCTGTAAAAAAGAATAATGCTGACAAGCAAAAGTGATGAAAACACATTCATTACTGTGGAGAAAGGCTGGAGGTGGTGACTTTCCATAGAGTGGTGGAGGAAACACTAAATATCGTGTTCTCCCACAAGGGAGAATGACAGAATGAGCTGGAGAGTTGCTAGATGTGAGAATTCATTAAAACTTGTTTTAGCTGCTCTCCCTACAAGTCTGTGCAACTAGGATACAATTGTGTTTATCCTGTGAATGGGTTGTCTCAATAAACTCAAAACCAGTTACTGGTGTCTCTTGAAAAGCCATGATTTTGACAACTCCTTCAGCTCGCACTTTACCAAACAACCTCCAGTCATCATATTAAACATTAGATACAAGGCTAAGTTCATTCCTTAAGTGCATTTACTATGTTTAATTTGAATTGACTTTTGTAACAGTGGTCCATAGGGTAATGTGTTGAAATACCATTAATCTCCAAAAGCTGTACTAAAGAATCCAGTGTTGAGATAGTCACATAACTGGCAGCAACACCAGAGCTTCTGAAATATAGAAATACTTGGCTTTACATATGAAAAACTCACAGTATGACCCTAAACACCCATGAACTATTTTAACATGCATATTGCTATTGGATGGTTTAGGCAACTTTCTCAGCTCCCCTCAAGTAAATGTTATTGTCACAGTAATGCATGGCTTCAAAACAACATCAAAGGGCACAGTTTTTCCTGGCATTTAATGTAAAGCTGAAATTGATATGTTTGAAATGCCAGGAGTAAACGTAGATACTGGGCTTAACAAGTAATGAAGACCACACATCCCAAACTAACAAAGGTAGCATCAACTCAGTGCTTGAACTAGACACAAACTCAAACTCATGTTTCCTGGCTACTTGCTTTAGCCTTTAGACAACACTGTTTTCCCATGATCACAGAAGAACTCTGACTGTATTTTTATTCAGTATTCACATATAAAGACCATTTGTTAAGTGCGCATTTCAACACACAGTGAAATGGGTGAGTTCAACATGACTGAAGTCTTAAAGCTGGTTTAACACGTATCAAGTGGGTACATTAAAAAGGAAACTTCAAAATTGAGGGATTGTTTTAAGTAATTTAAAACTAACCTCTAAGCCAACTTTGTTGCTAAAAAGCTGCAGAGGATTAAAATAAAAATAACACATTCTTAGCCAGTTTGCATTTCCTGTTCAAAGAGCTTGTTCATCTTTAATCTTAACTCTTTATCTCCAAAATCTTGAATGGGGAAAAAGGACAGAGACTATACCAGAATCCTTTGCTCTATCAACAAATACATGGGAATTAGAAAATAACACTCTGCTCATTTGCCAATAGCCTTTGCAAGTCACCTAATTAGATGATTAAGTCATTAAAGGGATATGCACATCTGAAAAGCCCCTAGTCAGCCTCTGAAATCAGAGGAGATAAAGACAAGACTCTTATTTCTTTTTTCTCTTACACTGAAAAGGTAATTAATCCATTTAACTCTGCCTAGCAGTGCTTTTCTATAGTAAAAAGGAGAGACTGAATCAGGATAGCTTTTCAGAAACACTCTTTGAAACACCAGACTGACAAATGCCTCTTTCTTTTGCATGCCACATGAAGAGGTTAGGCTTAGCTGCCAGTGTTCAAAATTATTTAGACCAGATCAGCAGTAGTGTGTGTAATGCTGTCTTTGGTATTTGGGATAGTGCTACCTGCTAATTTGAATTGTTGTAGCTCAGTGTAAAGTCACTCCAGATCAGCATTTAATACTGGTAAATTCTGGAGAGAAAATTGTTTAGCAGCATTCAGCTCCTTCACAAAATCAGTCTTGGGTGTCATCTGCAACATAGGGGATGGCTTCCAAATAGGAACAACAATGAATAGTGATTTTATGGCCTCTACTGTTAAACTGGAAGTGTTGTGTTAGAAATGACAGACAAATACATATGTTGCCCTGGCAAATAAAGAAAGGTACACATTTCAAGCTGCCAACTGCACTGTGTATAGACCAGTGCTCCCATATTCAGAATTGCTAAGATCTCCCTTTGTGTGAGGTTAGAGGTTTAATTTCTGTTAATACTTTCTGATATTTGCAATATAACAAAACAATAAAAAATGAAAGCTAAATGGCACTGCTAGATCTGCAAATAACCTTATCCAAAAATAACCTTATCCATTAAGCTGTTGTAGTGTGTCTTTGGAAGATACCCTACACTTGCAAGAGCTCAGCCTCATCACTTCTTCATCATGAGAGGGTTTGAACACAGGTGCGAGTGGACAGAGGTCTTGCACATGGCTTTGCAAATCACCTTTCCAGAATGAAAATTGGTGAATGAGGTAAATTAAAAATTTAATATTTCTCTGAGCTTAAAGTGAGACACCTTTTCTCCAGTTTCACCACTCTCAAATTTTCCCCAGGTCTGACTACAGAATAAACAGCATAAGGCAATGTCAAACATGGAAAGCATCTTTTTATTATTAACCGCCATTGTCATTCTAAAATCTGACATCTACATCAAAACAATTCATATTTTTAAGCCATGTTTGGAGTAAAATCTGAAGTGGTTTCATGCAGTTTTTTAACTTACAGTGCTGTAAGTTAAATTAGAATATTATATGATATCTGTAACAATTTCTGTGAGAGAGTTCAGCATTGATCTATGATGTGGTATGCTACTGTGTATAACTCTGGTAGTGATTCAGTACTTTATCAAGCAAAACAAAAGACAGAGGAATCATTTTGAATGGTTTAGTACACATTTTAATGCACATTTTAGTAATATGTTCTGAATGAATTTTCCACTGAAGTGTGACACAAAAGTCCTTATGTATGGACAGACAATACTTTCCAAGTTTTGTGACTAGAATATGATGGTGTGCCTGCATATAGGCACACTCTCTTAGGAGGGAAGATGCAGAAAAATGAATCAATAGATCCTTAAAAATCCATGAATTGTCGAAGAAGTCCAAATATTTCATTTAAGAGTCAATTGGCACCTTGATATCAAATAGATATACTGCCATGAGGCATGCCTTTAGGCAAAATGATTATCAGTCATCCTCAGTTGACGGCAATTTAATAATAATATCAACATGAATTATTAATTTCTAACAACACTACAAATACATTGAAAATTTCTTGTCATCCATTGCCTAGAAGGCAATAAATGAAACTTCCCTCAAATAAGCAGAAATATATCTAAGACATTTTTTCTCTGAAAAATGCAAATGGATTAAACAGCATCAACTTAGCAAATGTTCTTTATTTTGTTCATTCTTTAATAGTTATTGTGTTCACTTAAATCCCTAAGAGAACCTACAATAGCTTAGGTTTTTTTTTTTCTTTGTGCTTTATAGCCTTTATGTTTAGTATGCTTAATTATGTTTAATAAATAAATAAACCCTATTTAATTGTCACCTTATGATTAGGCAACAGATTTTTTTTTCATTTCGCACTAATTGATGGGACTCACTGTACTTTAAAATCATTTCTTATTTTAAGTACAAAAAAAAAAAAAAAAAGAAGTGGTCAAGTGGCAAAGAAATATTTGTCTTGAAAATCTCCTAGAGTAATAACTTTACAGTTTCTTTAAAAAAAAAAATCTACAGGAATGGCCAGATCATGAATAAATCATAGAATCATAGAATCATAGAATATCCCAAGTTGGAAGGGACCCATAAGGATCATCAAGTCCAACTCCTGGCACTGCACAGGTCTGCCCAAAAGTTTAGACCATGTGACTAAGTGCACAGTCCAATCTCTTCTTGAATTCAGACAGGCTTGGTGCAGTGACTACTTCACTGGGGAGCGTGTTCCAGTGTGCGACCACCCTCTCGGTGAAGAACCTCTTCCTGATGTCCAGCCTAAACTTCCCCTGCCTCAGCTTCACACCATTCACACGGGTCCTACCACTGGTGATAAAGGAGAATAGGTCACCTGCCTCTCCACTCCCCCTCGCGAGGAAGTTGTAGACTGCGATGAGGTCCCCCCTCAGCCTCCTCTTCTCCAGGCTGAACAGGCCAAGTGACCTCAGCTGCTCCTCATATGTCTTCCCCTCTAGGCCCTTCACCATCTTCATCACCCTCCTCTGGATAATCTCCAACAGTTTAATGTCCTTTTTATACTGTTGTGCCCAGAACTGCACGCAGTACTCGAGGTGAGGCCGCACCAGCACAGAGTAGAGCGGGACAATCACTTCCCTTGACTGACTAGCAATGCCGTGTTTGATGCACCCCAGGATACGGTTGGCCCTCCTGGCTGCCAGGGCACACTGCTGGCTCATATTCAACTTGCTGTCAACCATAACCCCCAGATCCCTCACTGTGGGGCTGCTCTCCAGCGTCTCATTGCCCAGTCTGTACGTATAGCCAGGGTTTCCCCGTCCCAGGTGCAAGACCCAGCACTTGCTTTTGTTAAACTTCATGTGGTGGGTGATCGCCCAGCTCTCCAATCTGTCCAGATCTCTCTGCAAGGCCTTTCCACCCTCATCCAAGTCCACAACTCCTCCAAGTTTGGTGTCGTCGGCAAATTTGCTCAGAACACCTTCTAGTCCTACATCCAAATCATTTATAAAAACATTGAAGAGGACTGGCCCTAAAATGGAGCCTTGAGGGACCCCACTCAAAAGGCACTGCATGTTATTTGAATGGTAAGAGCTTTAGTAGGCAAACACTAATCTATAGGTAAGTTCATTACAATATGAGAAATCAGAAGAAATAACATCAGTTATTTTTTGAGCTACCTGAACAATTCTTTTGAATCCTAATCTAATATATCAGAAATCATATTTCATCACCAGAGAAGAATAAAACAAACTATTTCAGATCTTAGAATATCCTACCTTTGTAGGGAAGGGGAGCAAAGCCAAAAAAAAATAAAAATTTAAGGCTACAAACTTAGTCATTCATTGCTAAACGAAATGTAAGAATATGTAATAGAATGAAAGAAAATAACATAATTTAAACACAGAAAAAGTTTTAGTGACTGTTGTTGCAAACTAGTTACATAAAGAGAGACTATTGCTGTCAGTGATTAACAGTTAGGAATTTGGTCAATATTAGAAAAACAAGACCTGCAGGGCAGAAGAATTCTGAAAGCTAATTCACGAGTGAGGACTTCAGTAAGTATCTAACATATCTGTATAAAAGAGACAAAATATTTAGGACTCAAATAGAGACTTAATAACAGATAGTGCATGTATACATTCCATGCAAGGAATAAATGTAAGAGAGTTAACATCAAAATTCTCTGTCATCATTTCTTTTCTTTCTTTCTTTCTTTCTTTCTTTCTTTCTTTCTTTCTTTCTTTCTTTCTTTCTTTCTTTCTTTCTTTCTTTCTTTCTTTCTTTCTTTCTTTTTTTTCTTTCTTTCTTTCTTTTCCTTCTTTCTTTCTTTCTTTCTCTTTCTTTCTTTCTTTCTTTCTTTTTCTTTCTTTCTTTCTTTCTTTTCTTTCTTTCTTTCTTTCTCTCTCTCTTTCTCTTTCTTTCTCTCTTTCTTTCTCTCTTTCTCTCTTTCTCTTTCTCCCTTTCTTTCTCCCTTTCTTTCTCTTTCTTTCCTTCCTTCGTTCCTTTCTTCCTTCCTTCCTTTTTTTTTTTTTTTTTTTTTTTTGCCAGCTGCTTCATTCATACCTCTTATACACTGAGGGCTCCTCCTACTCACAAATTGCCCATAATGCAGTCCAGTAGAGAAAAGACTATATGCAGGAGCTGAAAGAGGATTTGTCAGTCAATCTTAGGTATATAATATTTGTTGTATAAAGTTCTTTTTCCACTGGGAAAAAAAAAAGAAAAAAAAAAACTGACAAAACTGTAACCTTGCTGGCTGGCACATAGAGCAAGTTTGATGCAAATGAGCTTTAAGAATCACAGACAGAGCTGAGCAGCACAGCTTAACAACATTTTCCAATCCAAAAATTATTGGTTGCATTTTGTTCCCACATGAACTTTTCCATACTCAGTACTAGACAATCTCAGGGTCATGATGTGCAGAAGCTTAAGGTGTTAGTACACTACTGGTCTGTTTCTTCCCCAGCAAAAAAAAAAAATCAGCAAAAGGGCAAAGCTGACCAAGTAAGAAGCTTGGCTGCTTAGCATCAGCCCACCACCACTGGTGGTGTAAACCCTGAGATTTCCTGATGATGCAGCTGAGGTGCAAACACATGTTCCAGGTTTGTAGAGGGGGCAGTAACCTTCCAGATGGAGAAATCAGCTAAGGACTCGAAATTGCTGCCTGCAAATTCATTACAGCTCTTCTTTTAATGCTGTAACAGAAACCCTCAGGTTAACAAAATAGTCTTGAGAAGAAGAAATTGTTGGACTGCACAGCATCCTACTAAAAAGCACATCTGCTGATTTTCATTATTTCACCACTTTGAAGTCAACTGGATGATTCTTACAAAAGGTTAAAAGCACAAATGTGGGACTTGCTACAGAAAAGTTAAGTATTTATTTTAGGTATTTATGCACTATGAAACAGAGTTACCAATACCTGCTTTCCAAGATATCATTACGTTCTTTGGATTGCACAGGATATAATAATGACAATTAAGGAAAAAAAGAAAAAAAAAAAAAAAGAAAAAAAAAAAAAAGGTTGTTTCTAACCTAGGATTTATCCCGTTAAATTCAACCTTGTTTTGCTCTTCAGCCAAAGTGATAACTTGAAGAGAAATGACCAGAGCTTTTTAAAGCACAATAATGCCATCTCAAACAATCCTCTATCAGACCTTGGCATGCCCCCTATCCTGTATTCTCTCCTGAATTCAGCAGGAGACTTCCAATATGACAACTGATCTACTAGACTTCCTACTGAACAAGCCAGAGTTTTATATTGGATAAGCCACTTTAAAGGTAGCTGTGAGGAGCCTGCCAGCCATGAGCTGCATGCAGATGAAAGTGAATAATGCAACATGCAGCATGCAGCAATATTCTGCCAGTACTGATTCCATCTTCACAACAAATACTCATCATGCGCACATAGACAGCAACTGAATCAATTATAATCTTTCAAGAAGCATAAAACAAAGACCTATGTTTTCAAAGCAAATGTCACCAAAACAGCTAAAAAGACAAAAGCCAGATAAAAAATATGAATAGAAAAGATCTCTTGATTATTCTTCTCATTGTAAACTGCATGGTGAGAGGTTTTTTTTCCTACTGTTTGAAGGGTCACAATAAAAAGTCTGAAGTGAAAAAACATGTTTAAGTTTTCGTCTTTGAAAGGATTTACTCTTGGTGAGAAAAAAAAAGAGCTGATAATATTTTAACATATAGGGATCAAACTAGCAGTGCCACTCACTATCAAAAGTAAAACACATTTGAAGCATGCCATTTTCAAACTTTTTTGCCCTAAAGAATAACAAGCTTTCTAGTGAATCTTCAGAAAGTAACTACCAACAAAAACAAAGAAATATCAGATGACTTGTACCTTCCTAGTGGGGAAAAACAATACACTAATCCACATTTACTCATTTTTCCATTTTTCTGAAAGACAAGTTACTTTGACATATAACGGCAGTACATTTCTACCACTTAAATGCATTTGATAATTGAGACAGAATACGTACAAAGTATGTTTAATCTACACTCTCAGGAGAAGCAGTCATAGATACAGAATGCACAATCAAACATCCAAGATCTGCCAAATGAAAACAGTGAGTTGAGTGACTTAACATACATGTTGAGTCCCACAATCTTATTGTCATGTTGTATATTAAGTGGTGTTACAAATTGCTTATATTAAAAAATAATAATAATAAAAATGTGCATGTTATCTTCAAGATTACACTCTTACTTACCTAGTTAGATTAAGACAAGCAAGCAGACATATATGCCAAAACACACAAATAATGAACTCAGGTCAAGCCTTCTACTCATACCCTGCTCCCAAAGCAGTTTTTTCCACTATCAATAGCACCCCCTTTGGCTTGTGGAAAGAATTAAGTAGGTACTCCTTCAGAAGGAACCAAGACCACATCCAGGTTAGTGGTTATCTGAAGGTCTTGTGCCCCACAGTGGTCATGTCCAACTTAGACCAGAAGTTTCTCTTAGTTTTTGAGAAAATGTAGAGTAGTCACATTTAAAAACCATTAGTTGCCAATTTTGCTCTGTCCGGAAGTGCACAGAAATAATCAAGCTGATATTTGAATGTACTATTTATAGGCTGTTAATCAGTTAGTAAACTGCTCTGCAATTATAATCAAAGTAAAAGCACAGTTTAGTTATTATCATAATCATGTATTAAGTTTATTAATGAAAGAGTTAAAGTATGAGTGCACTTTTCACAGTTTAGAGCAAAGCTAGCAAAGTCAATTTTTACCACTACACTTAGATATTGGTGTAAATATTGCATTGCTGGAAGAAAGAAAGAAACAGACACACACACCCCTACAAACAAATAAATAAATAAATAAGCAAGTCACCAAATGTCTGAACTTTTTTCCAGCTCTCCTTTGAGAAGACAATTATAAAGATGTCCAGATATGTCTAAAAAAAAAATCATATAGTAAATTAAATGAGATATATTTGTTTTTCAGTTCTAATGAAATTTCTGGAGTCCAGCAAGCAGCATATGGCTATGCTGGACTGTTGCAACCTGAAAAATAAAAAGTCAATCACAAAGACTAGAACAGACACACATTTTGAAAAAAAACACTCATTATACATTTTTCCTCTGAACTGATATAATGAAGATCAGTTCAGAGGAAAAATGTATAATGAATATATTATACTATATTTGCCTACACCTTAACAAATGCCACAGAAATCTATAAATTACTATGAATTCATGATGAAAGAAGTAGAGGGAGATGAGTGAATTTAGCTGCTGCTGTTCACAACTGAGAAGAACAGCAGCCTTTCCCCCTGTTCAGTGCCTCTCTGGAATGGAAAAATCTGTCTCTAATTTTCCATTTACCTTGAGTGGTAGATTAGAAAACATTCCCAAGTGGAATTGTAAATCTTTGACCGCACTCCTTAAGAAAGCTAAACTAAGATTTTCTGGTTTCTTTTAAATATGAGTTACCCAAGTTTATAGTGCAGAGAATTGATTTTGTCACATTCAAGTATGTGCTAATTAAAGGCTAATCTGAGGTATTTACAGATGGTGCAATAGGAATTAGCAAATTTCAAAATAATGATGACCCTGAGTTCCTAAATGAATCAAATTCTCAGCTTCATGAAATTATTTTATAGGCTATAGCTTGCTAGCACTGCCAAAGGCTGCTTCTTTTCTCAAAGGCATCACAAGCTCTCACATACTTGCTTTCCAGCAGAAAATTATAAGATTTGCTTGCACATAAGGAAGGGTCACTGTGCAATTTCCTTTTACTATAATTTGAAATCCCACAAATATAATTTCTCATCATACTCTGGGGAATATAACAATTTTGGCAAAGTCTAAAGAAAAGGTAGAGCTGAAAAAAATATATATATATATATTAAAAAAAAAAGAGAACATAGTTCTGCAAAGCAGTTTTCTGTGTTTTCTCCTAAAAAGGCAGTAACTATAAGCAGACCAGTTTGAGATATTTGTTTTTAATGAAGCAGAGTTATACAAATAAATACCCTGAGTACATTTTGTGTCTGAATATTTACTTGCCATTCTTCCCAAAGCCACAGATTTAATTTTAGAATCATACTCCCTAAGACATTAAAATTTCTTTTATTGTCTACTGTATTATAAGATTTCTGTAGTCATTCTAAAGCTCGCATTATCAATATGCAAAGAATTCTAATTCATAAACAGTTTTAGGTTATATTCACAAACTTACAAGGAAGCCTGTTCTCTATTTTTAAATGTGTGTCCTGAAAGGCCAAGTTCAGTGTTTCAACAACACTTTACAAGCAAGCAAAAGTTAGTCATTCTAAATGAATTCCAAATAATTACTCAACATCCAGCTATTTATTCTAGGATAGGATGCTATGCCTCACTCTTTTTAGTGAGTATATCACAATAGTGACTACAATGATCAGAACTCACCTGGGCAAGAGGGCTACTCTGATTTGGTTATCTGCCAGAAACTGCATTTTCATCAGATCTGAAAAGAGAGAAAAGAAATCCTGAAATACAACCAAGGATCATACTGGAGGATGGGGTGTTCATTTTGGATTTCTTGTTCTTTTTAAAAGACAAGGAAGATCATGTAGAAAAGTTTAAAGTTATTTGTGGATTAATACACATTGGGTATCTTATGTCTTCTGACTTCATAAGAATCACACACTTTAGAAAATGCTTGCACAGTTCTTACTGGTTAAGGCACAAATATGCTGTTGTCTGCTATTTTAGCATCCAAGCTTCTGAATGTCTTTTCTTAGAAGTCTCAGAAGACAGAAAAAAAAAACCAAAACATTTTGCATTTTTCCCCAATGTATACTACATACCACACAGAACAATGTGTTATGTGTCCAGTTGGTGGAGTGGGTGGACGTTAGGGTGTTCCCTCCTGTCCTGGTCCCTTCAGCAGTTAAAATGGAAACACACTGCAACTCCATTCCTACCTGCATGTGGATTTCCTCCTAAAAGAATCCAGACATGCAAGAAAACTGTTGCAAGGTTATGTCTCAATCCAAAGAAATGTACCAAAGCAAACAAACAAACAAACAAAAAAACAAAACAAACAAAAAAAACACTTCACAGAACAGACTTCTCCAATACTATAATTGCAAGTGTCAGGTAATTCCTAGCTTGCTCACTTTAGGATTCTCTGAATCCATGCCTATTTTGAATACATTCCTAAAGTGAGAATGTTATTGGTTATATATTTATCTTTCCATTGCAATGCTGTTGGTGGCATAACAAATAATTAAATTCCCAGGTATATCTGCTGACTGTTGCTTAAAATAGGAGATGAAGTGGACTTTTGGCAAGTAGGCTGGGTAACCATTCTTGCCATTGTGAGACTTTTCAGGAAGTACATGTTTTTTTGTAGTTGCTTTTCATCATTGCTTATTACACATACAGTGCAAGAAAAGCACTAGGTAGATTTCAAACTATGCTATCCAGAATTATTCAAGTAATATTCCTCCAATGATGGAGAAGCCTTCATCGTTGGAGAAAGAGTGAATTGCTAATGACTCATATCAGCGTTACTGGTTCTTTAAGTCATGGTTCCGCTAAGTCTTCTGATTTGCTTTGTTGCATTTGCTACAAGGAATACTAGTTCATATTATGTCAGGATTGTCTTTGCTCAAGTTTGCACAGAAGTTTTAGTTGTTTTGTAACACTTAAGACTTTACTTACAATAAAAAATCTTTCCAGTACAACCCAAAACTTTGTAAAAATGTGCTTCAAAGCTGTAGTATGTCAGAACACAAACCACCATAAACCCATATGTGAGAAACCAACAATAATGACAAAGATCTTCACAGAAATATGATGCCAATATTTTTCTTGATGCAAAAACATCATAGCCTCCATATCACAGAATTATATTCCATTTCTGCTACTCCTGCTTTACATTTTTGTATGGGACAGTTAGTCAATGGCAGAGAAACAATTAAAATGAGGAATAGTCAAACATTCAGGAAATGGATGGTATCTAATGCTGCACAGTGAAGAACGACTGATCTTAGTTCAGTAGTTCCTAAGTCTTTGGACCTAATGGGGACTCTTGTATTGTTGAAGGTAGAGTATTCAAAGTTTAAACTTTGGCTTCCTTTTTGTGCCCTTTCTAGTTTTTCTACATTCCTTTTCAGGTGAAAACAGGGCACAAGGCACACTGCCTATATTATTTAAGACAAATTTGTCCCCACTGCACTTTGATCAACACAGTAATATTCTCTGCTTTTTTTTTTTTTTTCCTGAAAATTATGAGATCCTGTGTTGGTAGTGTTTTTCTGTTTGTTTGTTTGTTTGTTTGTTTTTGTGTTGGGGTGTTTGTCTTTGTTTTGTTTGTTTGTTTTTATGTGCATGAGCACATTTTATTTCAGGATGACAAAGCTTGTTTCACCTTGCCCATAAGTGCATTTTACAGAATACTGCAAAGCAGGAGACTGGGGACTGGGGTAGGGTGATATATGTTTCAGGATGGGCAGCTGTTTCATCTCCATGAAGAAGCCTGCTCTGAAGGGAGTAACTCTGTCTTCATTCTCTTGGCAATATAGAGAGGAAAACAGTGCCCATGCACAAATCACACCTGACTTGGAGGCCATTCTTCCCTCAAAATATTTTTTCTGCAATGTAATGTTTTTGACAATGGTCAAACTCTCTCCTTACCCACTCCAATGAAAATGTGGACCAACTCCACTGTTTACTTATGGGATGTTGTGGTTTTACATGATGCAGTCAGTTTTCAAAATTGCAAGATAAAATATTCAGAGCTTCCTTTTCATGTCTCCTTCCTTTGCAACACGTTCCCTTTAGCAGTAGGCAGAGTACAGAAGGATAGCAGATCATATACAAGAGCCAGGTGATCCCCTGGCTGATAAGGGGTTTGTGTTGTCATTGCAGCCACCAGTGAATGGCTGAATGTCTGGCATTTCAGAAAGAAACCTGACTCTTATTTTCTCTCCTTGCATTTGAAGAAACTTCACAGTACCTGACAGGTCTTAAAACTGTGCATATCTACTGCCATGTAAGAAGCTTGCCTTTAATTTGGATAGATACAGTAGATAAATATTACCTCAGTAAGGTTTACTAAAAGTCTTTCTTAAATCAACAGCTATGCCGTGTAGTTAGAACTATATGCATGCAGAGCAATTTTAGGCTTTTTGACATCTTCACAAAGCCAGTTGTGAATACCCATTTTCAGACTTTGAGAATGATTACATGATATCTTGGCAGGCCAAGATGACAGTATGCAGCTGGTAAGCTGTTTCTAGCTGTCATAATAGGTAGTGTTTGAAAAGGAAAAAACAAAGGCTTGCTTTAATGAGGCCTACAGCAGCAGCAAACTGAAGCTATAAACACATTTGCTGCTATTTTGAAATTTTCAGTGAACTTTTTCTCTTACTTTACATTCCTTTTTTAAACACATTTTGCTGTCTGCCTTTTTAGCTGCAGCCACTGCTGTGTGCCGTCTTGTGTAAAACTTGATGGGAGAGATTTAAGGGTTATTTTTTGTTTGTTTGTTTTTGGGGTGTTCTTTTTTATCTTTATCCCATGTCTCCTTTGAATTTTTCCTTGAAGAAAGAAACTGTTTCCTCTAAATACAACCATTTGGTTGAGTGTAAAAGTGTTAATTGGGGCATTTATTTACTCTGCCGAATTAAATTCCACAGCAATTCTACACAGAGCTTCTGCAAATCCAGTATTTTTTCTTCTGAAAGCCTATGCAGGTGGCGTCAGTACTGGATATTCTGTTTACAAATCATTAATGAAGTGATTGTGGCTTTTTTCATTTGCTCACACTTTTGAACTGCTCAGAGCGACACATTCCTAAATAGGGAACACAAGAGTAGAGAGAAGCACACAATAGTCTTATTATGGGGGCCACACAAACACTGGTAGTGCTGAGGGTTTATATTAACCCCATCAATTAAAGATGTACGGAAAGAGTTCAGCTAGTAGGGGACTGGGAAAAAACGGTACACAGCAATGAGTTGCTAGGCATGCTAATCTGGACTCTGAAATTTTCGCTTAGTGCTATATCTGAGCTTTCTTCCTGCACAATAAAAGGTCTCTTTCAAAGCTGAGAGTCCTTAGCAGTGCAACCATAGGAAGTCACTGCATTCTCTGAATGAAATAAATGCCTTGCTTTAATTTCTATAAGGCGTGTGTAAATTTCCTTCAGTACTAAACCATTAAGGAAAAATGCATATATTAGGCTATACTGTATCCCTATTGTGCTCTAAACATCAACTCATGCTACTGATATGGAGTTTAAAAGCTTAAATAAAGTGTGGAGCTCCTGCTGGGCAAACAAGCTGAACTGTCCCAATGAAGTAACCTTTTTGTTAAGAATTCTCATTTGAATAAACAGCATGGTAGAACTGCTGAATGCAGATGGCTTAAGTGTTCAGGTTCTCTGGAAGAAAAAAATAGGTCTTAGTAGTTTTACTGTTTTATGAACAGAATCATATTTTATAAAGGACACACTCCCCAGTTTCTTACAGATTGTACAGTAGACATATAAAGAGCTAGAATTAACTGCCTCCTACAGAAGACTTAATCAAGGCAAAATAAATTTTACAGATTTTATTCTGTATTTCTCCTCTTGTATGCTTGTCTATGCAAACACATATGCACATGTACAGGCACATTAAAAGACATGGCTCTAAAAGCTAAAGTCTCCAAGGAGTAAATGAAAGCTCTGTGCTTAGGGTTTGCATTATTTTTGTGTTCTGTACTCATTCTGTGATACTTCTTGAATTGAACGCAATACCATGAGCCTATCAAAAGCTATGGAAGATTTCGCATACCACATAGTCTGTCTTAGAATAGAGATTTGCTTCAACTTTTATTGCATTTCCTACAATTTGCTAGGTTGATATTTTTCTTCCTGTCAGTAGCATGCTAGTCCTGTTTCCCTCCTTCATTTCTGAAAGTGAGCAGGTGGTGGTAAACTCCACTGATCATGGAAAGAGCTTATAGTGCCACCTCAGATGGAATATAACAACTGAGAGATTCAAACATTAATTTGGAATACAGTTTAATGACATGCCATTGTGCAAGTTAAATTGAAAGTTGACTGTGCTCAGCTGTCCAATAGATATCACATTCTCTTCACCTTTTATAAGAGGTGAATAAGCTATTAATTGTTGTGTGAAGCATCAGCCAGCTTGTTCTACAGGCTTTTTCACCCTATGCTGTAAGAACTGCAAACATTTTAATTGTAACTGTTGGATACCTATTTTTCTTTAAGAGATTTGTCTCTGATCTGAGAAATTCCAAACAGAAGCTTGTGCAAGACAATGTTAAATATGTTGAGGGGATTCTTTAGCTCCATAAAGTGAGTAAATGTGAATGACTAGGGGTAGGGATGGGGGGGGCGAAAGGAAACAGTAAAAACATTTGTCAAAAAACTACCTTTGAAAGGGTCTGCTGAATACAAACAATGTATGTGCTAATTAACAGCAACAAAAAAAAGATGGCATATTTTCAAAAATTGTGGAGAACAGAAGGAATATTGTCAACAGGCAGTTAGGTAACCTGTTTACATCTATATCAGGAAATAATTTCTAATAATCATATAATTAACATCGCCTGTAAAACCAGACAACTGCTTGTTGGAAAAGAAGTATGAGAATTGTGCACCAAAACTCTTAAGATAGAACTTTTGTCTAGCCATTACATTGGTGTCTCGTCCCATAAAGCTGTGATAAATTTCTACTATGTTGTAAATAACATTAGTATTTATTGATGATTTTTCTTCTGATTTCATAAAACTTTAAATAGTTCTGTAAGTGTATGAACTATATATGAACTAATTAATTTCTCTCATTTTCCTGCAAAAATAAAAATAAATGCATAAACACTGATTGCAATGTAAATACAGTGAAGAAGAGAAGTTATGTTTCTGGCCACATGGGATACTCTGTGAACAGGGAAAGACCTCTGAGGCAAGAACAAAAAACTTCTGTCAGAAAAATAATCTTGATTTTTCTCATGACAATGTCTGTTTTCCTTCCCAATCTTTTTTATGGTGGATGCCTGGTGATCTTTTCCAGCTGAAGGCCACTATTGAAGGCCTCTGTGCACAGAGGGTAGAATAATGAATTCATAACAGTCACCTCTACAAGTATATTTTCTAGTGAGTACACAAATTATATCTTTTTTTTTTTTTAAATTTTAAAACATTCCTATTGTAAACCTGGAAGGATAAATGAATTCTATATAGGATTTTGTTGGGTCTTGTCATATTTCTACTTAGAAATAGCAAATGTAACAGGTTATTTATGGAGTTTTATTTTTATATAGATGTTAATGTACCTTACTTTGCAGCTTCTCTCAAGTTCATAATGTAAAAAAAAAAAACCAAAAAATTGAAAAATGAGGAAAAATGAAAGATATCAAAATTGCTTAATTGAAGGTAGCTATCATTAAGTAGTCAGAACTCCACTGCAGCTTAAGTGGAAACTTGATGATTATCACAGCTAAAACGGTTATAGTTCAAATAAATGAGTTTAGCATCATCAAGAAGAAAAGTATTAATTCAAGATAATTAAATGGATCATATTACTGGATGACAGACATTTTTTAAAATAAAACTACATTGTCATGGAGTATTTTAAAGATAAGTTTCAGGGAAAACTCTTGGCTTTTTCTTTTAGTTTCATTTTTTTCATCTCAAGGTCAGTTTCCTAACTTTTTAAAATTATTGTTCTATTATGAATATTGGAAGAGCAAAAAACTTCAAATTAATAGTACAAATGCTTTTCTAAGCTAAGTATTTCAAATCTCCAGCGATTCCCCAGTAACAATCCATGGTACTTTAGACTTTTTTAGACTTTTCCTAGTGTATTTCAGTCAGAGTTACCCTGATTTACATCCAAATTTAGTCTCTGTACAAGAAAAGTACAGGAACAAACAACAAATCAAGAACTGAATAAACCTCACAGTGATGCTAGTCCAGTTTACTGCAAAAAATCTTTCTAGATGCTCTCCTGCCTGTCCTTCCTCTCCTGAACTGAAGGCAGCCCCACACTCCTTCAATACCCAACCTACGTTCATACTGGGAAAGCATGCTGTAATTTTTCTGTAATACTTCATATGAAAATCTGTGTTCTCCTGCCCCTCAGTATTTTAGTTTAACCTTTCAGTTAAACAGAACAGATCTTAATCCTGCTGTCTCTTCACCCGTGCCTAGAAGGGGAGTGGTGTTCTCTTCTCCCCCAAGATAGAGCAAACATTTTTCAAAATTTCTGCTCAGTTTGCAATTGCTTTAAAAGACACCAGTGATAACAGTCTACATAAGGACTGAAGTGTTCAGACCATTAAGTATTGTGGAACAGAATGTAGACTGTTGAGATTTCAAGTAATTCAAATAAAATTGAAAAATGGTTTAACTAAGGTCAAAATTTCTGATACTAAGCCTAACTGGACAAAGACTAGCTATTTAGTCTATCATTCATTTTTATACTCTTTGGTTTAATAAGCTTGTGAGAAGGAAGCAGAGTTTGATATTAAGAATCAAACTAGTGGTGCTCCCATATTTCTTGCCCTAAGAGATGCTTTGATTTGACTGAGCCAGCCAGAAGGTCCTACACCACAAGTCCTGGAGCTTTAAAATGCTAAACCTCTTCTTTCATGTGAGAATTATGTTTCTGCTGTCATCTTTTCTTCTATATATCATTTTCCTACTCCTCTTTCTGATTTTTTTCTTTTTTTTTTTTTTTTTTTTTTTCCTTTTTGCTTTCTAAGTACATCCACACTACCAGAAAGACTCTGAAGTAAGTGTTCTGGCCATGCAAACAGAGAAGGAGGCTTTCAGATGTCAGTGTCTCAGGGAACGAGATATAAAATGCCACTGAAGAGACAGTCATCTTTTGGAAAATCTCCCATACTTATATATAACATTCATATATATAACATTCTAATGGAAATTAGGCGGAAACAGAGAGTGTTTCGCTACTGGAAGGAGGGCCAGGTGTCATGGAAAGAATACAGGGATGCTGTTCGTGTTTGTAGGCATAAAATTCGTGTGGCCAAAGCACACCTAGAGTTGAAGCTGGCTGTGTCTGTGAGAGAAAATAAAAAGGGCTTTTTCAGATATGTGAATGGAAAAAGGAGAACTAAAGAATACATAGGGCCGCTCCTTGATAGGGAAGGTCTCCTCACAGACAATGATATAGGCAAAGCAGAGACGCTTAACGCCTTCTTTGCCTCTGTCTTCAATGCCGATGATGGGCTTCGGGACCCAGGGTGCCCTGAGCTGGAGGACCGGGACGGTGGGGATGACAAACTCCCAACCGACCCTGAACGTGTGCAGGATTTGCTACTCCACCTGGATCCCTACAAGTCCATGGGTCCGGATGGGATTCATCCCCGGGTGCTGAAAGAGCTGGCGGACGTCATCGCGGAACCTCTCTCAATTATTTTTCAACGATCCTGGGAATTTGGAGAGGTCCCGGTAGACTGGAAGCTGGCAAATGTTGTGCCGATTTACAAGAAGGGTCAGAAAGAAGACCCTAGCAATTACAGGCCTGTCAGTCTCACGTCAGTGCCTGGTAAAATCATGGAGAAGATGGTTCTCGAACTTATTGAGGCTCACCTGGGGGACAAAGCAGTCATTGGTCCCAGCCAGCATGGGTTTGTGAAGGGTAGGTCCTGCCTAACTAACCTGATTTCCTTTTATGATAAGATCACCCGTATGATGGACCAAGGGAAACCAGCTGATGTGATTTTTTTGGACTTCAGCAAGGCTTTTGACACAGTTTCCCATAGGATCCTACTGGACAAAATGTCCACCATACAGCTAAATAAAAACATCATACGATGGGTGAGCAATTGGCTAACGGGCAGGGCCCAAAGGGTTATGGTAAATGGGGCTGCGTCAGGCTGGCGGGCGGTCACCAGTGGGGTCCCTCAAGGCTCCATTTTAGGGCCGGTACTTTTCAATATTTTTATAAACGATCTGGATGTAGGAATAGAAGGCATTTTGAGCAAGTTTGCTGATGACACCAAACTTGGAGGAGTTGTGGACTCGAATGAGGGTGGAAAGGCCTTGCAGAGGGATCTGGATTGGTTGGAGAGCTGGGCGATCATCAACCGCATGAAGTTCAATAAGAGCAAGTGCCGGGTCCTGCACCTGGGACGGGGAAACCCTGGCTGCACGTACAGACTGGGCGATGAGACGCTGGAGAGCAGCCTAGAAGAGAGGGATCTGGGGGTCGTGGTAGACAGCAAGTTGAATATGAGCCAGCAGTGTGCCCTGGCGGCCAGGAGGGCCAACCGTGTCCTGGGGTGCATCAAGCACGGCATCGCTAGTAGGTCAAGGGAGGTGATTGTCCCCCTCTACTCTGCGCTGGTGCGGCCTCACCTCGAGTACTGTGTGCAGTTCTGGGCACCACAGTATAAAAAGGACATGAAACTGTTGGAGAGTGTACAGAGGAGGGCTACGAAGATGGTGAAAGGCCTGGAGGGGAAGACGTACGAGGAACGGCTGAGGTCACTGGGCCTGTTCAGCCTGGAGAAGAGGAGGCTGAGGGGAGACCTCATCACAGTCTACAACTTCCTCGTAAGGGGGTGTCGAGAGGCAGGAGACCTTTTCTCCATTAACACCAGTGACAGGACCCGCGGGAACGGGCTTAAGCTGAGGCAGGGGAAATTTAGGCTCGACATCAGGAGGGGGTTCTTCACAGAGAGGGTGGTTGCACACTGGAACAGGCTCCCCAGGGAAGTGGTCACTGCACCGAGCCTGTCTGAATTTAAGAAGAGATTGGACTGTGCACTTAGTCACATGGTCTGAACTTTTGGGTAGACCTGTGCGGTATCAAGAGTTGGACTTGATGATCCTTAAGGGTCCCTTCCAACTCAGGATATTCTATGATTCTATGATTCTATGATTCTATATACAGCCAGACAACTGTGTGACAGAAGTACTCGTAGGAAGGGCAAACACTTCTTCTGTCTAGTAAGAATTATTCATTGCTTATTGTATGTGTATAGAGGGATATTAATTCCTTGGTGGTGTGCACATGTATATATTTTTAACCATTCAAATATGCTTCACATTTCCAATTCTTTCCCTGTTGTTCTCTCAATTATGGGTGCTATGCCTTTCCATCAGGCTCTTCACTGATACACAATGCTAGAACATTTGATCTAAAATGAACAATATGCAAACAAGACTAAATTTATACAACTTCTTCAATGATAATAAAATTTACATAGCCCATTGGTATAGAGGCAAACTGTATTATTCAGCCTTTAAGCAGAGCAGAACCAGGGAAAAGCTGCGTATTATTAAAATGCTATTATTATTAAAGAGAAAGGAAAAAGATATAATCCTTACTAACATGCAAAAAAAAATGAAAAACTTTCCAACAATGCCTTATCACTTTACTAATTACTACAAATCAAACCATTCTGCAGTATAGGCTCACTTATAGACTTCCATGCCAGTTTAACCTGCAATAAATATAGGAAATGACAGCAAAATAATTATTAATCAATCTCGTCTGACAAGTGGTCAGAACCATTATGAGCAGTCAGATATCAAAGGGATAAATGAATCACTTCGCAAATCTGGCACTTTTGCAATTATATCTAATGAAGTCTCTCTAGAAAAAACACCCTCTTCTTTCAATCCAGAAAGAGTTTTAGCAGGAGGAAGAGCAGAAAATCTGATCTTTCCCTACTTCATACAACTGTGAAGACATTTTGCCGTATGATTTGCATTAGAATGTAGATACAAATCTTTAAAGCAGGCAAAACTTGGGTTCTATTACAGATTGAAAACTCTTATCTGTTCTTAAGCTTGTGCACAATTTGGGGAGATTCATATGACAAAGAAAGAGGATATATACCTTTCACCTATGAATGAAATGAAACACCTCCTGCAACACTGAAGTTAGCCCATAAGCAGGAAAACAGAGAACTTTTTGATAAATTAAAGACAGTTTGGAGATAAACAGGAAAATATGCAGAGACAAGAAAGACTTGTGGCTAGTAAGAAAACTTTTGGTGTTATGAAAAAATTCAGTTCAAAATGGTAAGTTAAAACTTCTTTGTTTAGATTTCAAATTCATAAAGTAATATCCAAATCACTGTTTTACTGAAAAAAAAATAATTCATTATTTTCAGTTGTGTTTAAGTCATTATTAAAACGTGTTGCGGCATAAAAGTGTAGATTTGTTTCCAACACAACAGAGAAATGTCTCAGAGATTTCAGAAGTAACTCTCCTTTCTCTGCTATCACAATGTGGGGCAGGAGCTTCATTGAACTTTCCCTTACGGTGAAGAGAGGAAAAGTAAACAAGTACAGAGGCAAGGAAAAAGTTCAGGAATGTGACAGTGACACTGAAAATGACAATTCATCTGGATACATACATTTGTCTGGAAAAAAAACATCTAGCAAAAAATTGCATTAATAATAAAATTATGTCAAGGACTTCTAAGGCAGAAGAACAATTAATTAGGTAAATAACATGCACCAAATCCTAACTTAATAAGAAATTGATTTTTTCTTTTAATAATCATGTTAATTCATGTTTTCTGATGAAGAAGAAATTCAAGAGGCCCTCAGAATTATTCATCAATGAGAAAACAGAAGACGTGTGAAGTTGGCAAAAAACCATTTCATGAAGTATTAAAGTGTAGCCGTTCTCCTAACCAACCTGGCAGAAAGCCCCATTACTTGATATACTTGCAGCTCAGCTTTCACAAAATTCCCAGACCTGATCTGAGAAGCAAAGCCATTAGACTTTCTGATGTGCCTCTCTGCCAGCATAAGGATTTACCTTTAAAAATTACTCATACATTTGGCCTTTCAACTTCTCAACTAAAAGTGAGGTGACCTGTAATATATAGTTTGTTCTGGCTGATGTTTTTTTACCTGATATGAAATTAAGGAGTTCACTTTCCAACATCTCTTTCATATTTCTGAAAACTCTATTGCTCGTTACCAAGCATCCCATAACTGTGTTTCTAACAAAGATTACACTGATCTTTCTGTCCAGCTACATGTCCTGCAGGGTTGTTCTGTGGTCTTCCGATCAGTAAAAATGTAATAACATTTTCACATAGTCAATATTTAATTCTGTAAATGCAACTGGTAGTTGTAATCTAGGTTATTAACCATACAGTGATTTATGATGGAGGGCAGAGAGTGGAGGGGTGCAGAGCACTAGGAAGGTCCTCTGGTGACAATAAAAATGTTATAAATTTCATAGCTCTGCCTGAGAAATGTATTTATATCCTATATTAAGAATAGCTTTTTATAAATTTTAATGATCCATGTTATTAATGGTGCTGTCATCATTACTGCCTGTGCAAGACTGCAGTCTTTTTTTTCCCCTCTTATACTTTTCCATCAGCTGAAGGTCTTATATTTTTAAAAAGCTCTTATTAGCAGTTTGCCAAAAAATCTTTAGGAGTTATAAGTCTATCTTTGTTTCATTGGACTGCAAAGACTGCAAGGAGTAGTCTGCATAAATTTTTATGGTCAAGGCAAAAGTTGGGCTAATTGGACAGAAAACAATTGCTTCCCTATCATGTTTACAAAGCCTAAGTCAATACATAGGAATAAAACTAGCACCATATCAAAAAGGAATTTATACATTAAAGTTGTTCTTAAATAGTGTAACATACAGCTTTGGGAAGCTAGAAGATAGACAGTTATATATCAAAGATCCAATATAAATATGTATGGTGCCATGGACTCCATATACAGTGAAAGAGTCAGCAGTCATGTTTACAAACAACAACAACAACAACAAACAAACAAAAACCACGTATTTTTATTTAGTTTACATTATTTTTAGGAAACCCTGTCACATTTGGCCTAGTTTGCCAAGGGAAGATAGTCTGCCACTCTGCTATTCGAACAACTTTCCTGTTTATCTGATGTTCACAAAAGAATATTAGAAATGCAAAAAGCAGTTTTGAAACTGATCAAAAGACAAAAGGAAGAGAAAACTGAAGGAGCACCATTTCAGCTCTGAGCATTCCTCACTAGTCACCTTTAAAAGCAGAAGCAAAATCCTGCAGCAGACACCTGTTTTATTTCTCTCAGGGATGGATACAGTTTTTTTAAGACTGTCAGAAGTCAGATGATAGCCAGTATCCCTCCCACTGGAGGAAAACAGCACAATAGAAATGGTACACAGGCATCTGATCTGTGGGCAAGGATGGAAGGGATGATGTTCTGGAAGATGTGTTCAGTAGGGAAGAAACACATTCGTACGGGATTGTGTATCAATGTCATGTATGCCCCCTTACTTACAAGCACAGGCATTTTTATCATAAAGATGTAAAAATAAACCAGGCATATAGGCTATCAGGCACTCTGATGCTTAGGTGATGGCAGCTGCACAGTTCAACTAGACATATTAAAGAAGATACATGAGTTGAAGCAAGGTCCCATGGAATCATATGCCTGCTATTTAGTTTTAAAATATTCAGCAAAATAAAACAATAATAAACACTATCACTTCTCAAGAAGGCAATTTAAAGATCTTATAAATCTCTAGGTAAATGTTATTTGCCCGCTATTTTATGGGTATTAATATCAATCATGATATTTTCAAATATTAATATCGATCTTGCAAGTGAGACATTTTTCACAATTATTCTTCTTTGAAAAGAACTAATTTTCATTTTTGTGTCCTTTATTTTGGTTTCATGTCAATACAGAAAATGTGATTTTTCACTTTGTCTTTTATCTATTTATCTTATTTCTGGGATATAAAATATGAATATTTATATTGTTAGTTAGTAAAGAAAACATTACATTTCAAATAGCGCACGTCACATTTCCAGCTCAACTTGAACTTTTTTTTCACCTTTGTACATATGAGCTATAATTTCCATATATTCCTTTCTTACTGTATTTCTGTCTTATGTTGGCTTCAAGTCTTAGATGCTCAAAGTCTATCTTGAGATGTGCCCTGATCAGAAAATGTAAGTGGCATCAACACAAATTCAAAGGATGAGTAAAAAGTGGACATTTAGACAAAGTGATTTCAATGAAGAGAGAAAATAAATTATTGAATTTAAAGACCAGAATGGTAAAGCATCACTAGACTGATGCAAACAAAGTCCCATTATCCAGAATCCTAGGAGAGTATTAGAGTATTTGGCTTATTCCAAATTTGCTTTCATAAGAGAGGAATTTTCTGTTCCATTCCTAATCTGAGGAAAAACATCCTCTCTAGTGCTAAAAGAAAATTCCATCTTCCTGCAGCCTGGTTCTCTTCCCTTCTTAAGCAAACTATGCCATACTACATTCTTCTAAGCTCTTTGCTGTCTAAGCAAATTATTTAAAATAAAAAATGCATTTTCATTCACCTGAAACTCCTCTTAATGAAATCAGCTATTAAGCCAAAAGAACAAAAAGGGTAATTAATTTTTAATATAGACTTCTCTAGGATTTTTTTTTTGTAGCAAATAGAACCTGGTCAATACTTAACATAACTCTTATCTCAGTTTTCAATAATCATTTTATAGCAATATAGTAGAAAAGTTGAACAGTATTTTGGGGACATTGAATAACACTGATAGTTAAGGACTGCTCAGCTTTTAGTATCTGTCTCAGGAAAATGAAGTAAGAGAGAGACACTAAGTCATTAAAGAATAAGACTATTGGAATACTATTCTAAATTAAACATTTTATTAAAAGTTTCCCTAAAACTCCATTACTGGGAAATTCATTGGTTCATAAGCAAAGCAAACAGAATTTGGCATCCGTCTGGCCTAAGAGGGAGAAAAAAAAAAAAAAGAAAAAAAAATTTAAAAAAAAAGGTTTTGTTCATCATGATAAACTGCTTTTTTAACATAACAATATGTAATTTAAGAATCCTATGTAGTTTTTTTTTTTTGATTCATGAATGAAAAAAAACTTTTATTCAAGGTGATTACAAAGTATTCTATTGATTTAAGTACTAGGTATTTACTTTAACTTTCCTTTAAATGACTACAAAAAATGAGATTTCCCCCCAGCTAACAGCATGATTTAAAAATGTAAATGTACAGTTCCAGGACATTTGTACTTGCTCATAGAGGCTACTATCTTATTTTATGCGGGAAGCAGGCAGGGAACCAATATCATAGAAGAAAAAGTGATGTGCTAGTGGCATTTATCCTGAGATCAGAAAGCAAAGCAAGGAAGGAGCAATGATACAACAAAGCAAACATCTTGGCGGCAACAGTTTGTTCCACTTGATTTCTTGTATTTTAGTTAACTTAAAATATTACAGAAAATGTGATACTGATTGGTATACATTTGTATACTGGGGGAGGGGGAGTCAGATAGAAAGGTGGTTTTTCAGTAGTAACATCCAGTGAAAATATCCTAGAGAAAAAGCATGAAAATGTAGGGGGAAAAAAAAAAAAAAATGAAGCAAACATCATTGTAATTCCAGAAGCCCTCTTTGAAAGTTTCCAGCAGCATTTTACAAAATAAACCTAGATGCACTCGTCGCCTCATGAAGAGGCAGAAGGCTTCCTACTCAATAGATAGAGAAAGTTAAGAAGCAAAAACTGTCATCAGCAAAAGCTGGCTTGTTTACTGGGAACCTGGTGAAAGTGCATAGTGGGAAGAAGCATCAATGAGAGTGGGACATGAGCTCATTTAAGAAGGAGTTTTCTGGAAAATAGGTGACGCTGCTACTCAAAACCTTCTACTCCCAGCCAGCCCTTACTCACAAAGTGTAACTGTCGGAGGAGGTAGGTGCCACCCTCTCATGTAACAGCCTTTTGGTTACAATAGCAGTTCCAAAACACACAGGTCCACTGTAAACTGTGTTTCTAGGTGACCACTGCATTCCTTATCAAATCTGAATTTAAAAGGCTCTAACTGACTTGATACAGAGCCACACTGTGCTCTTGTAGTTGGCTAGTGACCAAAGATCCACATTTGAAGATCCTCTAGGAGAGAGTTCATGCAGGCAGTACCAAACTTCCAGTATATGGGAGGATTGAAATCTGCCCCTTCCCTCTCCCAGGGTGTTATTGTAACCACCAGGTGTCCTGGTTCCAGTTAGGACAGAGTTAATTTTCCTCCTAGTAGCTGGTAGGGTGCTGTGTTTTGGATTAGGATGAGAAGAGCGCTGATAACATGCTTATGTTTTAATTGTTGCAGAGCAGCGTTTACACCAGGCCAAGGACTTTTCGGCTTCTCGCTCTGTCCTGCCAGCGAGCAGGCTGGGGGTGCAGCAGGAGCTGGGAGGGGACAGACCCAGGACAGCTGACCCAAACTGGCCAAAGGGGTATTCCATACCATTTGACGTCATGCTAAACAATATATCGGGGTGGCTGGCCGGGGTGGGGGAGCTGGCTGCTCAGGGATAGGCTGGGCATCGGTCAGCGGGTGGTGAGCAATTGCATTGTGCATCACTTGTTTCATACACATTATTATTACTAATACTATTATCATTATCACTATTATTATTATTATTGTTGTTATTATATTCCTGTCTTAATAAACTGTCTTTATCTCAACTCACCGGCTTCACTTTCCCGTTTCTCTCCCCCATCCCAGAGAGGGAGGGGGGAGGGTGAGCGAACGGCTGTGTGGTGTTTAGTTGCCAGCCGGGTTAAACCACAACACCAGGTCATACCATATTCCTGGACACGGTATGGTATAGGGTTTCTCTGTATTCCGTACCCTATCGATTCCTCTTTTCCCAAAGAACATAAGATTTTCTGCCTCTTCTACTGATTCCAGAAAAATACTTTTTATTTCCTTACTTATTTATGTTTCTGTTCTACTACAGAACCTGAAACAGTGAGGAATAAGACTTCTTTTCTACTCTTGCAGCAGAATGCTGTCTAGCAGGTATTTTGGAGGCATTAAGGCAAAATGATTGATTTAAATCAGAAGCCTCAGTGAATTATTGCCATAGCTCTCACCCTTGCAGCCCTCCATGTCCTATCCTTCCCTGCCCTCCAGTATATTTTAAACTCTCTACCCTTCAGTCTTCTTTTCTTACTTTTTTTCTTCTTATTCCTCCTACTATTTCCCAGCACAGTAACTATCCTAACAGAAGTGGAAACAACAGGCTCTTCACATTTGTCAAATGACTCTATCTGCTTTGTCATTCTAGATAACAACTATTTGCAAATAATATGCCTATTTTTTGTTAAGAGAGCAGTTACCCTATTTGGGGTACTGCCACAAACAAAATCATTATCATCAACTTTTTGAAAGAATTGTATAGATATATATTTAAATATGTCCATGTACATACATATATTTTCAAGTCCCAAAGTCCCTTTCTATATTTATGTGAAAGAAAACCTGGGGTGACTTCCAGAAACTGCACAAGAAGTAGATGAAGAAAGCCAGATCCCACACTGGCCAGTGAAAAAGAGCAGCCAAAAATCCTCATTCTCCCATTAGAATGATGGAGAAGTTTCAAGACAAACTAAAACTAGAATCATATACTCTTAGAATGACAGAATATCCAAGTTGGAAGGGACCCACAAGGATCATCGAGTTCAACTCCTGGGTTCCCAGAGGACCACCCAAAACCAAAAATAAATAAATAAAAATCAGCTCATGTGTCTGAGAGTGTTGTCCAAACACTTTTGGAACTCTGGCAGGCTCGGTGCCATAACCACTTCCCTGGTGAGCCTGTGTCAGTGCCCGACCACTCTCTGGGTGAAAAACCTTTTCCTGATATCCTGCCTGAACCTCCCCTGTCACAGCTTCAAGCCGTTACCTCGGGTCCTATCACTAGTCACCAGAGAGAAGAGATCAGTGCCTATCCCTCCGTTCCTCCCGTGATGAAGTTGTAGCCTGCAATGAGGTCTCCCTTCAGTCTCCTCTTCTCCAGGCTGAACAAACCAAGGGACTTCAGCTGCTCCTTATATGTCTCCCCCTTTACCATCTTTGTTGCCTTCCTTTGGACCCTCTGTAACAGTTTTATATCTTTCTTATACTGTGGTGCCCAGAACTACACATAGTACTCGAGGTGAGGCCACACCAGTGCAGAGTGGGACGATCACTTCCCTCAACTGACTGGAGATGCTGTGCTTAATGAACCCCAGGATACGGTTGGCCCTCCTGTCTGCTAAGGCACACTGCTGGCTCGTGTTCAGTTTGCTGTCAATCAGAACCCTCAGATCCTTTTCTGCAGAACTGCTCTCCAGCATCTCATCACCCAGTCTGTACATATAACCAGGGTTGCCCCTTCCCAGGTTCAGAATCTGGTACTTGCTATTGTTAAACTTCATATTGGTGATTACCCAGCTCTCTAATTTGTCCAGATCTCTCTGCAAGGCCTCGCTGCCCTCAACGGAGTCAACAGCTCCACCCAATTTGATATCATCCACAAACTTGTTCAAAAAACCTTCAAGTCCTTCATCCAAATTGTTTATGAAAACATTGAAGAGGACTGGTCCTAAAATGGAGTCCTGGGGAACCCCACTAATGACAGGTCACCAGCCTGATGTAGGCCTCTGGGTCTGACCCATCAGCCAATTTTTCACCCATTTTACTATGCTTTTATCTAACTATCTTCTGGTCATTTTGTCCAGAAGGATACTATGAGAGACAGTATCGAAAGCTTTACTGAAATCCAGAAAGATTACATTGACTGGCTTCTTTTTGTCAACTAGCTGGGTGATCTTGTAAAAGGAAATTAAATTTTTTAGACATGACCTTCCCCTAGTGAACCCATGTTGGCTCTGACCAATGACTGCACTGTCCTTTAGGTGTTTTTCAATAACCCCCAGCATAATCTTCTCCATAATTTTACCACGTACTGAAGTAATACTGACAGGCCTGTAATTGCCAGGATATTCTTTTTAGCCCTTCTTGAAAACTGCGACCACATTTTCCAGCTTCCAGTCAGCTGGGACCCTTCTGGATTCCCAAGACCATTGAAAAATAATTGAGAAAGGTCCCACGATGACATCAGCCAGATCAGTCAATTACACTGAACTACTTACTCATACATGCTAAGGGCTGGAGTGAATAAGTACTTTTTATTGTTAATTTAATGGTTTGGAGGTTTTGTTTTCCTTTAAATAAGTAACTTGAAAGAATAGTGAAAATGACAAATAAGAGAAAGAACTGACTGTATTAAAGAAAGAAGAGAAAAAGTCAGCCTGACCACAAAAACCTTGTGGTCCAGAAGGACCCAATAGAATCCTGTGACACATCTCCCTTTCACTTTGGTGGAAACACTAGTAATATTACAAGCAACAAGAAAAGGAAACGTTTCTAAAACAACCAGTGGAAAAACAAGCACATCTTCTGTGTGTTCCACCTACAGTCATCTATCTCCTTCTCTGCATTCCTTACTGAAATCCTTTTAAGTTCCAATTCTGCAAATACATGTTTAACATTATACACCTACTGAGATCCTCTGGACTCTCAAATACTACATTTTCAGAGAAATTAAATTACTCATAGTAAAAGCAAGATCAGGACTTGCAACTACAAACTCTTCAAAGCAGAAATCTCTTTAATAGCATCCCAGCCCTTAAAAATTTGTACTGACTTGTAGAGCAAGAGTAGGATAACTCCCTTGAATTTCATTCCTACTTCGTACTTTGTCCTAAGATGTATTTTATAAATAAAATAGCAATGACCAAAAAAAAAAAAAAAAAAGAAAAAACAGACATTTTTGGAGTGCTTAGCATGTCTTCTCTAAATACCACTCTGTCAAGCTTCCGAGTGCATCATTTAAGACAAACTGACTATTTATGTACTGCTTCACACCCATGTCATGCCCAAGCAGTAGAGTTTGGAGACAGAATGACTGCTGTAGAGATGTGACAGGCAACCCTTCCTTCTAAAGCGACAGACCCAGAACAAATCAAAAAGTAATAGAGCACAATGACTGGTGTCATTTCATTTCTCTTGAATGTTCATCCAGAATTAAACAGTTACTGTATAGTTTTGTGTAGGAATTGATCAACACGTTGGCAATCCTGCAGTTCATCATTCAGTTGAGTATGCTACAGTTCAAGTGAAAAGTATCCCAGGAATTCCTGCATTAATTTTAATGGAAGAGCAGGAAAATGCAAAATACCCCCATTAAAAGTCAAAATGTCTGTTAAATCTGAGGTTCTTAATTATAACACAGTTTATTACATCTACAAATGAGAACTATAAGAGAATGTTTTTTTGTTATTTCAACATTTCCTATTCCATCTAGTGTGTTTTTTTTTTTCTTTTAAATATTACTTTACTTATCAAATTTGGAGATTTACAAGATACCTAATTGTGTGTTAAATTATATAAAAAATATTGACTAGTCAATACACCAGTTTCATACCTGGCAGTGACCTCATTTAAGTCAAGTCAAACACTGAAAACACACAAGATTACCAGGGCAGGTGTGCGTGAATTATCTATTGATTCTTAACTTTTTTTAGTGAAGAGACCTCATTGTGACTTATTTCAAAAAAAGAATGAACACAGCCTTGTTATAATCATAAAACAAGAACCTTCAATCTTTAAATAACCTCAGTTTTTCAGGAAACATAACAGATGTGCAAAAACAGATCTTAAAAACTGAGTTGTTTTTTTTCTTGATTAATTTTTCTCTTTATGACATAAATATACTATTGTCTTATCATTCAAAAGATATATGTTGTCTTTTTAAAGTCTAATCAACTTTCTTTTATTATTATATAGAGAACCTAAAGCTTAAAACAACACGCTTATTCTTGTATATAGAAAAAGAACTGGGCTTTGATTCTGCAAATCTGTAGGTAGTGCTACTGTGGAGGAATAAAATCACTAAAGGTAAAATCACCTAAAGGTGCACAAGTCCATGGGATCTGATGAGATACATCTACAGATATGAGGAAACTGGCAAATGTAGTTGCTAAGCAATCGTATTTGAGAAGTTGTGGCAGTCTGGTGAAGTTACCACTGACTGGAAGAGGGGAAATATAACCCCAATTTATAAGAAGAGAAAAAAGGAAGACCAGGGGAACTACAGGCCAGTCAGTCTCATCTCTGTGCCTGGCAAGATCATGGAGTAGATCCTTCTGGAAACTATGCTTAGGCTTATGGAAAATAAGGAGGTGATTGGTGACAGCCAACATGGTAAATCTGTTCTTCACTAAGGGCAGATCATGCCTGACAAATCTGGTGGCCTTCTCTGACGGGGTTACAGCATTGGTGGGTAGGGGAAGAGCATCATCTACCTTAACTTGTGCAAAGCATTTGACACTGTCCCCACTGATATCCTTGTCTCTAAATTGGAGAGACATGGATTTAATGAATGGATGACACAGTGGATAACAAATTGGCTAGATGGTCACACTTAAACAGTTGCAGTCAATGGCTCAGTGTCTAAGTGGAGATCATTAACGAGTGGTGATCTTCAGGGGTCAGTATTGAGACCAGCACTGTTTAACATCTTTGTCAGTGATATGGACAGTGAGATTGAGAGCACCTTCATCAAGTTTGCTGAAGACAACAAACTGTGTTGCAGTTGACAAGCTGGAAGGAAAAGATGCAATCCTGAGGGACCTGGACAAGCTTGAGAGGTGGACCCGTGAGAACCTCATGAAGTTCAACAAGGCCACGTGCAAGGTTCTGCACCTGGGTTGGGTTAATCCCAAACACAAATAAAGGCTGGGTAGAGAATGGATTGAGAGCAGCCCTGAGGAGAATGACCTGGGGGGGTTGGTTGATGAGAAGCTCAATGTAAGCCAGCAATGTGTACTTGAAGCCCAGAAACGCAACTATATCCTGGGTTGCATCAAAAGAAGCGTGGCCAACAGTTCAAGGGAGGTGATTCTCCCTCTCTACTCTGCTCTCATGAGACCCCACCTGGAGTATTGTGTTCAGCTCTGGGGTGCCCAGCACAAGAAAGACATGGAAGTATTATCCAGAGGAAAGCCACAAAGATGATCATAGAGCTGGTGTACCTCTCCTATGAATACAGGCTGAGAGACCTGGGGTTGCTCATCTCGAAGAAAAGAAGGCTCCAGGGAGACCTTATAGTGGCCTTCCAGTACCCAAATGGGCCTAGAGGAAAGCTGGGGAGGGACCCTTTTTCAGAGAGTGTAGGGGTAGAACAAAGAGTAATAGTTTTAAACTTAAAATAAATAAATAAATAAATAAGTAGAATTAGACTAGCTATAAGGAAGAAATTCTTTATTCAGAGGTAGGTGAGGCACTGGACCAGGTTGCCCAGAGAAGCTGTGGATGCCCCATCCCTGGAAGTGTTTAAGGCCAGGTTGAATGGGCCTTTGAACAACCTGGTCTAGTGGCTGGTGTCCCTGTCCATGGCAGGAAGATTGGAATTAGATAATCTTTAAGGTCCCTTCCAACCCATTTAGACTCAAGTGAAACTTGCATTGACCTTAAACTTTGCAGTAAGTAAATATGGAATCTGATTCAGCTCTCACAGCAGAGTAAGGTGGGATATATTCTTTAAAGTCAAGGGATTTGTGTGATTGGAATCTAACATAAAGGAGAAAAGAATCTGTAATGCAGAGTCTAAAATGAAATGCTTCATAAATTTCTGAGAATGGGCTCCAAGATGTATTCTTTTGACTATACTGAATACATAAAACAATAAACACATATACATATTGCTACATCATTCATCCAAATGTCAGCATCCTTACAGTGTTGTAGAAAAGCTTGGGGTTTCGTGGGACCATTGCAGGTTTACTTTCTGCTCTTCCTAGAAAGGCTCACCCAAACATGACCTCTGGAAACATACATTTGCATAGACGGTACAAAGCTCACGCACTCATCAGCTTATCCTCACTAAGCATCCTTCAGCTTCTCAAGATTCCTACACAGAAGTTTGAGCAAATATAATGCTTACAGAGCAATTATTCACATTTCATTTCAGACAAAAATGACAGTCTTGTGGGAGCAGAAGTTAGAAGGCACTCATACCTGGTCAAAGTAAGAAAGGTATGTGCACGGAGCACACAGAGAGAAGCATTGATCTGGGACTCCTGGCTCAGAGTTTGTTCATGGGTTAAGGGCTCAGACTGCAAGGCAAGATCAGGCTGTAAGCTAGCATTTTTATGTAGCAAGTGCCAAATAAAACTGCTTTTTGAAAGGGATACTGTTATTTTTTTTCACCTTCTTGTTGTCATTGTTGTTGAAAACAGACATTTTTAAGCCTCATTTGTGGGCAAACTATCCCTAGTTATATAGATCATATCTATTGCAAAATGAGTCAGACATAGACACATCAGCTTTGTTGATATGATTTTGCTATAAAATAGTTTCAGATCTCAGAGGCAGGTCTACAGTCAGAGTCAGTCAGTTCATGGGTAGAAGGACAGAGTTTCCTTCCCCAGGCGCAGAATGATGTGATAGTGGGATTTGGCAGTCCTTACCTGAATCACTACTAAACCAGTCTGCCAAGATACTTTTCAGGAAAGTTTCTCAGTATGCAGTATACATCATAGAACTTGTCTGGTTTTTACTTTTTTTGGTTATGGTTTTTATTTTTTTTTTCTGTGATTTTTTTTTTTTTACATGAACAGAAACATTCACCCTCATGTCCTGTACAAGTTTTCCATTGTCATGGATGTATTTTTTCTACCCAGTTTATATATATCCACAAGCAGTCATCTTGGAAGTGCTTAGCATCCATGGTTCCACTCTTTTAGACACGTATAGTGTGGATACCTCTCCTGTACTAACAGCCAGCACGTGTGCAGATCATGTCTTCACTTCTTTTGTCAGCCTCCCATAAGTGCAGTTACACACAGCCCCTCTGGAAAAGATTCATTGCATTCATTGCAGAACAGGTTTGCAACGCTATCCATGAGTTTTGTTTACACATAAGGAGGCACGCTCTTTACACAAACAGCAGAACTGTGAAGGATAATCAGCTCTGCCATATTAAGAGATTCCGAACTTATCTTGAAAGCCAAACTTATTTTTCTAGATTGATATCTCAGTGTATGTTTTTTACAATGGAGCTTCTCCTGTAGAGTAACAACTCCTATTGCCATGGGAACCCAACAGCTTTTGAAAACCTTGTGCTAGATTGGCTACAACAGGGAAGCTATTGACTGCAAAAGCAGCTCTGCTTCAGAGCAAAGAATATGAATAAAATGTAGCAGTGATTTTTTTTTTTTCATTCTTTGTGCCTCTCTTTTAGACTTTACTTGTTTCTGCAACTGTTCTGTTACAGTAGTTGCAGGAATGCCTGAATGACAACTAGCGTATGAGCAGCAGGAAGACAAGTCATTATTTATGAACCCTGGGTTTATACCTGTCATTAGTAGAGTCCCTGGGTGATTATGTGAATGTTTTATAATATCCACAAAATGAGCGAGCCATTTATTATTATTATTTGCATGTATAATCAAACCAATAGTGAATACAACCAGGTAACATTTAAATAATAGGTCCTGCCTATTAAATAAGAAACAATGAGAATAATCAATATACTTGTTAGAAGATGCTGTCTAGACAATTATGGTATTTGCTCCCTGGCAGAGCAAGTCTAAGGGAAGCAAGTTTAAGGGAAGAGCAAATTTAAGGGAAAATAAATAAGTAAATAAATAAATAAGGTTTGGAAACTGCTGTCTTTTATGTTCTTTATAGGTATGTCTAAAGCTTAGGGAATAATTTACCAGATCTCTGGCACTGCAAGTGCAATTCTTTACTTGCTTTTCCAGTACCACATCAACAATATAGTTCATCAAAGTATATGAGTAAACAAAGAAGCATATAACCTACCATCATTGCTAGGTTATATGACAGAAATCATCTTTATTGATTGGAAAGACCTGGCTAAAAAAGAAAGCTAAAAAAGGGCGACATTTCGAAGATAGGTTTAAACCAAGCAAACATCTCTGAAAAACACCAGAGCCTGACTCTGACACTCATACTAAATTCTTATTCTTATATAACATCTTAGCCACTTCTGACAAGAATTTAACAGAAGAATATAAAAACTGGTGTACTAGGTGGGACCACAGGGACAAATTGTATCCCATCTCCCATGAGGACAAGAAACAGATGCCTAAGTACAATAGAATGGCAACTGCACAGTGGTAATTCCCTCAAATACTCAGTGGTAATAATACTCAGTGGTAATAATACACAGTGTTAATTCCCTCAAATCCTAGCTTTGAACAGTTTGCTATGTAAGATCCTTCTGAGCCAGAGATAGTATCCCCGTACTTAGCAAACTTAATGGATTTATTTTTCATTTTCATTCTATTTTTCATTCTTTTTAGTTCACTCATCTATTTGCTTCTTGAATTCTTGTAAATATTTTATGACTAATAACATCCTCAGGTTCCTTGGATTAAATATATGTTGTGAAAATAACATGGACATTTGCATTTATTTATATATATATATATATATTAAGTGGTCCCAAGCCATTTTAAACCAACTGCCCCTAGATCTAGTATTGGAAGAAAAATCAAACACCCAAAACTTATTCACCTACTTCAGGGTTTCATAGATGTCTGTTATATCCTCCTTCAGAGCTCCTTTTCTCTTTGCTGAAGATTCCTACCAAATAAAGATGCTCTGTTTGAAGAACCACTTAATGAATTTGATCAGCCTTGTCCTTTTCTCAACTTTTTTCCATATTATAATTTCTTATTTTTTTTATTATTTTTTTCTTAATGAAGAGGGGTGACACACATTGTTCACAGTGTTCAAGATGTAGGGCAGTACAGTATTTACAAAATGGTGTAATAATGTTTTGTGTTTTACCTTGTGCTCTCTTTCTGATAAGTCCCAACATTCGATAAGGACTCATTGCACTACTGAGCACTGAGCAGACATTTCACAGAGCTATGTCTTAAGTCCAAAATTTCCTGGAGTGGTAGTGATTAGCTCACAGCTGACTATTTACCAGTGTATTTACCATTAGGAATTTACATACCCATAAAACTTCCCTGAGAACGGAGCAAGGGTGATAACGTTATCACAAACCATTCTTTCTACATCACTTAGATTTTCCTGATGGTTTCTAGAGTATACCCACATTTATTTCATTCGTTCATGTCATAAGCTTATCTTCAGAAATCTGCTCCATTTATCCCTAATGCATTTTGGAACTGTCTTTGGTTTGTAGGGGTGGGAGAGCTGTGTAGCTCATTATCACGGTTTTGACTGGAATAGAGTTAATTTCCTTTGTAGAGGCTCACACAACGCTGTGTTTTGGATTTTTGATGAACATAGTGGTGATAAGACTTGGTATGCCTCAAACAGGTGAGAGGGCCAGACTAAAATGCCAAGGAATACTTGGATACCCCTCTTAGTTCCTTTCCTCACCTCATCTGAACTAGGATCTTGATAATTTTTCTCTTGAAGGGAGTCTGTCTGGTGTCATCAGAACTAAGCAACATGCAAGTCTGTGGTAAGGACTTCCAAGAAGAGACCAGGAAGACAGACTTTTCAGGACCAGGAGGCTGGAGATGAAATTTAGAACTGAGAGATCCTTTCTAAAAGCACCAACCCCAAGATGCAAGATGCACATTATTTATCAACCCACATTATCAGGAACATCCTAATCCCGTTAGCTGTTGTCCATCATTTACCCTTTCATTCTTTACTTGCAGTGTCTGTAAACAAAGAAGAGACACTTCCAGCTCATCTCAAGACAATGCCACAGAAGTCCAGAACCACCCAGAAGCCAAACCTGCAACACCGCTATTCCCAAGTATCAAAGCTAGGCTGGAGAAGTGAACTGTGAGCATTTTTCCAATTATGTCCATGTACAGCCAGAAAGATACTAAGCAACCTGCGACTGTGTTAATAATGCCACCCTGTCAAGGCTATCATTGAGAAAGTCAGCAAAAAGGGCCCAACTGGTCCAGCTCCCTCATGCAGTGATGTTTATGGCATGGACAGAGACATTTTTAATGTCAGCCAAGTGCCAAGTTTGCTTCTGTGTCTTGGCCAGCTTCCTGAAAGACAATTTCTCAGACAAAACTTCTGACCTTGAGAAGCCAAGCTTACAACAAGAACACTAGATTGAACACCTAATTCTTCAAGGACAGTCAGCTTTGCAATATCTGGGAGACATAGAGATTCCACAATCTTATACATCACAGGGATAGTTGTGGAGCCTAAGAATCCCTGATGCTATTTAAATTTTATGTTTTTTGTTTGTTTTATTTTTGTTTGTTTGGTTTTGTTTTGTTTTTAAAATTCTTTTGCTGCTGATGGCATTTCTTCCAGTACAGATGCACATATGCAGTCAGGTCAGCATCTGTTTATACTGGGAAAGGAGAACCGTATATCTGAGTAGTCACCTCAAGACACCCTGTAGCGTAGATTACAGTGTGAATGAGAGGTACAGGTGAACATGCATTAGAAATGTTGACTGAGCCTCAGATAAGTGATTACCTATCTGCAATGACTAAGCAAATTTGAATTGTTTGGCAATATTAGTCATGGTGACCAGTGCTGGAGCAGGAACTTCAGTGGTGTAAGTACTTCGTATATGAGTGTAACTTTGGAAGAGGAGGGCAATGATGTAGAAGGACTGTTTCTTCCAGCAGCTTTTTGCTTCTCATGATGTGTGGCTGCAGTCCACATCTGCTTCAGCCAGCTGCATACAACTTTCCAAGCAAGAGTGTCCTAGGACCTCTTCATCGTACTTCTACTTTGCTGCTGTTGAGGCAGCCAAGTGATGTCCAAGAAGGTATGCATTCTTTTCTGGATCTAGAGAAGTGCAGTGAAAAGCATAATCTGAGCTTAATCCAACCTAAATCTCTATTTCCATGTCTGTCAGGAGATCTCATCTTTAAAATGGGTACTAAAAGACTTAAAATTATTCTGATCATGTCTCTGCTCCATAAAAACAAACAAACAAACAAACCATTCCCCACATGCATTTAAACAAGATGAGCTTTTCAGGTAGTGGGTAAAACCATGGCCTCCTGGAAATCAACAGTTGTCTTAATAAGCATTATAAGATTTCATCTCTGTAGTGTTCTGACAAGTGGAAAACAAACTCACTGAAATTCAGACTTTAAAAAACAGTTAGGGAAGTAGTAGCAGCCTACTGAAAGGAGAATAGTCTTCTCCATTGTCAAAAGGAGGGTTTTTAACCATTTTTGCATTAGTCCAGAAAGGTCTTCATGAAAAGAAATGAACTTAACTTTGAGTGAGAATGAAATATCCCTTAATCTTATTTAGTCTTATAGAAACTTCTACAAGCATATCTTACATCAGACATTATAAAATTGTACACCATGGAGCAGAAGCACTCATCAGGAAACATCCCATGGTTTATGGAGAGGTGGTTCACCACCTACTGCTTCTTCTGCTTTAGAGCTGGTGAGGTGGATTTCAAGAAGCTGAGAAATAATGGGATGTTTTTCTTAACGTAAGAAAACTGTGAAAGAAATCTCTGAAAATTCTACAAAGGAGAAGTCTGTAAAACTAATTCTTGAGCAGCTAAAGTGATTTATAAAATAGTCTAAGAATACTTATAGAAAAAAATATATATTTTTTTAAAATGTAATACCTGTAAATGGCTTATTTCATTGCAGTAATGTCAAGGAGTCCTTTATATGACTTCATTACCACATAGTCAAGCTTTAAGAATAAATAAAACCTTACCCCATGCTACAATGTAGATATTATTATTTTTTTTTAATTTAATTCATACATTAAAAACATTTTGGCTGTCTTTTTGTCCTTTTCAATAAACAAACAATGCTTTTCTTTTTTAGACAAAAAAATGATTTGTATAAGTTATAAAAGTTATTTGTGTGCAATAATACATAAAGTTTGAAAATACATTATTTTGCCATATCCCTTAATAGTATATAAATGTAAAAATAATTATAAAATCACTATCTTCAGATCTCCTCTTTTTTTAGTTCAAAAAAAAAAAAACAAACTTTTTTTTAGTCACGATACAGAATGGTTTCTTTAGGGATCTAGGATTTTTTTTTTTTTTAAAATAAAATGTTTAGCACTAAATGTCACTTAATATTACATATTCAACAAACATTTATTGTTGTAGTGAAAATTGCAATTCTTTATATATTTTCTTTAATTATATCAACACATGTTATGTAGGTGTGCAGTTATTTGGTTCATTTTTAAACATGGGTATCTCTATTGCAGTACTTCTTTGTGCATAGACTGTACATGCTATTTCTTCCACATGTTTGCTCATTAATCATGGTGACAGCCGATACTTTTCTCACTGACATGAAGTATTCAATTTTTAAAAAAATTTGTTACAGTATCACAGATTTCTAGGTTGGAAGAGACCTCAAGATCATCGAGTCCAACCTCCGACCTAACACTAAGTACTCCACTAAACCATATCCCTAAGCTCTACATCTAAACGTCTTTTAAAGACCTCCAGGGATGGTGACTCAACCACCTCCCTGGGCAGCCCATTCCAATGCTTAATAACCCTTTCGGTAAAGAAGTACTTCCTAACATCCAACCTAAAACTCCCCTGTCGCAACTTTCGCCCATTCCCCCTCGTCCTGTCACCAGGCACGTAGGAGAACAGACCAACCCCCACCTCTTTACAGCCTCCTTTAAGGTAACTGTAGAGAGCGATAAGGTCGCCCCTGAGCCTCCTCTTCTCCAGGCTGAACAAGCCCAGCTCCCTCAGCCGCTCCTCGTAAGACTTGTACTCCAGACCCCTCACCAGCTTGGTCGCCCTTCTCTGGACTCGCTCGAGCACGTCCATGTCCTTCCTGTAGCGAGGGGCCCAAAACTGAACACAGTACTGGAGGTGCGGCCTCACCAGAGCCGAGTACAGGGGCACAATCACTTCCCTAGACCTGCTGGCCACACTGCTTCTTATGCAGGCCAGGATGCTGTTGGCCTTTTTGGCCACCTGGGCACACTGCTGGCTCATATTCAGCCGACTATCAACCAATACTCCCAGGTCCCTCTCGGCCAGGCAGCTTTCCAGCCACTCATCTCCCAGCCTGTAGCTCTGCTTGGGGTTGTTGCGCCCCAGGTGCAGGACCCGGCACTTGGCCTTGTTGAACTTCATACAGTTGACCTCAGCCCATCGCTCCAGCCTATCCAGATCCTCCTGCAGAGCCTTCCTGCCCTCGAGCAGATCGACACACGCACTTAGCTTGGTGTCATCTGCAAACTTACTGAGGGTGCACTGGACGCCCTCATCCAGATCATCGATAAAGATATTAAAGAGGACCGGCCCCAGTACCGAGCCCTGGGGGACACCACTAGTGACCGGCCTCCAACCAGATTTGACTCCATTCACCACAACTCTCTGGGCCCAGCTATCCAGCCAGTTTCTAACCCAGCGAAGCGTACGCCAGTCCAAGCCCCGAGCAGCCAGTTTCTTGAGGAGAATGTTGTGGGGAACTGTGTCAAAAGCCTTACTGAGGTCAAGGTAAACCACATCCACAGCCTTTCCCTCATCCACCAAGCGCGTCACTTGGTCATAGAAGGAGATCAGGTTCGTCAAGCAGGACCTGCCTTTCATAAACCCATGCTGACTGGGCCTGATCGCCTGCTTGCCCTGCAAGTGCCGCGTGATGACCCTCAAGATAATCTGCTCCATGAGCTTTCCTGGCGCTGAGGTCAAACTGACAGGCCTATAGTTCCCCGGGTCTGCCCTGTGGCCCTTCTTATAGATGGGCGTCACATTGGCTAGCCGCCAGTCAACTGGGACCTCCCCCGATAGCCAGGACTGCCGATAAATGATGGTAAGCGGCTCGGCCAGCTCCTCCGCCAGTTCTTTCAGTACCCTCGGGTGCATCCCATCCGGCCCCATCGACTTGCGCACATCCAAGCTCCGTAGCAGGTCGCCAACCATTTCCTCATGGATAGCGAAGGCCACGTCCTGTTCCCCATCCCCTTCCACCAGCTCAAGGCACTGGGTATCCAGAGAACAACCGGTATTGCCGCTAAAGACTGAGGCAAAGGCGGCATTAAGCACCTCAGCCTTTTCCTCATCCTTAGTAACTAGGTTTCCCCTCGCATCCAGTAAAGGATGGAGATTCTCCTTAGTCCTCCGTTTCGCGTTGATATATTTGTAAAAGGATTTTTTGTTGTCTTTAACGGCAGTAGCCAGGTTGAGCTCCAGATGAGCTTTGGCCTTTCTAATTTTCTCCCTGCACAGCCTCGCTACATCCTTGTAGTCCTCCTCAGTGGCCCGCCCTTTTTTCCAAAGATTATAAACCCTCTTTTTTCTGCTAAGCACAAGCCGCAACTCTCTGTTGAGCCAGGCCGGTCTTCTTCCACGCCGGCTCGTCTTTGGACACGTGGGGACGGACCGCTCCTGTGCCATCACGATTTCCTTCTTGAGGAGCGCCCAGCCTTCCTGGACTCCTCTGCCCTTCAGAACCGCCTCCCAAGGGACTCGGCCAACCAGCATCCTGAGCAGCTCAAAGTCAGCCCTCCGGAAGTCCAATACAGCAGTTTTACTGGTCCCCTTCCTGGCCTCGCCAAGAATAGAGAACTCTACCATTTCGTGGTCACTCCGCCCAAGACAGTTTCCGACCACCACATCTCCCACCAGTCCTTCTCTGTTTGTGAAGAGAAGGTCTAGCGGGGCACCACCCCTGGTAGGTTCGCTGACCAGCTGCGTCAGGAAGCTATCTCCCACGCTCTCCAGAAACCTCCTAGACTGCTTTCTCTGTGCCGTGTTGTGTTTCCAGGATATGTCCGGGAAGTTGAAGTCCCCCACGAGGACAAGCGCCGACGATTTTGCAACTTCTGTCAGTTGCCTATAAAACTCCTCATCTGTCTCCTCATCCTGGTTCGGCGGCCTATAACAGACCCCGACCAGGAAGTTAGCCTTGCCGGCCTTCCCGCAGATCCTAACCCACAGGGATTCAACCTTATCATTCCCAGCCTGGAGTTCCACAACATCAACATCAAAAGATTCTCTAATGTAGAGAGCCACGCCACCACCCCCTCTGTGCTGCCTGTCCCTCCTGAAGAGCCGATAGCCAGGCATTGCAGCACTCCAGTCGTGGGAGCGGTCCCACCACGTCTCTGTGATGGCAACCAAGTCGTAGCCTGCCTGCTGCACAATGGCTTCCAGCTCCTCCTGTTTGTTACCCATGCTGCGTGCATTAGTGTAGATGCACTTCAGCTGGGCCATCGCCTTCTTCCCCGGCCTAGTCATTGTTTCCCCCGGCACAGCTCCAACAAGCCTTGTTTGAGCCCCGTCCCCCTTCTTACCTAGTTTAAAGCACTCTCTATGAGTCCCGCCAGCTCCTGGCCTAGGATCCGTTTTCCCCTTGGAGATAGGGACCCGTCTGGGGCCATCAGGCCGGGTGCCGAGTAAAGCTCCCCATGGTGAAAAAAACCAAAATTTTTGTGCTGGCACCAGCCTCTGAGCCACCTATTAACCACGCGAGCTTTCCGTGTCCTCTCCGTGCCTCTCCCTTCCCCCGTAGGGATGGACGAAAACACCACCTGCACTCCCGCTCCCTCCACCAATCGTCCCAGCCCCCTATAGTCCTGTTTGATAGCCTTGAGGCTTCTCTTTTCAACATCGTCACTGCCAGCCTGGACTATCAAAAGCGGGTAATAGTCAGAGGGGCGAACCAGGTTTGGAAGCTTCCTGGTAATGTCTCTGACCCTGGCCCCAGGGAGGCAGCAGACTTCCCTATGTGTGGGGTCAGGCCGACAAATAGGGCCCACCGTTCCCCTGAGGAGGGAGTCGCCCACAACAATCACCCTTCTTTCTTTCTTGGTGGAGGCAGTCCTGAGGCGTGGAGTCAACTTCCTCACCTCAGGCATCCTCCTGGGTAGGCTTCCTACCTCATCCTCACCCGCCGGTCTCTCCAGCTCCAGGGCCTCAAACCTATGGTTCAAGGGCACCTGGGAAGGCAGCACCGGAAGGGGAGGGCATCTCCTGCGAGGTCGAGCAGGGACCTGTCTCCATTCCTCCTCAACTCGCAGGTCCCCTCCCTCTGCCCGATGCCGACAGGGTTTTTTAATTTTTCTTATTTTTTTTTTTGTATTACAAAAGCTTGTGTCGAGGGCTGACTCTCAATAGATCGCAGCGAGGGAGCTGCTCTGCTATGTACGAAACCCCGACCCAGAATCAGGTCGTCTACGAATGATTTAGCACCGGGTGCCCCACGAACGTGCGGTACGCGGCGGGGGGAGGAGGCGGCGCCGCGTCCGGCCGCGCTCCGGCTCCCGACCATGAGCGGCGCTCCGCACCGGCCGCGGCAGCGGCCGGCTATCGCGAGCCCACCGAGGCGCCTCGGCGCTGCGGTATCGCTCCGTTTAGGTGGGATTCTGACTTAGAAGCGTTCACTCATAAGCCCACAGATGGTAGCCTCGCTCCAGTGGCTCCTCAGCCAAGCACATACACCAAATGTCTGAACCTGCGGTTCCTCTCATACTGAGCAGGATTACTAGCGCAACAACACATCATCAGTAGGGTAAAACTAACCTGCCTCATGACGGTCTAAACGTCTCTACATCTAAACGTCTTTTAAAGACCTCCAGGGATGGTGACTCCACCACCTCCCTGGGCAGCCCATTCCAATGCTTAATAACCCTTTCGGTAAAGAAGTACTTCCTAACATCCAACCTAAAACTCCCCTGTCGCAACTTTCGCCCATTCCCCCTCGTCCTGTCACCAGGCACGTAGGAGAACAGACCAACCCCCACCTCTTTACAGCCTCCTTTAAGGTAACTGTAGAGAGCGATAAGGTCGCCCCTGAGCCTCCTCTTCTCCAGGCTGAACAAGCCCAGCTCCCTCAGCCGCTCCTCGTAAGACTTGTTCTCCAGACCCCTCACCAGCTTGGTCGCCCTTCTCTGGACTCGCTCGAGCACGTCCATGTCCTTCCTGTAGCGAGGGGCCTGTTATACAGCTTAATATTGTCATTTATGATATGTGCAAAATAGAAAGAAACTTCACTGAAAAACTAATATGACAAATATTGATACCAATGGTAAACATTTTTCCTCTCACGACAAGTGAAGACCTCTTTGAAAAGTACTAAGGTGTTAAATGAAAAGACTACAGACTTTTTTAAATGTCTCATGGTACTCAGTTTAAGTGATTCTACTCATATATAATCTCCAAATCCTTTAAATGACAGTAGATATCTTAAAGAGTATGAAGAAGTACAAGTTCAGTTCTGAACAAGATAATATATTCACATAGAAAATGAAGAATTAATTTAATCAAATGTACTATGTCTTACCAAAAAAAAAAAAAATAATAATTTGCAATCAAAGGATCAGTTGACATCTAATGAAAGGGGCGAGGCTGTAAACTGTGATCTAGTAAAGACATGCCATCCTTGTGGAACAGGATTGAAAATCATCTCTGAAGGCAGAGAAAATTCAGAGCACCCCAGCTGTACAGCAGGAAACAATCATACAGGATAAACTCTCAGATTAATCCAGTTTAAATTTCACTTTGACAGGATCCTTCATATTAAATGTGTTATGTAGTAGTGTTACATAAGAGGAATGATAAAACATTTGGAGGTAGTGACCTCCTCCAGGGACCTGAAGTGGATAAGAGGAAAAAAAAATATATATATATGAAAAAAAAACAGTTCAGTGAGTTTAAAACAGCAAAAGTAAACTGTCAAAGGAAGCCTCATGGTCAAACTGGAAAAAATCCTAGCTCCTGTATGGAAAGCAGAGAAAGCAAAAGTAGTGTCTTTTCTATTTCAGTCAAACTCTTTTCACACATATATATTTGACCACTTCAGAATTCAGAAAGAATTTTGCTTTCCCAGACTTTTTCTGTGCTAGTGAGACTAGTCAGAATAGTCAAAATAGATTTCCTTGGACACTATAACTAAATTCAAAATGTCATCATCTTTCCAGCTTGTATTTATTTTACAGATATCTTGATGTGTTTCTCTATGAGGACTATTAGAGATGCCTGGGAAATTTACAATCACTTTGCTTTGTACTCCTTTGTCTCTCTGTCTCACCAATAAATTTGCCCTGTTGGAGAAAAGATTACTTTAATGCATTATGACCAAACATGTGCATTGTTAAACAAGTAAAGAATACCACAATACATAGACAGCCTCAGAAAAATGACACACTGGCTTTAGTGACACACTGGCTTAATCATTATCAATTTCTTTTATTTAAGACTAGAGCAACTTATTTGCCTTTTGTGGATAACATGTTGGTTTTTTTGTTTGTTTTTTTCAAAGATTTATACATGTACAGTGAATTTCAATAAAACGCTTGAGAGAGACACAGGTTTCATGTATGTAAAAAAACATGTTATTTAAGTTGCTGAAAGACTTGGAGCAGAATTTTGTCCTTGAATATATAGGTCGCCACTGTTTACTTTAATGGGAGGTACATGCCATATTCCAGTGATCAACCTTGGCATTTGAAGAGAACTCCAGCTAGGAAACCAAATGCTTTTTTTTCTTAGATATACTGCAGTTATTATTGCTGGAAAGATGTAGACAACAGCAAACCATAGAATTAGAAGCTCCTTCAATTTTGTTTTTTTTAGAAGCATAGCTGTTCTATGGCAGGCTTGAAGAAGTCTTCTTAATTCTTCCTAGTGTCAGTCATGTATCAAACTGTCACAGCACCAACTCTTGCACCAAAACCTATCTAAATATCCTGTCTTCTTTTTTCATTCAGGATGATACATTGGCTTTCAGAACCCACCCTTACATTTCTGGGCAACATAGATGCACCATATTGCTCAAATATGAAAAAATAAAAATAAAAAATGAGGCATAAAGTTTATGAAAGTGTCTGAAGTGTAGTTCTGGCTTAATACTGTTTTGTGGTTGGTTTTGGTATAGTTTTGTTTTGTTTTTGTTCTTTGTTGGGGGGGGGGGTTATTTGGTTGTTTTGTTTTGTTTTTAGTGAAAGTCCAAGGTATCTTTCTATTGCTCTAGCCTGGTTATTTTGCCATACAGGTTCTGGTTGCATTCTTCTCTCTTTATTTCATACTGGTTTAAAATGCCTGAAACCAAAGATTTTTGTTTGTTTGTTTATATCAAATTCCACAGTCCATCAAGTTAATATATTAATTTGTCATAGGTCACAGAATATGAATAGTTATGTAGGAGAGTACTAGCAATTCATTTTTGAAGGAGAAAGATTTAATTCCCTAGAGATGATATAGCAGGTGTTTTGCAAGTGAAGGAATACTATCACTTAAATCCTCAAATACTTTCGTCCATTGTTTTCAAAAGTAGAACATGCATTAGCCCATATTAATTCAACCTCTCTGTGACCCACAGCAACATATCACTGTCCTTAATCTTTATAAATGACTTTTGCACTCTTCACCATCAAAAACTTTCTTTTTGCTGATCAATACAAAGTGTATTTGAAAAGAGCATTATCTGCCTTTGAAAAGGCCTTCTGGACAATCAATGGTCTTCAGAAGCAGATGCTGATCAAGCAAGCGTAGGCAACGTTGTAGAAAGCTAGTAAATATTGATCTCAATTCAGAAAAGGAAATTGCCTTGTAGTTGCAGTGTCTGACTTCATTTAGGCTATAAGTTTACTAAACATCTGATTGGCTGGTGTGGCAAACACGATGGTGCATCATCACTGATTAGTGAGCTTGTATGAATAATATGCCTTAAAATTTTTATTTGGTCACAGCATGGCACTTAAACTAGAGTTAACCCAAACTCAAAGAATTTTCATTTAACTTGTAAAAAAAACACAAGTAATACTCACTGTCCACATGGTTTCACAGTAGACTGAGGCAAGTGAAAACAAAAGCTCTGGCACTGGCATTTTTTATGAATTTGGACTCCCTAATAAAAAGGAAAAAAAAAATCTATTTAATCATTTATATACACCAGGCAACATCCCGAACTTAATTGGTTTGACAAAGTTACAGACTCTATTCATTTCTCTGTTTACCAAGATTTTATTGGTAGAACCTGTTATTTCTGATAGCAGAAACAGCATTTTACACTAGGCTTAGATCCAGCCAGTACAACTCCTCTAGTATGGATAGAAGGAAAGATGCAAAGAAACCTCAGCAGATAATCCAAACTTCCATGTAATGCATTATAATAAAACATGAATTATTCTAGATTTATGATGTTGTTTATGACAGAAATCTTGTTTGGTACTTCCAAATTATGAGTCACATAATTAGCTGTCAGAAAACTGCACTGACCATCATTCTGTAAAAGATATTTTAGCTTACAGTACCATATAAATCACCAAATGTCTATGGTCATATCCTGTGTCACCGAAGTCAATAGGACTAAATTGATATTCACCGGCCTGTCTGATCATTCCTTCAGACTGCTGTAGGAAAGGTTGTTCCTCACAAATGTAGGGCAAAAATACACTCATTTTAGGTCAAAGATTCAGAACTATCTACACTGCTAGAATTGCCTCAATCAGTCCCTTTCCTCTCCCCCCATCCCCACTCCCACTCCCCACCCCCTTCCATTAGTCTACTCACTCTAGAATAAAAACAAATCCCAAAATGTCAGCAGTCCCAGGATGGACCACTTACCTTTAAGCCAGCAAAATGCTAGGCAAAGTGTAAGAGGAGAATACCAGAACACAATAAGCATTTTGTTCCAAAGAGCTATTCTTCATCGTGGTTCCTTATGAGAAGAGTGGGATTGGACTGATACAGTCAGTCTGAACAAGACAGACACTTATAATTTTACTCCACAGAATAGGGATGAGAAAATCTACAGCCATTCCTTTAGCTCACTCAAAGGCTAGGGAAATGTACTGGCCATCAGCTCTGTGCAAATCATCTTCATCAAAACAGAACAATTGGACTTTTCACAAAATGTGTTTTCTACTTAACAGGAAAAGACTACCTCCTCTGTCAGAGAAAATTTTAAAACTATCTTACTGATTTGTTGTTACAGATTTACAGACTTGTAAATAATTGCAAAAGACCTTCATTTGGACTCCCAAACTAACAAGGATATACCTTACTACATGGATAAAATTAACTTTAAGATTTAAAATGTTTTTACAATGTGAGAAAGTTTTGAGTAAAATTCAATGCATTAAGAAGGACTTAGACCTCACATTTTAGACCTGAGCTGAAAAATACTAATAATTAAAAAATAAATAAAAATACAAATACAAAAAAAAAAACAAGTTCTGAAACATTTTAAAGCCAAATTTTCTAGACTTAGCCTCTAATTTTGCAGACACAAATACAGTAATTGTGCATAAAATGCTCATGTACCATAAAGTTCTTACAGTGTGGTATTTGGGCTATATCAGGAGGTGAATCAGGGAGCTGCTGTGTGGTTTTACAGCCACTATATACTTTGAAGGGTGGGAAGAGTAGCTGGGGCTGTCTGGATTGTAGCTGAACAATGGATCTGAAATAGGGCTGTTTCTAGAATCTATGTGGAGAATAAAATATGACAGAACAATATTTCTTGCTGACAGTTTGTGGGCAGTTGAAGAGTGCTGGGTTTGGGTTGACAAGACATGTTATAAATGGTGCATAGTTTTGTGTGACTGTATTTCGCAGCAAGAGGTGAAGGCTTTGTCTTATTTTGGGAATGCACTGTAGTGTGATGACTGTGTTTGCAGAATGGTGGTCTGATGCCAACCACTATGCGAAGACTTGCTTGTGAAACTTCACATACGTGACACCATCACAACATTGACAATCACTTCTTAGCATTATTAGCATTGTTCTGCAATAATACTCTGAATCCCCGTTGGAATGTACGGCACACTGTCGACTGTTCTTGTATTGACCAAACACATAATGAAACAGAGTTCCTTACCAAGGGGGAATGGCTCTTGCTGTATCTCTGCTGCTGACTCAGTATTAAAAGTACATTAGCAGAGTTCCATGTAACTACACTTCCTAACTATACGCTAACACACATGGCTTAATGTATGTCTTCTTTGGCGCTGTTACTCATAATTTACACAAAACATGTGAAGGAGGCCCAACAGAGGGCTCTTAAATTATTTTAGAATATTAATCAGTTCCTACACACAACAGCTTTTATGCTGTTTTAAAGTAGGTTACAAAAGCAGAAGCAAGCAAGCAAGCTGCAAGTACAAACCTTGGTCAGGGTAACATCCCTCGGTCCCATACTGTTATCAACACCTAGCAAAGGCAATTCTAAGGGAATTACATGGTTGCTAATCATCAACTCCATGACTACATGAATCCTTAAAATTAATCAAAAACAGAATAATTCCTGTTGTGTATCACCTACTTTTTTTTTTTTTACTTTTTTATTTTATTTTATTTTTCCCTAGGAGAACCCATCTTTCAAATTAAGGAGCATTTCAGAGAACCTTCTGCTACTCAGGTCATTGGGCATCTCCACCACACCCTAGGCCCTGCCTGTGCTGGGGTGGAGGCATTGGGCCAGGATGGTGACTTCTTGGTCCTCTGAAAGTCAAAAGAATGAGTAACATCACTGGAAACAACTCTATAGGAACAACTAAGAAGAATACCATATCAAATCCTTGTATTGGGGTAGCATTTAAATGAGGAAAAAAAAAAAAAAATGTCATGATAGTGTAATGAAAACCTCCCAGACAAAAACAGTTGTTTACAATGAAAGGTCATTATTGTTTTATACAATGTAATATGCTGATTTTAAGGACATCATCATATCTACGAGCTCCTAATTAGTAGTACTGTTTCTTTGGACCTGAACATGATAAAAAGTGAAGCTCAGCACAGTAATTTTTTGCTTTAACCTGAGCAATGAGAGCCTGATCCCCTGATATACCCAACAAAATCCTCTTGGCTTTTGCAGCTTGGTGAATATAGCCAAATCTGCATTCAACGTGTTTTCCACATTTCCATCATTGTGCAGAATGAAGCCATGCAAAGCCCCAGGGACATGTGTTTAGCTGCCATTCTGCAGCACTTGTAGCATTTTAACTTGAAGCCTCTGGGAAAAAGCCACATACATATTACTATGGCTTTGGAGTTTAAATTGTTAGTTGATGTGTCCTGTTTATCAAATTTAGTTTGTGCCTGAAAAATAGACCTGGCCCTGCAAGCAGTGAGAGGTTTGGGTTATTTGTTTGTTTGTTTTAAATAAAAGCCTAAAGAAATGGCATTCACAAATAACTAATCAAGTATTTGTCCCTTGTCTGCCTCTGAGTTATTTTATACTTAAATTGACTCATTGCTGACATTGTAAGTTTTGCAAGGTGCTGTTCTCACCTATTTGACCTTCTTTATGAAATATGCTTATGTGAGTAAAAAGGAGACAGGCTGTCCCATTCTTCATTCAGTGGGGTTTGTTTTTGGTGTGGTTAGTCAGTGTAAAAAAAAAAAAAAAAAGAGAAAACCTAAAAAACAATCTCATGTAAATCTCAGTATACATAATGAAACAGAAGCAGCATTTTGAAAGCAGTAAATCATTTCATTTCTCTTCAGCTGTTAACAAGGAAATATATTTATATATATATATACCTTATATATTTTTTCTTTGATATATTTTTGCAGGTAAGAGCATTTCTGTAGATTAGGACATTTGTGTTGTTGATTTCCATTAGTATATACTAATCGGCCATCCATTTATTGCATGAGTTGTAAATGAAACAATATCTGAGTTGCAGTGCGAAGACAGTCAATATTACTTTTTAAGCCTAAAGAAAGGCCTTCACAAGTGAAAGGATTAACTTTTTCAGTTTGTTTGGAACACCTCTTCTTAAAAAAAAAAAAAAATTATTGTTTTGAATGAGCTTATGTTGGCCAGCTAGTCTATTACCCAGGGAACAAATGTTTCCTTGTGAGCATGAGACAACTTGCAACTCTTATTACGGTATTTCGAATAATGGGAAGTAATGGTAAAATTGCTGCAATAAACTCAAACAAAATCGTAATAAGCAAGTCTGTTACACCACGTGCATTCCCCACATTGTTCCTTTACTGGTGCCAAAAGCATGTCACTCAGGTAATTTGTGTTAGACCTTTAACAAGACTTAGAAGCAATTATTATGAAACACTGACACAACAGTTCTCACCAACAATTGAAGTTTGACATCTTGTGAGAAAAGTCTCATGTTTATGTCATTGGAGAGGTGATCCCTGTATGACCTCCTTTTTCACTGCTGTGAATGATAAACTATCGTTCTCCAGTGGTACCTCACTACAGCTGAAGGCCCAAACATACTGTATTTGTAAAGGAAATTTTCATCTGGTTCTCCGAATCAAATAAAGCTGGAAACTCCTGTGGTTCCTTTGACTGATCTGGTTTTAGCTTTATGGTATGCTCCAACTGAATAGAGAGCTAAATGCCTAACAGATCTCCGCATTGTCTACTTTGTAAAGGTCTGTAGAAAAAAACAGATACATATGCAGAGTTACTTTCTGATTGAAAATAGCTTCATATTTGCTTGCAAAATGAAATAACCCGCATGTGGGGGGGAGAGAGAGAGAGGGAGAGAGGGAGAATGTTAGTATCTATTGCAATACATTCCCTTACCTTGTTTCAGAGTAGAGCTTGGAGGAATAATTTATTGCTTCCAGTCCTTTCAGCATCTGTAAGCACCCAAATCATCTACTTGTAATCCACATTTCAGAGACAAATGGAAGATGATGTAGTAGGCAGGACTGCACACTCACACTGCAAGAATTACTCCAAACCAGCTTGAGTTGATCAGAAATGCCATGGAGCACCAAAGAAAAAAGAATCTTCAGGCAGTGAATTTAAAGCTCCCTTTTCTTGAACATGGAAGCCATACAGAAGCCGTATCCATTTCCTGCTGTATGACTTGGCTCCATGACTTGGCTCCATGCTCATCTCACCCTGTGCCCAATTGGAACTTCATGAGAAATACTCTTTCATCTACTACAACATCACATATTGGCCAAACTGCAAGTCTTCCTAAAAGAAGATCACTTGGTATTGTTAAGCATATGCAAAATGGAAGAGTGTACTTTTTTGCTTAATTATTCTAATAAATATAAATAAATAAATAAATAAACAAACAGTAAGACATGCTAAGGGTTACAAAGTGGCCCACAAGGCATCAGATTAAAATACCTTTCTTTTCATTTGTGTACTCTGACTCTTCATTTGCATTGCTTGCATAATATCAGAAAAAACCTAGCCCTCAAAACTATTTTTGCTTCAATTAGTATATTATGCAGCTGATAATCTACCTTGGGTGTTACTTCACTTGTACTTTCACAACAATATCAATATAACCCATGTTAAGTGGTTTTAATGACTACCTCCTAATCAGATTTTAATGCCATCTCCTAACCAGAGAAGCCAGAGCTTTTACAGTTATATTCTCTCCCCACTTTCATTTAACTACAGATATGCAAAGCTTTGCTAATTTTAGCTGAGGTAAAAGGAAAAGTTTCAGTGTGAATGAAGGATATCTAACAAACTGCAAAGTAATTGTGTATGCCTGTTGCATTGGTATGTTTCCCAGACACAGACGAAAAAGTATCTGAGAGACAGCAAATTGGTGTGAAATACTACAAAGTACATTTTACACAAACACACCCTGTGGTACTTCAGTAACAGTCTGGCACTTTAGTGACACAAGGAAAACAAACAAACAAACAAACAAAAACTTGTGTCAGGAATTTGAATACATGGTCCTGTGATAATCTAAGATATTTAAAATGATGAAATTTGAGCAATGAATTACTTGTTGACTATGTAGCCTTCTGCTACCTTGGGCTCTTGGCTCTCTTACTACTATAGCTTATCCTCTCAAAGATCTTTAACAGAGGTCCTTCTTCAGTCTCTGAATAAAGTTGCAAAGCTTCAAACATAGCTGTTGGGATATCCCCAGTAATAACGGAGCACAGTTCCATTATTTTGTCACTGAATATGACTGAACATAACAATTCTTCTAGAAACTAGGAAGATAAAGCTCTACAAGTATATACAGGCATGACCTCTACATTATTGCTTGTGCTCCATGATGAATCTTTGACCAGTACACTTCCATGTATCTGCTCTCTCTCCCCTACTATTCTTTATTTTATTTACTGCCATTGAAACAGATTAGATGTCTCAAGGATATGAGTGATTTCACTCATTACTACAAAACAAATGTAGGTTTGTGTGAATCACCATCATTAACAGAAATGACAGTGCTCCTAATTGCAAATAATGAATCAACAAGTGTTGCTCTTCTGTAACAAATCTACAAACTGCTCACAGCGGAGCACCAGACAGCCCTGGAGAATTCACCATTTCCTATGCTATAATGGGGACTTTGCCACAAAATTTGGTGAGTTTAATCCAGTTAGTGAATTTAATCCAGTTGTTTTTACATACTTATTCATGTCCCTAGTAAGACTACCCAAAAATGGCACAACTCACCAGATCTATTTGCATTCTTATCCAATGGACTGCAGTGTTTCAAAAAACAGCTGCCTTCTGCCTCCAGGTACCTCTCCAGAAGTAACATATCTAATAACATCTATTATAGCCATGCTGCCCTATGGACAGATAAAGCACCTTTGTCCTACAGGGATATTAAAAGTCAGAGCTTTTATTACTAACTGAACTTCAAACTAAACAAACCAACTTAATAGTCAACAAGAACAGAGAAGAGTGAAAGAAAAATCCTAACCTCGAAGTAACAGAAATGGCTTGGCACAAAAAAACAACACAACTGAAAGTATACTCACAGTTTAGGCTTCTGTGCCATTTGCAATTGCCTCCTTGATCCTTGGTACTTCATCACATCCGTAAAATTGATCATAGAGTAGTATCGCACCTGAAATGCAATAAATAAATAAATAATCCCTCCCTAAGGTTACAAGTCATAACTGCAGACTTTCAGCCTCAGGGTTAAGGCAAGAATTGTATTCTTCTTGTGCAGCACCTGAAACAGGTGCTGGACATGGCAGAACTTCTGACATTTAGGAGTTAATATAGCTAGTGTGTTTGTGTATGCACTAATTATGGATCACAGCATGCACTAGGATGCTAAGAAAGTTCAAAGAGAATATTAGATCCCTGACTCCAGCAGATGCACAGCTCTGGGGTATAAGAAAAAAAAAAAAGTGTGAGCAAATCACACAAGCTTCCTGAGCAGCTAGAAACAAACCTGGAATCCTGCAGGCTATTGTTGGATTTGTAAAATTGACAATAGCCTCTGCAACTTATAATTTAGTCTTGTTTTTCCTTACTATTAAGATTATTGTTTCGGCTTACTGAGCTCATGAAAATGTAAAAAGTAGAGAATGGAGGGATTCTCTGCCAGTACTTATGCTATAAAATATTAACCTGTTGACACCTCACATTAAAAATGGATTCATTGTTACATAGACCATAATAGTTCTACCATCTTTATATAAGCATCATACACTATTCTAACTAAAATGCTTTGAAACTGCTCCTTCAATCTGTACAACTAAGTTCAGTTTATACAATATTTAGAATACAGTTAACATTTTATATGTACAGCTTTTGTTGTTTGAAGACCACCAGATCAGGCCATAAATTTGGTTGTCTTACAGCTGTTAGGGCAGAGCAGCACAAGGTAGTTAAGGTTAAAAATACATAGTAAAGAACTCTCTAATGCAAACCATAGACTTTGAGGCCAAAAACAATTACTATGTTCCATCACCCAGCTCATCTTAAAAGAACTTCACATGGTCAGTAACAGGGCAGAGTGCTTCATTCCACTTCTGCGGTGGCATAGAGCTCATTTGGAAGGGCATCCATTATCAGTCAAGCAAAACTGACCTGCAAGCCTGCCTTTCATCTTGTTTTCACTGTATGCAGCGCAATATCTTGGAGTAACACATATTCCAAAAAGGACATCCACTTCTGAGCTGAAGACACCATGAGAAGGAAAAGACAATTTTACCCCAGTAATCTGTTTCAAGAGCTTCTCAGGCCTACTATAAAAATGTGTGCTTGATGTCTCAGATGACTCTGCCTTGTCTCGGCCTCCAGACATTGGTTCTAATTATGCTGCTCTCTACTAGATTAAAGCGCCTTCAGTACCCCATATTCTCTCTCCTGACATTACTTTTACAGTGAGATAAAATCACCTCTGACATTCTTAATATGATAAACAGAATTATCTTTATGTTTCTTGCAGTAAAATGCCTTCTTCTGGGCCTCAAATAATTGCTGTAGGTCTTTGCTGCAATTTTAGGTAACCTTTAAAATGTGGATATTAAAACTAAGTGCATGTATATAACTACATATTTGTTAATTACTTCCCTGTTCTCATTTCCAAGGAGCATGGTCTCTTTTTTTTTTTTTTTTGCCTCAGCTTCACCATTCAAACACTACATTGTCAGGATCAATTGATTCTCAAGATGCAACTCTCCCTACTGTAGCTACACACAGTGCTCCTTGGTGCTTAATTCTGTGGTGTTTCTTCTTATGAATGCATCTTTTTCTCTAATGCATCTGGACTTGACCATCTAGCCCCCAGCACTGTTAATATCTCTGTCAATCCCCCAAGATTTTGTCAAATACAGTTCTGTACATATCTCCAAATTAACTTCTTGAATATTATTAGACCTGAAATCTTTTCTAGATACAACCTACTCGACAACAATCCTCCACTGACATTTTTTGAATTTTGAAATCTATTAAGTTATACCTATATAACACAAAGCTGGGAGGAGAAATGCCAAAACATGACACATACATACAGTAAAGTGCAGTATCAAGCAGAAATCTGGTTATTGTACAGGTGTCCTGTTATGTTTCCTGGTCATCCCTTCCATGTAGAATAAATATTCTATTGCTTAGCACAGATATGTTCTTAGTTTATCTATGTAGCACTTCATTGATGCTACCTCTCAAGTGGGTGTTGCTAGCAACTCTCACAGCATCAAAAAATGATTAAGACCAGACAGGATCTCTGGAGATCACCTAGTTCAATCCCCTACACAAGGCAGGGTCAAGTACAACAGGCTGTTCAGGATACTGACCAGTTGCATTTTAAATAACTCCAAGGACAGAGACTCTGCGGCCACTCTGGGCAACCTGTTCCGGAGAACAATCTTAAAGCATTTTTTTCCTTATGTTTAAGTAGAATTTCCTGCATTTCATTTTATGCCTATTGCCTCTCAAATTTTTATCAGAAACCACTTAGAAGAGTCTGGCTCCATTTTCTTTACTCCATTCTATCACACTGCAGTAAGATTTGCCCCTGAGCCTTCCTTTCTCCTGCTTAAGTGATCCCAACTCTCTCAGCCTCTCCTTGTGGTGCCATTCAGGGAGACTTCGACAGGCTGGAAGGTTGGGTCAACAGGAACCTCATGAAGTTCAACAAGGGCAAGTGTAGGGTCCTGCACCTACAGAGGAATAACCCGAAGCACCAATAAAGTGTGTGTGTGGGGGGGGGGGGGGGACAGACTGAGAGAACTGGGCCTGTTTAGCCTAGAAAAGAGAAGACTGAGGGGAGACCTCACTAATGTATATAAATATCTGAGGGAAGGGTGTCGAGAGGATGGAGCCCGTCTTTTCAGTTGTGCCCAGTGATAGGACAAGAGGCAACGGGCACAAACTGAAGCGTAGGAGGTTCTGGTTGAATACGAGGGGGCAATTCTTTACTGTGAGGGTGACAGAGCACTGGAACAGGTTTCCCAGAGAGGTTGTGGAGCCTTCTTCTCTGGAAATATTCAAAATCTGCCTGAATGCCATCTTGTGCAACGTGCTCTAGGTGGTCCTGCTTGGCAGGAGGGTTGGACTAGATGATCTTCAGAGGTTCCTTCCAAACTCAGCCATTCCGTGATTCTGAAAAGATACTGTCCCTTCAGCATCTTTGTGGCCTTTTACTGGCTTTGCCCCAGCTTGTCCATGTCTCTCTTGTACTGAGCAACCCAGATCTGGGCACACAACTCCAGAGAAAATCTCACCATGGCTGTGCAGAAATGAAGAATCACCACCCTCAACCCACTGGCGAAACTCTTTCAGATGCATCTTGAGTGCTGCTGGCCACTTTTGCTACAAGAGCATTTTTCTGGCTCATGTTTCATTTGGTGTTCACAACAATCTGCCTAGCCTTGTCTGTAAAGCTGCTTTCCAGTTAGTGAGGCCCCAGCCTGTATGGCATGGGTGCCTGGGGTTTCTTCATTTCCAGTGGCAGGACTTAATCCCCTTTACTCAGATTTAGAAGACTCTTGTTGGTCTAGTTCTATAATTTCTCTAGATCCCTCTTAATGAGAGTGCAGCCAACTGGTGCATCAATCACTCCTCATATGCAAACCTGCTGAGTGCACTCTGTCCCATCATGAAAGTCATTAATGAAGATGTTAAAACATACCAGCTGTACTACCAACCCATGAAGTACAGCAATAGCAACTGACCTTCAGCTGGACTTCACGCCCTGGCCACAGTCCTTTAAGATCAGACTGCTCTCCATCCACTTCATTGTCCTTTCATCTAGCGGTGACTCATTAGGTTGTCAATAAGAAATTAATATGGGAACAGTGTTGAAAGTATTACTGAAGCCAAGATGACAGTCACCGCTCTCCCCTCACCCAAAACTGTCATCTCATCATAGAAGACTATCAGGCTGGCCAAGCATGGTTTCCCATTCTTAAACCCATCCTGACTACTTCCAACCACCTCTTGTCCTTCACATGTCCAAAAACATATTCCAGGATTCTTTGCTGCATCATATTGCACACAATCAGTGAGGCTGACTGGTCTGTAGTTCTCTGGATCCCCTTTCTTGCTTTTCTTGAAGATAGGGAAAACATTTGCATTCTCTGAGCCATCAGAAAACACTTCCAGCCACCATGACCTGTCATAGATAGTCAAAAGTGGCCTCACAATGACATCAGACAGCTCCCTTGGCATTTGTGGGTGCCATAGATGTTCAATTTATTTAAATGCTCCCTAATTTGATCCTCCTCTACCAAGGACAGAGTTTTATTTCTCCAGACTTCCACAGTGAAGCGAGACAGTTTCTAGCATGACTGGACTAATCTTCCCTGAATTTGTTCACTTTTTTTTTTTTTAATTCTCTGGTTATAGAATCAATAGTATATTTTTTGTGTATGGGGTTTAAATCTGAGGGTTGCTTCCTCTTCAACCTTCTCCAAACTACTTACAATTTTAATACCTACTCTACTCCTTTTTTTTTTTTGCTATCTCTTTATCTCTTTTCAAAGTTGAAGGGAATATTGAATCTTTACTCACACACCAGTTGTTCCATTCCTTTGACTGTACTTGTTACCCTTTGCTGTTACTAAGACCAAAAACATGTCAAAATTCAAAGGAAGACATGTATGAACAAGATGCGCATCCTGACTTGTATTATGTAATCAGAGTGAAAGAGAATATCACATTTTTCAGCATGAACACAAGTTGCTCCCACTTTTTCCAATTGTTTCTTCTGTCTTTTTGTCCTTATTTATTCATTTTGCAAAGAAATTAATCCATTTGACTGTATCCCCCCAAATCCTGGTACATGTGTACAGCTGCCGGGAGAAGAGCATTGTTTTCTTTTTGCAAGTCCACCCCAAAGTGTAGCGTCTGGCTCTAATTCACTATTCTCCCATGAAGGCCATGGGGAGGATTACGTTTCTTTCTTGCCTATTCCCTCTTCTCTAGCTAATGTCTGCTGCTGTCACACACTGCTGATAGCAGCAGAGCGAGATGGGTAAACCAGATCAAAGAGAAATGTCAGCTCCAATTTTTGTCCATAGCACTGTAAAGTAACAAGGAGTTGAACAGAGTCATGCCATTTTTCAGCATTTACATTTCATAGCTGGCACTTCACCATGCATCTTGGTATTAATAGCTTCATAATAAGTAAAAGCCAAATTCCTTACCCTCCATAACCCCATCAAGTTCAAGAGGTCTGAAAAGAGGTAGCACAAGGCTGAATTGGGCTCTGTGATTCACAACTGACATCCTGGCGAAGCAGTCTGCAGCAGCACACATAGGAGAAATTTCCTTTCCACTACAGATTGCTATTGCAATTCTTGATTCAGCCTTTGTGCAGATTTATTCTGGAAGTCAAATAGGTATTTATTCTATGGAACAAATGCAGCATATGCAGTAGAGATTTTCAGTTTAGATAACTGAATATAATCAGAGAAGAGAGTTTTGCCTTTTTTAACAGACAAATTTGCATTCAGCAATAGAAAGGCTGTCTTAGCTGCAAAATACTTTGTTAAAAGCAGAACCTATCACTACTGCATTAAAAACGTTAGTTGGTATTCACATGGTGGATAAGTTCAAAAGGATCAGTAAAGGAAAATGAAAACAACCTCAGCACCTACAGTATTTAAGAGCACTGGAATTCAACCTATGGAATTTATTCTTCAGAGGCCTGTATAGAGCTTTTATCATGAGTCTGAGTGAGAAATCGTGTGACACGCTGGCTCAGTTCTGTTTCTTTTCAGCTATTCTGCAAACCTGTTGGATGATATCTTTTGCCATTTCCTTCCATTTACGTATGTAAAGTTTCTTTTTTTTCTTCTTGTAAAAACATACAATCTAATCAATTACTTTTCCCTAAGACACAAATTGCAGAGTGCCTTTGGATTTTCTTAACTGTTTTTCATGAATGTATTCATTTATATTTTTTAATAAAATTGTCACACACATTTCTGTATTTTTGACTTGTGTGCCTCTTTGTGATTTTAAATGGCACTTCAGTTGCTAAAGGTCGAGTGCCATTGCTCTAAGGGGCATATTTTCATTTTGGTGCACGAAAAGTTATGCACATCAATCTTTAATCAAGATGAAAAATCCTCTTAATGCTTTCTACTCACAAGCTCAGTGCATAGCAAAAGAAACTTAAAGTTGTGAGTTTCAAAAATTTATTTTGATGTTTTCATCTGGCAAGTCATTAATAATTTCATGACTCATTCTGAATGATTCTATTCTTTTAAAACTAATGCCACTGTTAACATTTGTGGCTCCTAGAGAAAAGCTTGTGCTGTCTTGTCAAAAAACAGTTATAAGAGGCGACTACTTTTAATAAATAAGATTATAATGTACTTTATGGCAGCTTCTGATGAAAACTTACATATGAAAATATGCAGATGAGGAACAATTCTAATTTCCAGGAAAATACAACAACACATGAAATTCTGGAATGTAATAAAACACATGCATTTGAAAGCAGCATTTCTTCCATGTAAAAAGAATAAGGAGGAAAAAAGCACAACTCAAGATGAAAGGTATATATTCTTATGAAGAACATCACATAGAGCTGTCATAGATAGCATGTACATGCAGAAACCCCAATCCATAATGCAGCAGAGTACTGTCGATGCAAACGGACATACCAAAGTCCATTCTTTTTACTTGTTTGGCCTCATGCTCATATCTATGAATGGATCCAGTTTCTTAACTAGCTATGAATAGAACATTTTCTGTAATGGATTCATAATCAAGAACAAAATTAGCATTTGAAATTCCAGTGGTGTTGCTTAGTTTAAAAAAAAAAATCAAAGAAATTGAGCAGATATTGATAGTTTTATTTAAATGCCTAATTTGATATCTGTTCTTTACATGAATGATCACAGAAAATATATTTAAAATTTGCTTTGTAGTCCGTGAAAATATGACAGATTGAAATACGTTTTTTCAAGTATTCCTGAGAAGTTTCTGAAAAAAGAAAGAAAAATAAGGGAAAAATTGTGTTGAAGCACATTCCACTCTGAGGAAAGTAGGGGGAAAAATTATTGGAACAATTCACCTGGGTTTTTGTCTGATCAGTTTCTTTATGATTCCATTTTTAGTAGGAAAATAATACAGCTAATAAAGCAAAAATTTTGCCAGACCTTTTAAAACATCAGAGTAAAATCCTCCTGGTTTTGATCATGAAAACTGTTTTATTTTTTGGAATTCATTTCAACAGGCATTCTGGTAAAACTGAAGATGGTAGAAATTTGCAGAGATGATTCTACCATCATTGTCTACCTACAAAAAGCTAATTTCCATCAGGTTTGCTGAATTTGTAATTTTATTCTAGAATAAAGTTACTAACCACTATGAGGAGAAATTGACTTTTTTTTTTCCTCTACACAGGCAGAGGGGAATGATACTCATCATAAAATTCACTTACTTCAGAGAATAAATTTCACTTTATATCATTGCAAAAATTAAAGTTAGCACAGTGCAAAAAAATCTTTTTTAGGACTGGAAATATTTATGGAAGTTACTACAATATTCCCTCATAAGAGTATCAATTTTTTTAAACATGTTCAATTGAGGAAGTCTTGCTTACATGATGTTTGTTTTTTGTTAAAACATTCTTCCTATATATTTGATATATCATTGAATAAAAGTATTGAATTCATTTTCTCCCCTGATGCTTTTGCACTTCTGTGGGAACAAAATGATTTTTTCAAGTGCCTCACAGAGCTTCCGTTGGCTTTAGTTTCCTCTGAACGTTGCCAACTCAGGCTGCGCAGATTTGGATCCTTCTTTTGTACCTGTTATTTTGAGGCTTAACCCTAATTTCAGTGTTACAAAATTCAGAGCTATAAATAATCAGTTCATTCTTTAACTGCAGAGGAGCTCTGTTAATCCTTTAAGAGCAACATCTTTACAAGCCTGAACATGTTTTCAATACCTTATTTCCTGTTGTTGAGCTGTGATATCAAACACACAAAACATGCAAGCAAGAACAAGTGATAAATACCAGTTTGCTATAACTCTCCCTCTCTCTCTCTGTTGGGAAATGCATGAGTCCTGACTGGATGTACATGTGCTTTCCCATGTGAGATTCCTCTCTCTAACAGTAACCAATGCACGTTTGTCACTGTCACTGAACTGGCTAATCCAGACAGTATAGAAGACTATGCATCACAAAACAATGGGACTAATTTGAGTGACAATCACTTAAATGGAGCAGTCTCTTAAGTGGCATGCTGAAGCACCGAGTTCACAAGTGAAGCATACTACTGCTTAAAAATAAGTGAATAGTGATAATAATTCACACCACAAAGGAAATTGTAATAATAATGACACATCATTCATAGGTTTTCCCATACAAGGAAAAATAGTACTAGCTGGAATTATGATTCTAGGGAAAAGCCTCATCAACAGTTCTTTCACATTCTTTACTATATATATATTTTTTCCTATCTCTATACAGCTCACACACTGCATTTCTCCCTTGATTACATTTTCTTGGAGCAGAAACTAGTTTGGCATTCTCATCCAGGGTAAAGACCTCTTCCTGCGGCCAACAGAAACGATTCTGCCGATTTGGCATGCTGTATTCTTGGGGGGAGATTCACAGGATGAATACAAGCTTGCTCCCTTTTCTGAGATCTCACTTACAGCTTTGAGTTTAAGATTGCAGCTTACACTGTCAAAATGCATGCTGATTTGATCCCCTCTTACAGGGCTGGATTCATGGAGAAGCTGGGCTCTGTTGTGGTGATAAAGGCCTATTCAATGTGGGGTCTGACCTGCGGAGACACTCAGCCCTGCAGGCTTCAATGGAGCTCTTGCACCCCCTGCAGCCCGAAAGCTAACAGCTCATTCGAAAGGATGGAGAAAGAAAATACAGTAAAAATAAAAAATAAAAAAAAAGTAAAAATAAAAAAAAACAACAATACAAAGAAGGAGGAAAAAAAAGCGCTCTTTAATGGCATTTCATTAAATGATTTCCGTCATCCAAATCAAGTATCATAACCTCATAATGTCGTTCTAAATTAACTACCTGATTGAAGGACACTCCTTGGCACCAGCTGAACTTCTCCCACGAGAAGCTCTGTGCTGTGGCTGTGTCCCCCGGGGAACACTGCCCTGGGACCCCCAGTGGCCCCGTGGGGTGGCTCAGGAGCACCCCACTCCTCTTCGTGCCCCCACACACGGTGGAGACTCCCCATCTACAATCCCTTCTCTCTGCAGTGCTGGAGTTCGCCAACAAGTCTGTGCTGACAAAAGCTGGGCAATATATATGCAGATTTATTAAATATTATATATATATATATATGCACATATATGCAACAACCTTTTTCTAAGCCAATATTAAAAACAAACACACATTTGTCTGCCTAATGCACAGCCTGTGCGGAGAAGAGAGAGAGAAAAAAAAAAACAGCACAAAGAGCCCGGATCCTTCAACAGACATCTTAACACAGCAAGTCACACAAAGGACAGCGGGATTGGTAAAAGCAACTCCTCCCAGCAGATATAAAGGCTTGAAGTATCTTGTCTGCAAGTGTGGTGGCTTTGCAAAGAAACTACCAAACCTGGTTCAGCCCAAACTTTTCATAAGCTGATGGTCATTCATTGAGATGTCTCATACAGGCAGACTACTCTGGCCATTGACACTTCACTTTCATTAGATACCAGTAAAGAAGTTTGCGACAGGAACTAAAGTTAACTAGAAAAAACGAACAGAGTCACCAGTTTTATTTCAATTCCAAATCAGCAGCCTCTCCCCAGGCGTTCTAAAGCCATTGCATGTATGTAAGAACTTTTTTGAACCATTTGGTAATCTCAGTTACACAACATAAATCTCATTTAACCCAGTTAGATACAGCCAAGTTACTAGATACTGTCATAGATTAAACTAAAGAGAGAATATTAAAGTGGAGACAAAAGGAAGACCTCCAGGTGGAAAGTTCATTGTGAGAGCTGGGTGCCATTTATTATGAAAATTATATTAACTAATACTCACATATAGTATTGTCTTCCTGTTTGCTCTGGTCACCTCCTGTTTCTTACCTGAACAGTAAAGTCTTCCTATCTTTTGCATTATATGTTTGTCTCCCGCAGTCAGGGTTTCAGTTCAGACCAAAATCCTAACGTTACATAGCCAATTAACAAAACATGCCTCTCTCTTGCAAGCTCAGAGCAAATCATTACTGTGGAATGACTAGCTTAATGATGACATAGGGAGACTATGCCATCATCTGTAGAACTACCAGAACACATCTCCTTGTGAGGTAGCCATAGATGAGATCCACCATGTTACCCAAACCAAATTTGAGTGCTGTTGAACAACAAAAAACAGATGGCAGAAAATATCAGAGTAGTTCATCTTTTTACAGTCACAGAGATTAGATTTCACGCAATGATACGTGAAGTTTTCTCTATAGCTAAATGGCCCTGTGTGCTGGGGCTTTAGTGGAAACAATAAATACCATCAAACATTTCATTAAAATAACTCCGGGAGTGAAAACTACCATCTCTTACCCTCAGCTTACTGGTACAAAAAAAATGTATGAAGGATTCCTTCCCCTGAGTAGACCTCCTCAATATAACATTTCTTAATTAACACCTTAATTAGCACTAAGAGGGTATGGCCTGTAGTTTATTGGATCTATTTAACTCTCCAAGCAGCTGCATTGCTTTTAATCAGCAGCAATGTTTCTCAGAAAACAAAAACAACACTCCTGTTCTGAATATGCTGCAATATATTTAATCTTTTATTTCCCAGTCCAGCTTTGGAATCCTGCATAGAGACCTGCTTTACATCTAGGTTTTTTCTTTTCCATAAATAACGGGAGTTTATGCTTGTTATGACTGACCATAAGAAATTAATCTCAGCTATGAAGGCCTGGGAAAGTGAAAAGACTTGCCTAAGTTTCAGTGTCTATCCAGAGGATATAACCACTTAGGCCAATGTTCATATAGTGACAAGATCTTTACATGCCCAAATGAAGACAAGCTCTCCTCAGTGACCTGATTAAAACATGACTAAGTGGTACGTAAACTAACAGTGTAAAACAGCTTTTAATTTTTTGGTTATCTCCAAATCTAAAGGAAGACACAAAAACAATGTTTTATTGTTGACTATATAATCTGTTTTGCATTACAATAATAGCTGACCACCACAAAGAGCTGGGTGTTAGTGCTCTCAGCCAAGTGACTCCTACTCTGCTCTTGCAGAAGCAGTATTTGCCTCCTTGCTGCTAGCTATGAGAAGATATGCTAGTTCTTAAATTACAAATGAAGTAAGATGCTGTTGGCAGGGTGGCCATTTTTAGCAGAACAAATTACAACCTAGGACTGAAACAGCCCTTCTGAAATCAAGCAATTTCAATGGGAACAGAAGTGAACTGTATTCCTACTGACAGTCCAGTGTAACAGTAGTCCCTAATTTTCCCAACCACTAGAGCAGTAAGCATGTGCCTTGGTAATTGTCTATTCTTGTGGTCAAAAATCCCACAAACTCAGCACAAGAGACACATACGACAGTATGCAAGAGGACAGAAAGAAGAGGAAACTGAGAAGTGCTGAAAACAGTAAGAGGCTAAAAACACTAAATGAATTTTAAAAATGTTCAACATACTATCTTTATCTGTGGTTTTCACAGACAAAAGAGCTCGTACTGCACTGATAATAAATCTCTGACAATAAAGGCTGAAGTGTTAAAATCTATCCAATCATTTTTGGAAAAAAAAGAAAAAGTTTAATTTATATTTTATACTGCATTTCAATATCATTCTTGTTTCACTTTGGTTTATGCCATTTTCATTCAGCTAGAAACTGTCCTGACCAAATCAGAGTAAATGACAGAAACCAGGTAACGTTTTATAAGGTTGGGTTACTAATCCCGTAGGAGTCTTACTTCAGCTGCCGTGCTGAGAAATTACCTCTCAATAGACCCACATCAGAAATACTGAAAATGTGATAGAAAACACCAAGTAAGAGGGCAGAAAAGAACATTTGAAAGGAACGTGTAATGCTAGGATTTCTGGAACTTTAATAGCTTTCCACCTCAATTTTGGCCATCGTGAACTCAAGCTAAGAGAAAAATATATATCTTTTTAATGAGTTTTACAACATGCAAGTTGCTTTATAACATATTACATAATGATGTAAGTGCCATAAAGAAGGCTGTGTGGTGCTCTGTAAAACGTATTAGATCATCAATATTTCTGGTTTCGTACTGAGGAATTAGAAATAATGATGAAGATTAGGGTTACAAGAATTAAAAAAATCCTTTGAATTGAACCATTCAGCTGTCCCCAGGGATATACTAAGGAATTTGTAGGCTGAGAAAATAGGTGAGTTTATAGGTTCTCCTTAGGTGAAAGAAGTCATGTTAACATCATAAGTTTTATACAAACTTTCCATATGCTGTAGTACCCTCTCTGCTTACCCCCAGCTTTCTTTCCCTTGCGCCCTTATTGTGTAGCCCAGTTGGAAACAGATTTATTAAAAATGATCCATCAACTTTTACACAGAAGGAGGTCAAACATCTTTCAGTAGCATGATTCAAAACAGGAATATCAATTTAATCCTCCTGCAAATGACAGGCTGGGAGAGTGCCTCAGCAAGCATAAAGACCAAGGAGAAGAGCAATCCTTTAGCTTAAGTCCATGTTTCCTCAGAGACACCGATGCTCCTTCCCATAGTCCACCTCTGTAAATGTTCTGTATTTCTGGAGAGGAATGAAGAGACCTTGAGACTTCCAAATTTTTTTTATTTTTTTTTCTTGTTCAGACATGTACTTTTGATTTTTGAAACATCTGTAAGACTACTATGTATGTTAGGCAATTAGCAAGCTAGAAATTAAATCTTGACTTGATGTGGCTAGGAATGGGACTTGTAGATGTTTTTATCTGTTTGATTAGAGTTCAGTATTTAGCTCCTTCTGAAAGGCCAACTTAGCACCTGACTACTAATACAATTAGTAGGTGACCAAATGCAATTTCAAATCTGGCAATGAGCAAGCTAAACCATGCTGGCTGTCAATAAGACAGATTTCTATGTTGTTCTATGGTTCTTTTCTTTTTTCTTTTCTTTTCTTTTCTTTTCTTTTCTTTTCTTTTCTTTTCTTTTCTTTTCTTTTCTTTTCTTTTCTTTTCTTTTCTTTTCTTTTCTTTTCTTTTCTTTTCTTTTCTCTTCTCTTCTCTTCTCTTCTCTTCTCTTCTCTTCTCTTCTCTTCTCTTCTCTCTCTCTTCTCTTCTCTTCTTCTCTCTTTCTCTTCTCTTCTCTTCTCTTCTCTTCTCTTCTCTTCTCTTCTCTTCTCTTCTCTTCCTCTTCTCTCTCTTCTCTTCTCTTCTCTTCTCTTCTCTTCTCTTCTCTTCTCTTCTCTTCTCTTCTCTTCTCTTCTCTCTTTTCCTTTCCTTTCCTTTCCTTTCCTTTCCTTTCCTTTCCTTTCCTTTCCTTTCCTTTCCTTTCCTTTCCTTTCCTTTCCTTTCCTTTCCTTTCCTTTCCTTTCCTTTCCTTTCCTTTCCTTTCCTTTCCTTTCCTTTCCTTTCCTTTCCTTTCCTTTCCTTTCCTTTCCTTTCCTTTCCTTTCCTTTCCTTTCCTTTCCTTTCCTTTCCTTTCCTTTCCTTTCCTTTCCTTTCCTTTCCTTTCCTTTCCTTCCTTTCCTTTCCTTTCCTTTCCTTTCCTTTCCTTTCCTTTCCTTTCCTTTTTATAGAACTTAGGTTATAATGGTACTGTCCAAAACCAAGGCTCAGTAATTCTAGAAGGATTAGAAGTGAAAAGAGGGATGATTAGCTTGCTAAATGCAATGATTTTCCTCATATAAAACTCAATGTGTACTGACCACCAATTACCACTGTCAGCACACAAAATAAAATGTCTGTATCTCTCAAGAACCAATTGTCAAGAGCCATTGTACAACTTTATTAGAAACATTGCTTGCTTTTATAGTAAGATGCAGTATCTTCCATAAAGATATATGTTTGCTATGATATAGTGAACAGCAGCTTATGAAACCATGTGAGGTATTACGTAGCCTAGTGAAATTATGATTCAGTCTCTACTGTTGTTTTCATTTAAAAGATGTATGATTTCCAAATTCCCAACAATTAGTTTTGTTTAGAGTTAGAATGCAAATCAACATTAAATTCTTGAAAGTTTCTTAAAGCTCTCAGTGTCTATAAATGACCAAGTAACTTGATCAAGCCTAGTAAGTTTTCCTGTTTTCATAAGGGGCAAAAGTGTCTTTTTGCCATATTTGAAGCACTTTACATGTGAGTCTCTAATTTTTGTGATGAAAGATGTAAAGAAACTGCAGTAGGTAGAGAATTCTGACTGATGCTGCAGACTAGGCATATAAAATCATCAAGTTAAAGACCTGAAAACTAGAGAAAAAAAAATAAACATTAACTTAGGAATCACAGAAATAAATCTCTTTGCTTTCAGCAGGGAGTGCAGTCTCCAGGCTGGTATTAAGCTCAGGAAGATAAGGCTGCTAGGGATATATTCCTCATACATAAAAATTAAAGTAGAAAGGTACTAAAAGGGCTCTTTAATGTGTAGTGTGATTATAAACTTTGCACTTGACCTCACTATTTTTTTCTTCCATTTGTATTTTGCTAAATATAATGCAATATACTATAGTAGATTTTATTTTCTCATTTAAGGAGAGTGAAAAATGGTATCATATACAGTTTATTAAAGGAGTGAAAACCAATCAGATCACTAGACACTGTCAGTGATTCTCCAAAAAGATGATGTTCCATACCAATCTCACTGTTCCTCAAATCTCAACATAGAGAAAATACGAATAGGCTCTGGAATAATGCTAATGTTCAGGTACTAAACGTGATGCTAACTTCATTAACATTATCTTAGACTTGCTGATTTTGTTTCCTAATTAAAATTAAAATTGATATTCCCTAGCATAGTTTTTTTTTTGCTACCAAGTCACTGATAAGAAATGTACATCAAGAGCAATGCATTATTAAATTTTGGCTGGCATGTCATTTCTCAACTGATGGTTGTAACCACTTTCATGGATATATTCTTGACCACTAAAATCACCCAGGTATTGAAGGCGTTGTGTTTACCATAGACCTACACTGAAGCTATTGTCAAATCAAGAGACTGCAACACGTTGAGAAAATTTTTTGAGCGAGCTGGGAAATTCTTGTTCCTAAGTTTATCCATAAGATGATATTAAATCAGTCAAGTCTTCCCTTCCATTTTTCACTGACTTTCAGAAATGCCTCAATATACCCATATGTGTCAGGATTTCATTTTTAAATATACCATACCAACTATTTAGTAGTAGGAAGAGACAGAGATTATTTAGGGTGAGCTTTCTCTGACTCCACTGGCTATGCTGGCTGGACTAGTGTGGGAGCTTCAAACACCTGCAGCACACCTAGACATCTTCACATGGATTTTCCTTCCTACACTTAAGAACCTCAACCCAGACTTGAATTGCACTAGAGGATTCCCAGAATAAACTCAATGGGCTAAAAATATTTGCTTATTTTCATAGTATGGAAACTACTGAAAAGACTCTGAGAAGAAAATTCACTAGATGATATTCATAAAACTCAGATATGATCCATGGAACAGCTCCATTTAGGGACTTTCCCCTTAATAGACTCTCATTGGACATATTGCATTAAAAAAGGTTAGTAGATGAAGGAGAGCCAGGAGATAAGATGTGACTCTGAGATTAGTGAATCCTGCAAGTTAAATGGTCTCTGCTGTAGACCAGTCACTTCCCAGGTTAACAATTTCTAACGTTACTAAAGCAAGTGCTGAAAGAGAAGAACATTTTCTTCTGATAATATATCCTCTACCAAAAGAGAAAAGAAACACAAAGCAGAAAATTCTGAAAACAACAAATTTCCAGTTATAACTTTAATAGCTAATCAATTAAGTAGAAAATGAAAAAGATTTTCTTTTTTAGAAAATTGTTTCACCCTTTTTGAGGAGATATCAGGCTGCTACATTTGGATGGTTTCCATCTCAGTAGAAGGAGAACCAAACTTCTTGGAGACAGGCTGACTAGACTAATTAGGAGGGCATCCAAAATTCAATGTATGTACTTGGTGTTTTAAAAGGACCATTTCACAAAGCTGAAAATAATTACAAGACATACCAGGACAGAGAAAGAAATCAAACAGAAAAATGTAAATGGCAATTTGGAACTGTTTAAGTATGTTTTACTAGATGTCTTAAAAGCCACAATCTCATAACTGACAGTATAGGCTACACAGATTTAAAAAAAAAAAAAACAGCTTGGTTTAGTGGAGAAGTAAAGGTAGCTATGAAGGAGGAGAAGTAGAGTGCAATGGTTATAAGCTAAAAAAATAATACAAATACAAATTTGCAAACACAAATACAAATACAAATACAAAAATAATGTAGAAAAAAGATAAAAGTAAAAAGGAGGAGAAGTAGAGTGCAATGGTTATAAACTAGGAACTGCACAAAACTGAGAGATGAAAAAGAATAAAAGGACAAGCTAAGGACAAGACAGAAGAGCTTGTCTGTAAATATTTTAGGAATAAAGAGTATCCCAGTAAAGGAACAGAGCCATCGTCAGATGGTAATGGGAGGTGTGTAAATATTACTACAGCAATGCTTTATATTGTGAGAAGAAACAGGATGAAGTATTAGTCATCTCATGATCATGATCATGACATATTTTTCATCCCCATAGTAATGAAAGAGACTACTAAGAGGTCTCTAAAGTTGAGCATTTTGAAATTGGTAGATCTAAATAATTTGCTTCCAAGAAATTGAAAGCATTAACTTTCTGTATTATTGCTGTTGCTTTTCAGTAATTCTTAAAATACTGAGAAATTTCCTGAAGGCTGGATGAAAGCCAATGAGGTACTGATATTTTAAAAAGGGAAAATGGGATGACGTCAGTAACTGCAGGCATGCTGTTATCATAACAACGCTGGAAAAAGATGATGGGATGGCTGATAAGAGACCTGATGTATAAAGAATCAAAAGAGTAAAATAACTGCTTTCAGTCAATACGGGTGTACCAGAAATAGATCTTATCAAGCTAACTTAATATATTTTTAATAAGATTACAAATTTGGTTGCTCAAGATAATCAAGCTGATATAGAGTACTGAGATTTCAGTGAGGCATTCCACTTATTACCACACAACACTTTGATTAAGAAATGAGAGCAATACAAAATCAACATGTAATATAATAAATGGATTAAAAACTGGCTAACCAGTAAGTCTCAAAAAGTAGTTCTAAGCAGAAATTATCATCAAATGGCTGTGCTTCTAAATGGGTTCTGAAAAAAAATAGTTTTACACTTTATTCTATTTATGTTTTTATCCAAGATACAGAAGACAACTTTAAATAGTTATTGATAAAGTTTGCAGATGGCACAAAGGCTTCAGATACAGAACATGATAAAGAAGGCAAGTCACTGAGTCACTGCTGCAGATCTATCTAGATTGCTTGGCAAGCCAGGGTCATTTTAATGTAGCCAGTTGTAAAAACCTACGTGTACTCACAAAGAGTGAAGGGCATATTTACAGGATGGGGGACTGTACTGTATAAAATCAGAGATGATGAAAAGGACTCCTCGGGTGAAGGCAAGGTCAATGGGAGATAATCAGCTGAACAAGAGTTCCCAGTATGATGCTGTACTAAGACGAACAGAAATTTGATAACAGCTCTTTGATCTACCAGACAAAAGTATAATAAGATCAAATGGATAGAAGTTAAACCTTTAAAATTCAGAAGAAGAAGAAAAAAAAAAAAACACAATTTCAGTAGTGAATATATATGTATATGTATATAGAAAGTATATATATATATGTATATAGGAATGACTTGCTAAGGACTAATTCTGTAATATATGAGGTTTTAAAGCTCTGTTAGGTGTCTTGATTCTTCTTATTTTTTATTTATTTATTTATTTTTAATGAGAAAAAGCCAAAAGGTGGTTATTCAGGTGTGGTTTGTCACAGAAAAGACCAGACTAAAACATCTCACTGGGCCTTTCTGTTCTTACTATATCTGAACTCTACATACACTTGTCTAATGAATTTATTCATGCTCTTAATAATGATGAGGATAGTATTATTCAAGTCTGATTTACCTGTTTGAGAAGGATTTTGTGCTTGTTGTGTAACTGCAATTAACATTCTGAATAACCACACCAGTTAATCAAAAATATTGTAATTTCAAATCTATGTGGTGATTTGAAGTCAGTGCTGCTTCAGGTAGTATCATTCTAGCAGTTCATTGAAATATAAATTGAAAATAGACAAATATTGGAATTTATCAAAAATTATATGTACTTTTTATTCTAAAAGATTGGCAGTAGGACTGTGGGACTTGGTTGGCTTCTTTATCTATTTCCTGGGTTTATGTCTTTGCCCAAGTACTTGAAAAACTGTGTAGGACTCAAGCACAAGCCCCACAGTACAGTATTTGTCTATTTTAAATTGCTTTTCTCAGCTTGCAGCACACAAGCCTGTGCTCTTTGACAGCAGGAGACAACTCACTATCTTCCCCTTTAGCCAGGTGATTCTGAAGAGGTATGACCATGAGCAATTTTTCCCAAAAATGATCAGATCTTTCCACTCTCTCCCCAAGAGTAAGTGAGTCCCTGTTCCCGCTTAAACCTGGTCATTTACATTGCCAGCGCTATGTAAAAGACAGCAGCTCAAAACTTTTTAACAGGGCTTCATCTAAAAATTTTAATCAAGATCCAAATTAAGCTTTTCAAATAATGAATAATGTTTAAATCAGCCACAAGTACTTTAAGTGTTATTAAAACTCATGACCTATTTCTCTTATTAAAAACAAGAGGCTGAAAGCATTTCAAAGTCGTACTTAAGCCTCCTGCTGACATTGCTATACTGAAATATGATGGGGGCTTTATTATGTTACTTGGCTGTGTGTTAAGGGACATTACTGACGTTCTCCATAGTATATAAAATTGAGGAAACAACTAAAATATGTTTTGGTTACCACTCAGACTTGCAAAGAGAAAGTATTAAAAATGAATAATTTAAAAAGTAAAGTATTTTCTTAATGGAAACAAAATTAAAGTGTGCTAAGTCTGCTATTTCAGACTGCTATCTCAATACAGAGTGAGGGAAAATTAATTATATTTCTGATATCTGGAATAACTTTAAATAGGAAAAAAAAATCTAGAAGGAAAGAAGATATCCTGAAATGTCAGTTAGAAATCAGATGTGACGTAAACGCCAAACAACATTGGGGGGATCTAACGATACCATACCTTCCTCTAATACAAATGAAAGGTAATCTACAATTATGGGCTCTAATTATTTAATAAAATGTTTATTTGTGTTTCTTACTCTCTGGTTGAAATTCAATCCCCTGCACTCACATGAAGCCAGAGTAATTGGGGTCTGTGCAATGGCTACGTAAAGGGACTGGTGAGGTAAAATTCATCCTTCCCAATCTGAGGCTCATGACTATTCCGTATTGCTCCAGTTCCCAAGTCAGCTGTTCTCATCTGTGCCTTTGCAATGCTTGGTTGGGAATGGCAGTTGCAATCTTTCCATGAAATTTATAAGGCTTGGCGATGGTTTTGGTGCCCTGTGAATGCAATTTATAACTTCTTTTGCCCTTCTAACCAGACAAAAAGATACTCTGTAATCCACAAGGCAGTTCAAAAATAATAAAAATGGAACACAATCTCCTGATAGTCCCACCTTAGGTGGCACAGATTTAGAAATGGCTTGGAACATCTCAGATTTCCAGTTTTTGGGCATAGGAGCAGAGATATTTTATATCCACTCACAAATGGAAGGGAGAAGAGAAATCTAAACCACGCCCCACAAAAAGCATCACAGTTATTTTTAATGTGAATTCCTTATATGTGAAAGATACAGTTAGTATTCTAGTATGTATATGTGTAAGTAAGTGTGTGTTTTTTATAAACATCTGTGAGAAAGAGAAACGGAAATGAAAAAAGGAAAGGGAAAGGGAAAGGGAAAGGGAAAGGGAAAGGGAAAGGGAAAGGGAAAGGGAAAGGGAAAGGGAAAGGGAAAGGGAAAGGGAAAGGGAAAGGGAAAGGGAAAGGGAAAGGGAAAGGGAAAGGGAAAGGGAAAGGGAAAGGGAAAGGGAAAGGGAAAGGGAAAGGGAAAGGGAAAGGGAAAGGGAAAGGGAAAGGAGCTTTGGAGATGGGCTGAATGATGAAACTGACAGTTTCCGAATGTCACAGCTTTTCCACTGGTGAAGCATTCACATTCTGAAGTTATCGGAGATTTGAATGGAAATCACACATTTTCACAAATAAAATTTTGATCCATTTTGCTGTAAAATGTGAAAGAGTCAAGGCAACATTTGGGGAGCTTCAGTAAAAGGATCGGCCTAAGGATTCAATCCTAGGCGGTCAAGTCCACAAGTTACAGGACTTTCTTGTTATCTTGCAAAACTGAGACTCCCAGGCCAGATATTATTTACAGAGACACTGAGCATTTCCTCCGTACAACAACAAATGAACAATGCTATAAAACTGAACAATATCTTGTTTCAGCCTATCTTGAAGAGTTCTAAACATGCACTATCAGTGTTCTTGCAAATCTCTGATAATGATCTATAAATTTATATTCTGCAATAAATAAAATACTTCTGTGAGCCAATCAGAATAAAACATTCAATTAACCCATTTCTTTTAAAGGACACTTAAAATTAAATCTCTTAACATGGATTTCCAAATCTTCAAAAAATCCTTCTCTTTTATTAGAAAAAGTGAAGGAAAAAAAAAAAAAAAGTAACAATACTTTGAATGAAGACTTTGAGCAGGCCCTTCTTAGAGAAAGTTGTTTCTTACTGAAAGGCTTGGTGAGTGTCTAATTACTTCCTTTAGAGCCACTTTGAATTGAACCATAAGATTCCAATGTGTATTGAATTTAAATTCTACTTATGGGCTCTGCTTCCTTTGATTCTGCATTTCTAGCAAGGGGAGCTCCTTACACCACATTAATCATAATATGTGGAAGCGCTTCTGTGTTTGCTTCTGCAGTGCACTAAGTTGTCCCTGAAGATAAAAAAAATCCCCCTTGGAAGAAAAATCTCATTCTAAATGAAGATTTAAATTGAAATTATTGGAGAAGTTAAGAGGAAGAGATATGCCCAGTAAAATTAGAACAAGCATTTAAATGGAAGAGGGTATCTTTAATTATTTTCTTCCTTGGCATTGCAGAAAATCCCATGATATGATAACTAAGGATACTTTGGGGGGTTAAGAGCCCAACAGCAGAAAAGCTAATGGGATTTTTTTTTTTTTTTCAGTGAGAGGTTAAAGTGATGGTACTGTAAGTAGGCTGTCAAACTATCTCAGCTCACCATCTGCTACATATTAATTTAAAATAGAGAGATAGGTGAAGTGGGTGTTACTCTTCAGGAGCTATAAAAATGTGTAACTTTCTCAATTAGTATTCACTTCAAATGAAGAATAAAATCCCAGAAATCTCAGACCACAAGCTAGGCAGTATTATGTTTAAATGGTAATAATATATCTATAATATGCAGCTAGAGCTGCAGAGTATTGCCAGGAACAGAGTCCAAAAGGCTACGCTAAGCCATTTACCATTAACCTCCTGAGATTTCTTTGTTTTGGATAGGTAAGCAAAATGTAAAAGAATAGATGTGTGTTTCCAAAAGGCATATTATGTACATATAGAGAGAGATAGATGGAAATAAATGCTGCACTTTTAATAAATGTTGTGGGAATCTTTTCTCTAAAAGCATTAAGTCCCAGTTTCACCAAAACTCAAACCAAGAAAATGATAAAGCTACTTAAGAAAAACAATCACTACTTTCTCCCATTCCTATGTAAATCATTTGTTATTTGAAGAAAAATAGAGTACTATTATTTTTTGTGTGTAGGGAGACCAGCAGCTACTCATAAAAGAAGTGGGAACAGTATTATCTTTCTCACTGTAATGGCAACATGGAGCCCTACCACATCTCTTAGACAGATGTGGGACTTCCTGCCTCTAGGTTAATTCCCTACTTCTCTGAATCAGGCTGAAAATCCTGCTCTTGATCTCTAAGGAAACACAGCTCAAACACTGATATAAGCACACTGTGTGGAAATATGGACTGTATACAGTTTATAACTGTTGAAGATACCTGTTAAAACACGTAGACCTTCTTTGGTAATTAAAAAGTTGGTATGATATACAATGTAATCTGTCCCTTTAAATTCATAGATCTTATTTTCCCCGTGTCTCTTCAGCACTTACTGTAGCATGAAATATTGGTTAACAGTTAGCTGTGCTTTAGTGAAAATGCTGATGAGCCTTCAGATACCCGTGGCAGACCTGGCCTTGTTTTGTGACCTGTTATTTGAAAGAATGCTTTATCCCAAGTTGGAAGCACCTTTCTTTTCCTCCTTCACTTATTGTCCGATGGTATGGGATTTTCCACAACAATGGTCATTTCTGTCCCACAACTAGACATTTCCCTAGACTTCCTCTCCCTTCCCCTTTGAAGGAGGAGCCCTAACTTCTAGAAAAAGCAGAGTTGTGCTCCCACTTTCTTTACGTTAAGAGCCATCATCCACTGAATATCTGCTGTACAAAAACAAGGTGGTAATGGCATGTCAACAATTGGAGAACACCAGACAAGGCTGTAACATGGTCTAGAGCAGGGACTGTCCTGTTACAGCCCTTCTGCAGATATCAGCTGTAGCAGTGTGATCCATCTCGGAGGCAAGTCCCTTTATAATGCACGGCTATCTCCTGCTAAACGTCCAGAGCAAAGGTGGTGTGCTCAGCTGTAATTTAAAGGACTGCGACGTGAAGGAAGGGTTATGATGTTTAACTTATAGGCCATCCAAATGTTAGAGACCCAAGCAAGTTCCTATTAGCAATAACTCAAGTCGGGCCAGGAGATTTGACATTCAAAACTGATGAGCACAAATCCCTCGAGCCTGCTCTGACCCAGCCACGCTCAGACCACTTGGTAACCCGAGTGACCCGGGAGTCAAACCGTGATAACCCTCTTCAATTTAAAGAGCTGCTTCTCCCCATCTGTCTGAGCTCTGACTCTGCACAATAAATTTCCCAAAGAGCATAAAGAGCCATCTAGTGTATATCAAATCAATATCATTGTGGCTTGCAGCGATATCTGAGGCTACAGTTCACAAAATAAACTAGGCCAGGGGCTGGATTTCTGCCCTTGGCAATCAATCAGACTCACTGGGTCATAGATTTTAGTGTAAATTAACACAGCAGAAACAATCATGCTCCCCAGATGATGATATAATACAGTATTTGCTTTTCTTTTTTTCCCCATTTCATTGCTCATGCTCAGCGGCCAAGCTGTACTGAACAAGAATAATAAAAAGCAATGATTAGAAAGGTGGTGGTAATCATAAAGCAGAACATTAATATTCTCCTGACAAATATATATAAAATGCACATAAAATATATAAACAATATTAAAGGAAAGAAGGAGAGGGGAAATGGCATTAAGTCACTGATGTTTTGGATACGTTATTTTTGCTAAAGAATTTTAGAAGTGACCTCATAAATCCTTGCAAGTGGTTATCATTGTCTTTACCAGATTTGAATGCAAAGATGTTAAATACTCCATTATTGTCTTCATATACCACATCCCCTACACTGTGTGGAGCACACTATCAACACCTTTCTCCACTTGTTATTCAGGCTTTCCCAATGTGTACCTGAGCGTTGCCAGCACTTCTCCCCAGAGGAGTTTTGTTTTTTTTTTCCTTTGGTATGTCATTGCTGTAGTTAAAGAGGCACCTAGCATAACAAGACACCCACCTTTACGCAAATCTCATCTTTTACAATTTTATCTGAATTTGCTCTTTGTGAAAGACTTCTGGGAATTATTGTAATCTCTAATTATTCAATTGATGTAAAACAGTTTATTGTATTTTCTGTCAGAACCTCTGGAAGAAATGTCAATATTTTCAACATCAGCAGGACATTTTTTGAATTATAAACACCCATAATGTAATGTTATTTTATCTCATGCATCTTCTCAAAATATTTTACAGAAAGGAAATGTGATACATATAAAGGAGACTAAGAAGGGTTCATTAATTTTTGCAAAGCCAGATGGATATTTAATTAATGTAACAGAAGTTTTCTGATAAGCAGCCATTTTATTCTTTAAGTATTCAGACCTTTACATTACTGTTCAGATAATGTAACTCCTGTCAGAATGTATTTATTTGCAAAATATCTAATTAAATTATACAAACAATATTTAGTTTAGATATGATAAAATACTAATCTGTGTACAAAGTCTACATGGTATGGATTAGAACTGTGTGAGAATAATAACTACCATGCAGGAGTGGTTTCTGTTGAATAGTCAGAATAATAAGATTTATCAAATAACAGTTATAAGCAGGAATTCATTTATTAGATTAAAGTTATCCACTATTTTCTGCCAGGGGCATAAAGAAACAGAGGCTTCAAAGGTAGCTCTCTTCTGAGATGATTGAAAGCAAACTACGCCTCCTTTCGTGACAAATCTACTCTTTTGTTCTCTGACTAAAGAAAGGAGCTGGATTAAGAGGTTGGGGAAGGGGAGCATCCCTTGTGTTCTCTGGTGTGTCCAACTCAGTAAAGCTCCTAAACAGTTGCTACAAAGCCAAGACACAGGATAAAACTGAGGGATCTGCCACCACAGAAATGTGGCAGATACCCCCTCCCCTGTGCAGCGGGGATGCCAGCTTGGCTAGCCAAATGCAGTCATTTCGAGGCTAGCTGCACAGTGTCCTTCCATGGTCATTGTAAAGGAACTCCCTTTCACATCATCTCAGTTCATTTTATTCAATGGGTACAACAGAATATCATTTTGCAGAAAGAATTATCAAAATTTACAATATTTGTGGCAGGTAACCGAGTATTTTGCGTAAGGTAAAGCAACTTCCTCCACCACCACCACTAGCCCTCCACCCCCACCCCCTTACCTCTCCCCAAAAAAAGAAACAAAAAAAAAAATAAATCACCTGTCCATTAGGCTGAAGAAGCAGATTCCCCCTCTTCGTGATATTCCACACAGGAATAACTGAGTTACAAACTCTTGCAAATTATTATTTTTGGTCTTAGCTTTGGATTCCTAAGGAAAATTCTGTTTGTGTGCCACTGTATCAGCTGATATGTTCTGGGATGTGTAGCAGCTGCTAGGTTGCCTGTTCTTCTGAAAGCTGATACAAGGCAAGATTACCTTGAGGTAGCAACCATTCTCTGCATTTGTTTACCATAGTTTTACCTTTAGCTTAAGTCATAACTTTTTAAAATTTCTTTTTAATGTCTTGAATGTAGCAGTTAACTCTGTTGGTTCTATGTGGAAGTTTCTGTTACATATAGAAAGCTGATCTTTACCTCTCCTAAATAAATAAATAAATAAATAAAATATGTAAGTAATTATACCTAGAAAATTTTAGCTTAAAAGATTCTTAGAGCTCCACGCTCCATCTCAGAAGGGAGAACATAGAAAATGTATTAGCAAATTTAATTTGTCCCTTTGTGCATCTGTATTATGCTACAGACCTTTACTACATAGTGATAGGGCATTTTTTTCATCAGACTGCTTCATTCAGAGCACAGGTTGGATGCACACAGGAGCAGAACTAAGACCTCCCAGGGTACCATAAATGTCACCTCATTCAACGTGCTCCTTCTGGAGATTGCCACATAAGCATCATTCCTCTGTCCTATTTTCAATCCCTTTAAAATAATACTTTTGTTGCTTCCATGCCTTTTGCTGCATTTTACATACATAAAGCTAGTCTTCATTTAACGATATCTACTTGAAACAGCTCTGCATCTTTGGAGTGATACAGTGATAGTAATCACTAAATAGGAAGCAAATGGTGATATCTGTCAATACGCCACGCACAGTAGGCCATATGAGAGATCTGCATTACATCACTCATGGACTTTCCAGGGCTGTAATGTCCTTTCAGTGAACCTGAACTGAATGTTGAGCTTGTAAGGAAAACTGAAACCCAGGGAGTTACTTGTGGTTTAGGATTTTTTGCACAGCTTCAATATACACATACTGGGAGTCATTGCAATAGGCCAAAGACGGGTTTCAGCCACTTGTGAGGTAGTAATGTTAATAGGTAAAAAAAATGTTTCCTAACATAAAAATGCTTCATTCCTCCATTTTAGTGTTTGATGGGAAGGGCAGGGTGAGAGAGAGGGGGGTGTTTGTTTGTTTTGTTTTGAATGAACACAATACATTTCTACCAGGCATCTGTAAGACTCTTTGCAGTTCTTCAGTCAAAGAAAGTAGGCAAGTATTGCTGTAATTATACATATTGTTCTACAGATGTGTGAATATATGATCTGTGTATTTTTTTTTCTGTATGCCTGTATATAAAAATAATGAAATAATCACCGGGCTAGAAGAAAGAGAGGAAAATGACAAATAAATCCTACAGTCCAATGGTCAGGGTACTCCCCTGAGATGTGGGAGAATCCAGTCACTGTCCCTGCTGAGATGAATGCTAATTACACGCTGGAAGTAGAGCACTTCCAGCAGGAGAGAATAAGAGGTACCTACTCACTAGCCCAAGGATTAAGTCACCTTGTGGGAGATTTGTGTTCAGAAACAGTTGGGATTTGAACCTAATTCACGCAAAAGGTGAGCGCTCCATTCACTTGGCATCTCCATGGATGTTAAAGGGAAACCCTGCTCCTGGCCATTGGATAAGTTTTGACCTTCCAAGTGAGATGGGCAGGAGCACACCTTGCTTTTTAAGCTTGAGAGGTGTTGTGCATAAGACTAGCATTGCAGCTCAGTTCTAGCAAGACAGTGACAGCCCTTTCTATGAAATTCCTAGGTCTTGGGAATTTTCCTGTTAGAAATAGGCACATAAAGAAATACAGATACCTTCAACATTAAGGAAGGTGGTGGTGGGATAACACAGAGGAGGGAAGACGAGAATAGGAATCTGAGTGTTATAGTTGAGTCTCTTAAAGAAGTAGATGGTGTTTTCCATATTCCCCCCATGAAACTCTGGTAACATAGTGTCATTTTTTCCCTTTCATTTCCAGTGTACAATTCTGTTGTCTGGCACTGTCTTCTCATCCATTTTCCTTGCAACAAGCATGCCATGCCAGATTTTGGAAGTCAGTTGCTTTAAGGGACATTTTTATGGTGTTCCCTTTGTGACAATGCTACCCTGAAAGTCCTCCTGGTGTAAGGTGAGTCTGAGGTTTCAGTACACCTAAGAATCTGTCTTTGCTTTTTTTGGGAAAGTCAAATGTACACTGTGAGGGGTCCCACCATCATGAATCAGATGACAAGCTGGGGAAAAGAATGTATTGAGAAGCAATTATTCTTTCTCCCACAGAGATGAACAGTGGCTGCCATGTGTTGAGGTACTTTTTTTTCACTCTGAGTTCAGAAAACTTTATATTTTCTAAACTGTTTCTGTACTCTGTGGTCCATAAGCAATTGTTTAGATCTCTCCAAGCCCTTCCTACCCAACTTCCAAATACAGCTGAAGAGAAATTCCATCTAATGAAACACCTTGATAAATATGTTCAAATGGCAATCTTAAATACAATATGGCATTCAACTTATTTTCTTAGACTTTGGCATGCAGAGGAAAACCTCATAAACCCAGACTGAAGATCTGAATGTGAAATACAATTGAAGTCCATATATTTCTACCATACTACCCAGATATCTTTCCTCTGGGGATTTATTTTTAATTTCACTTTAGCATTTGAAATATTCAATTTATTAATGGAAAATAGATTGTTCAAATTATATCTTTAGTTTCCTTATAATCAGAATACAACTTAAATTAGAAGTGAAAACAGTTGCCATGCTGGTTAAAACATCAGGTAGTTCTTTAAATATTGAGAGAAACCTGGTCTTATCAGATTTTACTCCTACTTTATAAAATTTAGTTCTACTGAGATAATTCAGATAATCCTTGGGAAGAAAAACAAATGTTGTGTTCCTTACAAGTTCCAAATTTCCACTAATTTGCTTGGGACTGAGGTAATGAAAGCAATGCCAAACTGGGTTAATTTGGGGGTTGGCCCCAATAGCTAATTTGACAAACAGCACTGAAATTTAACTGGTATTTTTTCTATGTAAGCTATTTTTGTTTGGTGGCCATAACAGTTATTAGCATGGCTTATTTCCTTCATGTTACTGCTTTTCATAAAGTTAACTAGTAGAAATGGTGCCAAAAAAAAAATCAGTTAATGATTTAAAGTAATAAAATGATACTGTATTAAAATGGCAACAATCCTGCCCTTACAAAAGTGACTGGTGCAAAACTAGACTAGCTGGTTACAAACTGTATGGCAAAATATAAAGCAACAAAAAGAAAGGCATATTTGCCTATTGTTTTACTGAATGTCATAAACGACCACTAAAATTCTGGAAAGTAATGCTCTGCTTGTTTTTCTAAGTAAAATTAAAAAGCAGCTTAACTTAAATGGTTTACCATGAGAAAATCATTTCTAATTATTTTAAGTAATATTTAGATCAATTCATAGTAATCTTATTATCTTTCATGTTTATGTCAGTATTAGATTACTTTCATGTTTGTTTAAGCTCTTTTGCTTTTTAGAATGTCTGTTTCAAAGGCAAATTGAGCATAGTTAAAATAATCAATGTCCTTTGTGGTTTCAGCATATGCAAATAACAACAACAGTTGAAAGGAATCTAGTGCTTTCTTATACATACTATTAAGCTTTTACTGAAGAAAAACAGAATTATCTAGCTAATTATATCATTCATTATTACTACCTGCATATTAGTCTGTAACTTGCAGTCTATTAAAGAAAATATAATGAAAGAGATGCTGGGAGAAAGCACAGCAGCTGGACAGACTCAGTGCCAGCATTGCTCAAAAATGTTCTTTATTTGCTCATGGCAAAGAGAAGGAGGGAATAACTCTAGTGCCGCAAGGCCTGGATTTCACCTGGGAAGATATGCATTCACATTCGTACTCTGTCACATCCTTTCTGTGTGATCATTTCACTGTTTCTGAGGTCTGTCCTGGAGAAAAACAGTGCGGAGCTACTTCCTTCCTTCTCTCCTTTGCCTACAGCTGGACTGTGAGGAGCTCAGGGCAGGCGTTGTATTTGTGATGTGCTGGTGCAGCGCAGTCTGGCAGGGCCCTCGTCGTGGCTGCAGCCGCTCTCCCAAGCTGCGCGGTGAGTGATGATACCAATCCAACAGACCGTCTGTACATGAAAGCACTCATTAGCTTCACTAAGATTTCCACAGGAGCCATAATTGCAGCGGTGAAGTGCTGACAATTTCTCAGCATGGGTCACCTTCTGAAATGTTTAATGGGAGTGAAAAATACCTGAACTAATTGCTAGTGTCTTATTCTTGGTTGTTTTCTCTTCACTTCCTCCTTGCGTGCATTGTGCCTGACTGACATGAAAGGAAAGTGAATGTTTTGCTGGGACTCTGTCAGGACATACAGGGCTCCATTACAACAGAAGAAGCAATGGGTATAAAGGGGCAGCAGTGCTCAGCAGGGCTCTCCATACTCCCAGCCTCCAGATCATTCAACACAGAGAGAGGTTCCCAGGGTATGCTGTGGTTCCCTATGATTTATGCATCTCGGATTTTTTCAGGCAGAAGAAACCAAAGCATGGCAGGAGAGGGAAGAGTTACATGTCCAAAGCAAAGCTGAGCTTTCCCCAGATCCAGGAATTCAAAAAACACTATTGGGTCTACTGGCTGCAGTCTAATATTTTTAAAAGGCGTGCTTGCAGATTTTTGCTGCTTCACCAACTCAAATGGAAGCTATGTATGTCCATTAAAAGACACCACAACATAATAATATCACTCGGCTGCACACTGAGAGCATCTGTGAGATAACGCTGATTTAAAAAAAAAAAAAATGATCTCCTTGATTTTAAAATTATTTTGTTTATTGATTTTTGCAAGGAGAATACCCATAAATTACTCTCTCCAAAAGAGGTAGTGGTAGATAGTGTTGGCTTTTCTTAGAACCCATCTTTCTAAACTGTCTTAAAATGAGCTGTTTTCACATAAATCAGTCAGACACTACGTTGATAAAAACATAAAGCCTTCTTCAATATCCACAGGTCAGATTTGCTAAAAAACAAACAAACAAACAAACAAACAAACAACAACAACAAAAAGTTATGTTCTTCTCATTAATAAAATCCACCCATAATGTTCAGATATGGCAAATTTAACTGGTTATGTTCAATGGCAATACTGGTGTAGCATTGTTTAGTCAGACTAATGAATTTTATTTTAGCAAGTTTATCTCTCACAGTTGTAAATTCTGGGCACTAGTTCAGAACTGAAGATATTCCAGTAGCTGGAAGTAAGCACAATGGTTTCAGTATGTTTCAGAGAAGATAACTTTTGGGTTTGTATCCCATTTGCATAATTTTAATGAGCCCTTCAGTAAATTGATTTATAGAGTTCAATATTTTTAGAACTACATTTCACCTTGGAAGCTACGAGTAGGAGCCTGTTTCACTGGAACAGGCTGCCAAGGAGGTTGTGGAGTCTCCTTCTCTGGAGATATGCAAGACCCATGTGGACGCTTACCTGGACAACCTGCTCTAGGGAACCTGCTCTGGCAGGAGGGTTGGACCCGATGATCTCTTAAGATCCCTTCCAACCCCTACAATTCTGTGATTCTGTGAGTCATCTAACAGATCATTAGTCTTCTGTTTCTGATTCTTTTTCTGCTTAAGGGAACTTCTGGTTCTTTACCTTCAGGTTGACAAGTGAGTGTGATACTTCTGATCAAAATGTAAGAACTGTACAAAAACTTCATTTTTAAAAGGGGTGTTTGTTATTTTGTGCAAGAAGAACATTTGGTAACTAGCTGTGTTTAGCAAGAATGTCCAGATTTTGATGAAAATCATACTTTTCCAATATTCTTGTGTATTCAAAGCCATACCTATTCAGGCCATACACCACTGCGAAAGAAAAAAAAAAAAAAAAAAAGGATGTGATGGAGATCTGGAAGGATTTCCTCCTTCTCACAGAATTTGAAATGGACAAGTCTGTTTCCTTAATATCTCCCCCTTGTGAATATCTCAGTCAGTTTGCAGGAGCAATGGTTGTGGAGCTGCTAACTTGTCTCTAAAGAAGTAGTCCTTTGTCTCAATGATAGCTTCTCTATTTTAATTGTAATCAGAATAAAGTCTACTCAGTGCTGTCATTTTTACTGTGTAGGATATTAAATCAGTCAATAAAGCTAGAAGCAGCATCTCAAATTGTTTTCCTAAGGGGAAACTGAAGGTTTGGGTAACAGTGTTGAGGTAGCCAAGATTTTCTGCCCCAGGAGGTCTTTGAATACAACTTTCCACCTTAAAACAAAGACATTCACTGTTTCTTATAAAATGACCACAAGTGAAACATTTAATGGTGATGATGTTTAAATAGTTCATTTGTAGTTCATTTTGACATCAACAAAAATGCCCATTTTCTGCCCAGTTTTCTGATTCATGTGGACTCAGGTAAATCTCACTTGAACACAAGAAAATCTGTTTGCACTTTCAATTCACAATCCTGTTTTTAAAACAAAAAGAGAAATTGTACAGACCTATTTGCATTCCAGAGATAGGTTCTAAAAATAAATAAAGAAATAAATAAATAAATAAACTTGTAGTATCACAGAATGTACAGGCCTCCAAATATTATCTTTATTCTAATAACAAGTATTATTTAACTTAGATTTCAAGGCATACCACAAGGAAATTACTAAGCAAGGAACAAATAAAATAGATATTCTGCAATCTGATTGTTCTATATGATAAAAAGAGGTGTTCTTTAAAAAGGTGCAAAGTTAGCAAGCCTAAATAGTCAAAAGTCTCTAATCTAGCCTAAAAACTACAGACTGCAGCAGTGCATTTGAGTAACTGAGCTTTGCTGGGACAAGGAATTTATTTCATGTCCCAAGGAATACCAACCAGCAGTAAGATTCCTTAAAAAAATATATATTAACAGAAGAACAAAAGTTTTAAGTGTTGCCAGTTTGTGGCATAATTTGAAATACTGGTCATCCTTTTCAAAGAGTATATGACTGGAGTCAGACTTTTTCCTCAGACTCTTATCTGCAAGTAACAAAACAAACAAACAAAAGTTTCACACATCACAAGTATTTATTATTCTCCATAAGTTTTATTTTGTTTTATTTATTTATTTTAAATTCAGTTTCCTGAATTCTGCATGCTTGTATTTGGCAATGAGGGAAGAGAAAGAGTTCTATAAAAGGTTGTTTGAAAAATAGAAGACCAAGAAGGTAGTAATTAGTTAACATATGATTTAATCAGCCTTCATTCCAAAAAAAAAAAAGACTAATTATCTTGTAATAAAAGAATAAGGGAACGCTCGATTTCTTTGAAACACAAATTTTAAACTGGTGCAAGGATATAATTTACTGCATTTAAAATTAACTTGTGGGATTAATTATTGCAGTACATTTTTGTCCTAAATACCTCATTTATGCATCTAATTATTATATATAAAAGCATACATAGCCACAAAAGCATTATTTTCTAGATAATATTTTCTAGTGTTGCATGAACAAGCACAAAACTAGGAGGGTTAGTGATCTTTGTGTTTAGTAAGTTGCTGGCCCCACTGATCTCAGAGAGTATGAATTATTCTGTTGTGATAGAATTTGAGAGTTTTAGGTATCTTTTGTTGAAACAAACACTAGTCTTTTAAAATAGCTAATCAAGTTCTCAGCTGTATTCCTGCCTTCCTCAGCACCTTCAATACTCCAAGAAAAAAGATTAGCACCTCCAGCAGTGCTTCAGATCACAAATATGTTGACTTGTTCTGTAAAGGTACTTGTTTTTCTCCACTGCAGTGGGTCTAGCTTGCTAGCTTAGGAGGTTTGACTAGAGGACGTCTCAAGGTTCCTTTTTAACCTGACTTATCCTATGAATTATTCTATGATCTTTACTCAACTAAGAATCCAGAGGGTTTGTCCACATTAATGGTTTAGCTCAACTCCTGAATTTCATGTCCCATTTTTTTCCCCTGTTCCTGTATTCTAATTGGGACAGGAGACCCGGATGAAACTAAACTGATGCAACTGTATGCAACAAAAGATGCACTCTGGGAATGCATTTTACAGTACATAATGTAATATTACAGTAGCAAAAGGTCATTCACTCCTCTGGACCACACCAGAGCTAGTCCAAAGTGAAAAACACTGGGAATGTGTACAGTGGGGATACTGGTGCCGAACACCAACTGCTATGCTCTTCAGACCCACTCCTTTTGGTCTGTGTTGCTTGTTGATGTACGCATAGCAAGAGCTGGCTATGTTAAGACCACATGCTCAGTCTATGAAAGACCCGCAAAATACAGACTAAGCATTGTTACAATATCATCTTAAAGTGAATATCCAATGAGCTGATTTACTTCACTAGCATTTTAGAACTTCCTGTCTGTTTACACACAGAACTGTGCAAGCACCAAACTGCTCACTTCTTTAACAGAGTTCATACAAGACCACAGAAATAACTTGAAACAATTTTACTGCAGGTTATATAGCTTTCAAAAGATTAGTTTTCCTTTTTTATTTCTTTCTTTTGGAAATGTTACACAGGATCTGTACAACTATGTATAAATATTGTAAGTATCAAATTTGCTTAACCTTCTAAACCAGCCATTTTTTATTCACAGCATACCTATAATTATTGCAAAAAATAAAAAATAAAAATAAAATAAATCAAATACTGACAGCATTTGAAAAAAATCCTCATATTGCCAGCAAGACTGATTGCTACTTCTGATGAATCTCCTACTTTTAGAAATGGCCTGATCCACAAAAATAATTACTAAAAATCAAACACAGTAAACATGAGATCACATGCATTCAAGCTTCATCTGTAAAGGCCCATGCTTAGTGTTGCTTTTGAAAAAGAAGCAATAGTGCTGAACATCTTACTATTTCACCTCTAAAGTTACTGGAGCATGTCACAGTAAGAGCAATCAATATTGGTTAATAGGCCAGATCTGTGTTATTAGTATTCTTTACAACCTTGACATACTTCATTTTATGTACAGATTGCCTATGAAAACTTGGGCTTATATCTTGTCTAGACAATGCCTTACATGGCCATTCAAATTAATAATGTGCCAGAATTATCCTATGTTTAATGCAGCTGTGCTCTGTATTGACTCTGAAAATTAAATTTACTTCATGGTACCTATTGACAGCTGGGTCTCAAGCATATTTAATGGATTTGAATGGAGTTTGGACTATAGCTTATGCCTCCAAGCAAAATGTTGATAGCTAATAATTTTCATTAAAAGTGAGAGTGTTTATCTATAAACATTGCATTTCTCAGTATATGAAGTCAGTGTAAAAAGAAGTTTAAGATCACCTTTCAGTCAGTTCACTCAAAACACTCAAAAGGAAATGAAGAGAAGAGAAAAGTAACCCGTTTGCTATCTTTAACTGCAATTCTTTGCCTTATTAACAATGCATTTGCAAATATGTAGTGAAGGAATCCTATTCATGTTGAGAAAAATATCTTTAGTTCCAAGAAGGCAGAGTCAATACCTCGAATTGCACCTGAACATAATGAAAAACCTCATACATAATATATTTATTGACAGTCCTGGAAACTGAACTTCTTTATTTATTGACAGCCTACATACAGTATAGACACTACAAGTTTCTTTCACTGCTGAGCCAACATGCTTCTTACTTGGCCAGAAGAAACTACTTTATCTGAAGGCAATACAATGCATTCACTATATCCACTAGTTCTTTGGGTTATTTGTGAAATGTCCAACCAAGCTGTCAGCCAATACTAATTCTTCTGATTTCTTTTCTGCCCCAGAATATGTTCTTGAGAGATGCCTAACAGAAACAAATTTTGTTCACTGCTAATATGAGACTGACTTCTGCCACTAAATCTACAGGTAAACAGTTACACCTCTAATTACCGGGAAAGCTAAAAGCCTCTTACGTAAATAGCCAAACAGCTTCCTTTTATAATTGATATCCAGACCAATTCTTCTGGTTCTAGCAGCCATCTGGTAAGTAGCTAAAACAGTCATTTTGCCATCTTTTTGGTGCTCTGTCTCCCCACCACCCATCAACTGAGAATTTGTTGCCAAATGTCCTTGGTAGAATTACAGTGAAAATGTCACTGTATAAGGCTGCATGGCATTTTTTATTCCTGGTCTCCAATTCTTAAGTCTTTGAAATTTGTACTTTGAGGGTAAAAAAGTGAACAGTTCTGCCTTTAATCACAAGAGGATTGAAAAAACATGCATTTTTAACTTTCAAGCAATAATAAACTTTACTGGACATTCTATGACAAAGACAATTATTAAAACTAAAAAGTTGAAATATAAGAGGGTAGACCTCCACAATGTCAGGCTACAGGTCTGCAGTACATTTTGCACAAGACTTTTTCCTAAGCTTAGAAGACAGATTGAGAAGGATTGTGCTGGGCTTTAGGAAATCAAAGCAGGTCTGCAATTCAGATGCAAGTGCCACATGCTCTAGCAGGCTTTGTGAAGTCCATTAGCAGATGCCCTGGCAGTTTACCTTATATGCAGCAAAATTGTTTCAATTTAATACCTTCCAAAATGTGTTCTGTGCAGTACAAACCACTGGGGAAAAAATAATAATCTGTTTTTGCTTGTTCCTTCTCTTTTTGCTACAGATTCTTAACATGTTCTATACAGAAGTTTATGATAACATTAAGAAGTCCAAGTGTATAAATTATGGATGTAATGTGCAACAGAGATGTTATACATACACATACGCATATATATACATAGGTAAATGCACATGTACCTGAATTAGCAGAATAATACCTAACTCAGAGCCGAGAGAAATAAAACAGGGAAATGCATTACATGTAGTAAACAAACATAACACCTAGTTCAATTTACTAGCAACCATCAGAAACAACTGCAGTCTCAATATCACAGAAAGGTTGAAATGATTACTTATTTATTTATTTTAAGATAGTATTTTGATGTGGAAAAATGATTAAAAGATTAATCACAGTTGCAAGGTAGAAAGTATATAAAGATTAAGGATGGACAGTAACATACAGGCCAACATGTTGCTGAAGTGCAATGAAAAAGAAAGCACAAATGCATGACGATACCAGCTGGTACTTCTTCCACAGAAGGAAAAATACAGTGTGATGTTCCATGGTCACAGATGAGATGTACTGTGAAGCAAATATATGAAAGCTTTGCAGAAAACCTGAATTTTCACATTTTCTTCTTTTGGATGGCTCATCTTATAGTTCAAGCATCTTAGGGCCTATTGATGCCCTTAATTGATTTTTATTTATTTATTTATTTATTTTTAAGAGAAATTCCTAGCTGATACTTCCTCTCGGACTTTGTGTTGAACTCATTCCTGAGGAAAAGAAAGGGTTTGCCTCCTCACAGAAGAAAATTAATTTGTGCATCATGAGTATCTTACAGATACTCCAATATTTGGGAAATCTAGTTAGATATAAAAACCTTTTAAGACGAAATCCAGTGACTCCAGACCCACTTTCTGATGACACTAGCTGACTGCAATTGTCTTTTCTTCTACAACATTTTTCTGCCAGAAACTGCAAGAATAGTGTGCCTACCTCTGACAACAGAGCTTAGATACATCTTTTATCCTCTCTGACTTATTTTGATTGCTGGCAGGCCTGCTACACATTTTGCCTATCCAACAGTCTACACAAGACCCCTAGCTTTATCCATAATTCCAAAGAGGATAGTCCCATACCTCTTTTGTAGTGAGAAACATTATTTGTATCCTGAAACTTGTTTTGTTTTGTTTTCCTATAATAAACAAATCAGGAAACTATGCTGATTAATCTTACCAGAAAAGGAGCAACTTTCAACACATGAAGACAAAAGTGAATGTCTTTCAATACCGAAGTTGAAACACCATTTGGACAATGTATTCTCATTTTGATAAAATGTTAGTATTACGACTGATGCTTCTTGGTGCCAAAAGTTTCTCTTCCTGTGACTCTAGGCAAGCAAAAGAACAAAGACTGTTTCACTAACACTGTCAGAACTGTCCAAATTGTTCAGTTACGTTTTTTCATTCTTAAGATGAAACCCATGAAACTCAGCTAGTTTTCACAAACACAAAAGAAAGTCACTATTTTTTTCTTTTTATGCACTTAGTTTTAGAAATGCATCAGACCTTTCAAAACAACTCGCTCAAATCTTTGCCTAAACTAATGATGGACAAAGTACATCATGTAAAAGTGAAAATGTGTCCCAAAATAGTAGTTCAGTAGCAGATTTCCCCTCTCCCAAATGACAGTAGTTTTTTACTCCTTTCCTTTCTCATTCTTTCCCTTCTCTCTCCTTTCTTTTATTCCCATGGGAAATGAAAAGGTTCATTGTCTTTTGGAGCTTACCTTGTGATGGAGTGGTAAAGCAGGGATAGAATCTACAGATTCCAAACATTTTAAATGACAGGAATAGGGAGTCACATTTCAAGTCATAGAGGTAAGCTTGGTTTCTAAATTTTACATGGCAGCCATACTGTGTCAGAATGTGACTTGAAATTTCTATGACACATATACTTTTAAAGGAGAGACAACTAAGACATTCCTTTTATGCTATTTTGCTCTTCCATAGCTACAGAAAACAATTGTTATAAACTTTTAATTAATTTCTATAATACAGATCCTGATAACATCCTCTCATGGGCCATTTTTAATTTTGAAATAAAAGGAACTAAATAAAATAATTTCCTAATAGCTGTAATAGATTCTGGTTTGCTAGAATACATAATCTAATGAAATGCTGTCAGCACTGAAAATTTTACTAATTGTGAGGAGGCTTTTCTTCACACTCTATACTCCTAACACACCAGCTTCTCAGACAAACCAGCGTCTACATAATAAAGTAGTTGAGAGAACTGGTGCAAGCTATGGAGTATAAGCTGAGTGACAGACAACGCATCCTTATCTCCTCTTTGGATGCTGTAATCATTGCTTGTTCATCACCAGATCCCCACTGCATAGCTACATTTTCTATTTGAACCTTGAATGTAAAAGAAACTTATTCCATTCCTTCTCTACCTCACTTTTTCACAGGTTATCTCCTTTTCTGTTTGTATCCTATATTTGTTTAGAAGTACTATAAATACTTGCATAGTTTGTATTCCTATGTACAACTTCAGGAAAACCCTGAACCTCCATTGTTGCTTCAAAACTAGCATAGTTCTGGAGCAAAGTCTTTTCCAAAGATCTTATTCCAAGTCTTTTCCACAAAGTTCCAGAACTTGGCTTCAGTGAAAGTCTTCTAGAGTAGAAGACTGTTTATGTGTCACTTCACTACCAGACATGGGCAAAGAAGTATGAAATAATGATTTCTTTACAATTGTAATCATAAGAACAGAAAATAGACAAGTTGGAAACACTAACAGCAATTTTTCAGTATTCTGTTTATGTGTTTATGACTACTTAAAATAAAACAGCCAAGATATCATTAAAATATGGAAAAAAAATAAATACATAAATTGTATGCATATATGATGTTGGACATTTCAATATTTTGGGAAGGACTTCAAAGGAAGCTGATGCTATATGTAGCAACACTCCTGTAAAACAGTGACTAAGACATGTGTTGGTAGCTTGGAGTTTTTAATGAAGTTTTAATATCCCTTTAAATCCTCCTAAAAAAATAAGTATATTGTTTATAATTTTACCTGCATTACTTCCAATCTCCAGATGGATTTCATTTGCATAAGAGTTCCCAGGAGGGCTTTGCTACAAAGAAGCCTTGCTGAACAAATTACAGAACTAATCATTTCTTTAAACAGACATTTGAAAATAAAATAAAAGATCTATACAGTATGTCAGATGTGAAAGGTTAGCCACTGTGCACAATAACAAAATAATTTAATTTTAAATAAATGACTTTGCTTTAATTAATTAGGAGGTGAACTGAGCCTCAGCTCCCAACATAGTTAAGAGAGAATACTCATGCTTATGCCAAAAAGATGATTTAAAAGAGCTGAAAACTGCTTTCCCTTCACTAACTAGTGCTAGCATAAACTTTCTGCAAGCAGGAGAAGCTTTTATAGTCAACTCTCAAGGCTGCTTTTTATTACTACAGGTTAGGAAAGTGGCTCTAAAGACCATAAAATGGACACTTGTGTGCTTTATTTGACCTTTAGATATGGTTCCCCATCAGGAAGGAGAGCCTTCAAAGGTAGCAAGGTGATATAATCAACAGGATTGTATCTATAAATACTGACAAGCTTTAGAATGAAGTTCAACAACACATTTGAGATTCCCTTTTTATAATCTGTGTCAGGTACTCAGTGCATGTAATAATCTTCTCCTTTGACATTCATAACATGAAAAAAAATACTCTTCGAGATGTGATCTACTTTCCAAAACAAATAAAATTTAAGCTAATGTAATTGTAGTTTATGTATAAAGTCTATAAAAGTTAGTGGAGATATGCTCTTAAATGACTCCAGAGGATACGTTATTAAAGATATAACAGAATATTTTCAGAAACTGTTAACTCTACAAAAAACGTGTTTTTTTTTTTTCTTTTATTATTGTCCTGTTAGATTATTGTGAATTTGTTGATTGATGCCAAACTTAAAAATAACAGTCCTCTGACTTCCACTAACTTCTTCTCTACATGACCACAGTGAATATCTCTTATTAGATCAAAACTGAGTTTGCTCACCACAGAAAAGGCATATAATGTGGTCATGATTTTTAAAATGTTAAAAATTTCAAACATTTCAAAACATTTCAAAAATTAGAAAACAAGGGGGGGAAATATTTCTTTAAATAATAATATATTCTGTCTGTGCCTCCAACCTTATTTAATGAATTTTTAACCATCCATTTACACAGTTCATGGTGATGACTGGCTGAGCTGAAGACATGCAAGACATGGGTCACCAACAGTACCTGTAGCAGCCAGCAAGAGTATGAGTTTTAAACCCTAGTATTTAAATTACTAACATTGGAACAAAATAACTTATAAAAATCCCCATGAGACATCTATCTTGATTATTTTCCACCATGAAATTTTTGGGGAATTATTATCATGACTATCATGTGGAACTGCAGATGGGTTCCTTTGTGAATGATGAAACCTCTAGGGTAGACCCTGTGAGCTGTTCAGAGAGGCAGAATTATCCATGTGCATAATTATCTGAGGGACAGATAATTATCTGATAGTAGTTTCTTTTAGTCTGAAGTTTTAAAACATTCATAAATGAATGGTAACGGTGTATTCCTTTTAGTGGAGTATTATTGCAATTGGTCTAATATATGTTTTTTATCTTTTATCTCCTGAGGCCTGAGGGAAGGAGGGAGGGAGGAAGGAGAGGGCAGAAAAACAGTAAACCGGTGACTGCTCTTATCTTTGACATGCTGTGAATAGACAGGATATTAGACTAATACCCACAAAATCACAGATAAATGATTATCTTGTCTTGATTACTACTGCCCTTTAACAGGCTCCTCTTTTTAGCCAAAGACATTAGTTCTAATTTATTTGACACAAATTTCAAGGCCTTCTGCCAAGAGGAGAGCAAAAGCTTCATGAAAATGTTCTTAGCATAAATTCAGGACATCACTTGTAAAATGAGTCAATAAAAAGAAAGGTTTTCTACTGAAACCAGAAGATCTCCCATCTTAAAGCAGCTCTGGTTTCTATATTTTTCCATATATTTGTAATAAAGACTTAACTCACCTTTGATGTGAACTTCCCAGAAAAAGCTGAGGCTTAGAGATTGTCTATATTATAAGCACTTAATCATAAATTACAGGAGAGCACACTTCATACCTTCACTTGATTTATATCCTTACAAAATAACCTTTAGGAACAAGAAGTCTTTCATTTTTTTACCGTTGTGTTTTGGTGCTAATTAATTTTGAGGAAAAGTCAACACTTTATTTTAGCTGCCAGGGAAATTATTTGCTTTGCTGTTGGAAAATGCATCATTGTGTTATGAAACACACTAGCTATTGGCTATATTCCTAACAGTCCGGGATGTTGGTGAATAATGTCAATGTTACTTTGCTATGCGTATTTTAAGAAACATTTCTTTTAAATTTTTGGATTCATTTCTGTTGAGTGACATGTGCTAGCATTCTCACACAGGTTTCATTTGGAGCAATTAATTTGGCTTGAGTTTTGGTTGGTTGTTTTTAACAATTACCTTACTGGTACCTCTAATGGAGAGTATGTTAGAACAGAATGCATTAAAAAGTATATTCTGTTCTTATTACCAAAGGCTGCTGGGTCAGGACAAAAGTGCATGCAGGGGGTTCTCCAGTCCAGTGGTAGCTTTGCCATTATTGCATTTACAGTTCCATTCTTTGTATTCTCTTGGCTTTTTTTTTTTTTTTTCCTGTCATTTCTAAGCTACTTTGTGCATAATGAAACTATTGCTCAATAAAAGGATGCTGTATTTTCTCTATTTCTGCAGTGGCTTGTTTGAGCCCTGGAACCTGTAGTTCTTGTATCCAACCTGCACTGCATTTCATTTTAGAATTATGGAATTATTTGTGTTGGAAGAGACACTCAGCTACTTCAGCCTCCTGCTCCATGCAGTGCTAACTTCAAGGTCAGATCATGCTGATCAGGGTCTTGTCCAGCTGAGTTTAGCTTTCTCAGTCTCTAGTTTTAGAAAATCAAAAATGGGAATTTGACCAAAAGTACAGCTTAAATACTTGGCTAGTTCAATATGACTAGTTCATTATAGAGTGACTTCTGCACCCATACAGTTTTGAGTAGGACCAAATCAATAAGGAGAACCACTTTAATTACTATTTAAGTATCTCACAAACACTTGAAACTTTCTAATGGTCTAAAAGGAAAAGAGTGAACATTATTAGTTTAGTGAATAGTTTCGAGTAGACTGCTTGTCATTTTGTAGGCCTTCATTCAAGGGAAGCACACATGCATATTGCCACCAAAACAATCTTTCTCCAGAAATAATAAAACATATTTCTAGCCTTGATTCTGAAAATATTCAGATGTCTGAATACATTCAGGAATTGGGAGCAGTTCCACTGAAATAATCCAGTGGCTAAAGTTCTTCTGAAATGAAAAATGGACTAGCTTTAACTATAAAATTTCTTTTCTTTTTTTCATGGAAGGCAGGAGTGATCTGATTAGAAAATAACAGACATGAAAGATTAATTCTGATTTTCTAAGCTCTATGTCATTTTCTTTACATAGATGATGACTCTTCAGGCTTTTGATAGGAGAACAGATTTAGGTACCCAAAGACTTGGTATCACTTTTGGATAGAACCAAATCATCACTTGCTTACTCACAGAAATTCCTGTTCACCTATTTGGAAGCTCTCTGTGCTAAAGAACTAACTGAAAATTCATTTTGAGGAAAAACAAACAAACAAACAAACAAAAAAACACTTTAATATTTAACTTGAGTATTTGAGTTAAATAGTTAAATTATAATAATAGTTTAATATAAAAATATAAAATAATATAAAATAATATTTTAACTTTATTTTTATTTTAAATATAATATTTTATAAACTATGAATCATATTTATTTATAAATATTTATAAATAATATGTATTTAATTAAACATAAATATAATAGTTAAATATGAGTAAGAAAGGCAATTTACTAAAAATGTTAACAATAACATCTTAACATTGAGATTTGTCATAGTTAATGGCTGGAGTTTTCTAAGACAATTGTTTAAAAACCTTATGCAATAGGAAGCAAGTGGGTTTGGAATAATATTATTTATTTGGATTAAATACCACATGAGTTAAATTTGCCTGAAGTAAAATTACACTGAATAGAAAATAGGAGCTGAACTGATTGACTTCAATAATTCTAAAGGTTGAACAATTAAACCTAAACTGAAGAATACAGAGGAAACATTCATCCGGTTCTTTGTTAGAAAGTCTTTTTAGAAATATGCCAGAATAATCACAAAAAGAGGTGCAATTAAGCAATCGGCCTTTTCATAGTTATATCTGTAATAACTGCCAACGATGAAGTGTCTTATTGTGAATTATACTTCATGTAATTTAAGAAAAAACAAATGTAATTGTAAGTAAAGCTTATGGCATCATACTTCATGTTTACACAGGTGTGATATTATGACTTATCAGACTGAAAGCTTTCTTTAACATAAGAACAGCATAAAAATATCTTGCAACTTTGCCAAAAGTAATTGGATGGTTAACAAACAAGTGTATTCACCTGTTCAGAAACAGCTCTGCATTGTCTGCGTGTAACGTCTGCACACCATTTAAATCAAACTGCCTTAAGCATGGAGTTAGAGTTAAGAGTTACCTGAACTCATCTGGCTGGTCAGTTTTTTGTTATTGTCCTATCCATTGCCACTAGGTCCCAAACAAACACATGGCCCATGCAGCCTATGGTGGGAGCTGCCAGCTGGCCCTGTCTCCTTTTGTCAGTGTTTCTGGACATGAAGAAGGGACTGGTGCTGACCAGGTCCCAGCCAGCAGCTGAGCCGCCTCTGGCCTCACCAGATACCAGATTGGCCTCAGCCAACGCTATTTGGGATCTCCTGGCTGGGCCAGGCAGAAAGGGACTATTGCACTGCTGGGCAGAAGGGTAGCCAAGAGGTGACAGCAGCTCAGGAGGGCTTCTAAGCACTTCTAGCTCTAGTTTGTGCTCATCTGTCTGGGCTCAAACAGGTAAGAAGTTATTTCAGGGTGAGTACTTGGCCTCTATGCAACCACTCAGATCCCATTTCCCACGAGCAAACCGCACCCACTTAGTACTTTGTATTCCCTCCTTCTGCACATGGCATTGCTTGTTCATGGTACTGCTGATTTAAAGAAACTCTCACTGGCAGGCTTCCATCTTGTAATTGTGTGTGCCACCTCCACTCCATTAGTCATCACTGAATTCCCTGGGCAGCAACATCGGTGGAAAAGCGTTTGTGTATTTTTTCTGCCTCTGGGCCATGCTATGGAGCAGTTTTGAGCTTCCATTCTCATCTACAGTGGAAGAGCCTGGAGATATAAAAGGACATCTAGAAATATGACCTTTACCTATATATATTAGCAGCAAGGGAGCAGAGGACTATACTTTTGGAGTCAGTATTTAAGAGAACCTCATTCACCAGCCAATGCTGAAGAAACATGGCTTGTTTTTTATTCTCATTGACACACACCATCCTTTTTAAAGGTAAAGCACAGTAATGGTGACAATTGAACTTGCATTGGGAAATTGTTATTTTTGCAGGACGCTGGCCTTGTGATTGTTGGCAATCAGTCAAGTGCACCATAAAGATAAGATATCCTAACACAAGACATGTCCCTCTTCTCATTTCCAGGAATGCAATATGAAGCTTGATACTTGTAATATTTCCAGAAATAAATAAATAAATAAAAAAGAAAAAGAAAAGGGGGGGGGGGGGGGGCAGACACTGTAAAATATTAAATTAAGCAATCTGACATTACATGTCCTTGACTTCAGTGAAAAGTCATACCTGATCTATGGCACTAAACGTGTAAACTTAAAGCCAGATTCTCACCTACTATACATTAGAGAGTAGATCATTGACCATCCATACAGATTTACTGTTGATATCACGTTAAACTTGTGTCCATATTTAAAAATTTGTTATCAGCCTTTTGTTTTATTTTTTGTTTTTAAATGCAGGAAAGAATGGAGCTGACTTATGTGGAGAAAGAGTTGAAAACCAATCCAGTACTTCATTACTTGTCTCTGAAGCTCTTTTCTTCCATCTTTTTTTTTGTTTTTGTTCATATCGAAAGTATCATATTATCATTATGCAAATATTTATGAAGGTAAATAAATCCTGTGTACAAATACACACGTACACACATAAGTATTTGTAGCCTTCTGGTCGATCATCTCCCTGCCCTCTTTGCTGACTGACCACCACTGCACCCACCTTAGATTAATTCCAAGAGGTGCAAGTATAATGAGGAACAATGAAACATTTGGAAGCAGTAGGTTGTGTATTTAAGGGGACTCATTTTGTTTGTGGAACTGGACAACTGAACTGGTCGTGGAAAACTGTGAAGGGTTGTCTAGAGTGCTTAGCACTTTTCATTATAAAATCTTTCTCTATCGATATTTTATCTGAGAGTCCAAATTGCAGATTAAGAGCCAAATGGTTTACAAACATAGTATAACACTACGGTTTTTGCCACAAAATTTTACAAAGCAGATTTAAGTTACATTCCCCTTTCCAATGCAGAACTGACAGTTAAAACCTCAGGATAAAAAAACATTTCTGTTTTGATCTCCTCTGGACTGCCTTTGTGACAAACACATAGTATGTTCTTAGTGCTGGCCAAGAAATAAAGGAGATGAAATACATGACATTGCTTCCCTTTTAATATGTTTATTCTTCACTGTAAATATTTGCACGTTAAGGGCCTATTAAATCTGATAATAATCTCTCACCCCCTCCTGAAAACTCCTGGAACACCAACCTGTTATCACTGAAGATTTGAATCTACCATGCTGTAAGGGTAGCATTAACTCCTAATATTGAAGTGAGACAAGAAAGGGATCTAAGATTTCATTAGTTCAGCCCATTTTTTCCATGTTAAAGGAATTAAGGGTTAAAGGAATTCAGGGAAACTTAGTGGGGCCCTGAATCTAACATAAGGTCCGTATTCTTAAACGTGGAGAGTCTCTCTTGGTGGGAAAAGGAGGTGAGAAACTGGAAACTACCTACAAAAATGTTAATAAAAATGTGGAAAGAAATAATTTGTTGTGCATGTGTTGTTGTATGTTCTTTTAAAATATTTTAAGAACAACTAATTGGCCAGTTAAATTAATATGGGTATACAGAGCCAAAAAATTCCAGGCATGTGAAAATAAGTGGCTTAAGTACATCAGGCTGAAGTGAAGAAAGAGCAACTTGCTGCACACCATGAACTATGCAAACGCTAACAGTAACACAGAGTATGTATAAAGGGAACATGAATAAAGGATCATAAACAGTAATTTTAAAAAATGTATAGTCTACAGTGTTTTGTTTCAAGATTACATTAATTGAATGTGAAATGTTAGTTGAAGGGAAGAAAGTGATAGATTAAGATTCACAAATCCTAAAGATAAGCGAGTTAAGGAATAGTGGCATAACTGTAAAATAAATTTGACCCAAGAGCATGCAGATAATCATAAGCTCTTTTATCTTCTGGACCTTTGGGTTTAGTGCTTTGTTTTTTATTTTACTGCTTGAAAAATAGATTTTAAAGATTTACATATTTGCTACAGAATAATATCTTAAACATGTCTGGATAAAATTATGACTTAGAGGAATTCAGCCATGATAGGCCTTGTATTGAAAAACCTGCCATAACAAATTTTAATTCATAATTGTTATTGAATAGCAAAGACAGATTTAATTATCTCCATTATTGACCTGTTCTAAGCAAGTACTTTATGTTATAAATCCACACATTATTGCCAAAGAGCACACTGAATGCATAAATTCTCTGCCAGTTCTCTCAGTACGTTCTTTATGCCATAGGAAAAATTCTAAAGGAATAAAATATGTCCAGCTTCCTCCAGCCCACCTAGCTATAATGAAGACACAGATTCATCAGGCTTGTAGGCCTACAACAAAATAAAATTATTATTTGGAGATTCACTAGAGTTAAATAAGTCAAAAACTGAAGCCTAATTAAAATTTTGATTGTGAAAAAGTGTTTTTCATTGGTTGTTGGACTGGACATCAATTACACAGAAATCCTTCAGCAGCTCTGCCATTTAAACCCATCTGTTTCACAGTCATCTAAAGGAATGATGACACTGTGTGAAAACAGGTAAAATGTGTGATTCCTTTTCTTTGCTGGAGAAAAGAAAAGGGGATATAATAGCAACGTTGACCTTGGTACAGGACATTTTCTGGGGAATTGATGACCGCCGTGGACCATCAACTCTCCCAGCTAGTCATTAATCCCCAGGAAATGCCCTGTGTCTGCCTTGTTATTGCTTAATTCAATTATTTGTGGTTGTGGCATTTATTCTGTGAATATTTTATTGCTCAATCTGCTCTGTGTCTTACCTCTGCACCTCTTAAAGTCCATCTCACTGGTACAGACTGGCTCAGCTCAAGAGCACCTCGCATTTACCAGAACAGACTGCAGTTTACACATTTCTATGTGGCTGCTATTTCATTAAGATATGATAGCTTGAATGGAGTAACAAAATTATTTTTCTATCTATCTTAGCAATTTCATAAATTGCAATTACCAATGGAGATGGAATAAGATTTTACTAAGCATATACATTGTATATATACAAGAACCGTAACGAAAAAGATTTATCCAGCTTCTTGAAATATTATCATTATACTGAGAGATTTTTTAGGTATATCAGAATAGTAGGATGCTATGAGAAAGGTAGGAAGTAGGATGGTGTGATTATTTTTTGTTAGTCTGTATTTCTCCTGCCTTGTATTTCTGTTGTTCTTATTTGCTATTCTGAGGATGTAACGTGAAGTGTTTGACAATCAGCCTTGTTGTTTCCCTTTCAGTACTGAGCCTCAATATTTATTACTTCCCTTACTTCTGGCAACAGGACTGTTCTGTGGAAAACTAGAAAGATAAGATAACTGGATTTTAAAAATCTACAGGGGAAAAAAAAAAAAAGGCTAATGTTAACCCCTGCAAACCAGTTCACTAAACAGCCATACAAATAGTTGTACAGGCAGGGAGGGACTTTGGAGGGACTTGTCTGGAGCCACTAAGGAGCGATGAGGGCCAGGCTGGGAATAAGAATGGCTTAGCCAGTCTGCCATGGGAAGAAATGCTCCTCTAATTAGTCTGAGAGTTTTATTCTCTTCTACATTGAAGGCCTCCACAGTATTTTGACTGTTTCAAGGAACCATTGAATAAGTTTAAATAAATATGTTTATGTTACTACTAACATGGAAGAAAGAGAACATTGCTGAAGCAGCTGAAAAACATAGGTATAAAAATGGAAATTACTAGAGAACATCTGATCATTCAATCACAACAAATGTACAGAAGTCCATGGGACCAAGAAGTTGAAGGAATCAGCAAATGTCATTGTGAAGCCACCGTGCCATCTTTGAGAGCTCAATGGTGATTGAGGAAGGTTAATAAGAATTTGAATATGAAAACTAGAACAACGCTAACAAGAACTTCTAGAAGTTCAACAGGAGTGAATGCAAAGCCTTGCGCCTGGTACAGAATAACCCCCACACACCAGTGTAGGATGGGAGCCAATTGTCTGGTAAATAGCTCTGCAGAAAAGGATCTGGAGGTCACAGTGGGCAGCAAATTGAACATAAATCAGCAGTACAGAAGCAAAGATGCAGCACAGAAGACCAGGTACATCCTGGGCTGTATTAGAAAGAGTGCAGCCAGCAGAATCAGAGAAGTGATCCTTCCCCATTATTTGATGTTTGTTAAGACTGCAACTAGAGTACTTTGCTGAGTTCTGGTCTCCCCAGTACAATAAAAATGTTAACTTACTGGAACCAGTCTGGTGGACTGCTAGAGCGTGGGACAGATTAGGAGAGGCTGAGAGAATTGTGTCTGCCCAGCCTGAAGAAGAGTATATAAAAGGGAGACTTTAGTGTAATCTGTAGCTATGTCAATCAGATGATACACAGAAAAGAGCAAAATTTCCTCAGAGGTGCACCATGACAGTCCACAGGCCACAGACACAAGGTGATTAGATATAAGGAAAAAATATTTTATTCTTAGGGGGGTAAAATACTGGAACAGGATGCCAGGAGAAGCTGTGGAGTATCCATCCTTGTAGGTGTTCAAGACTCAACAGAATATGGTCCTGAGCAACCTATACCAAATTAGACCTGCTCTGAGCAGGCAGATGGATTAGGTAACCTCTGGAGGTCTGGAGGAAATTATTCTATGATTCTATACCTATATTTGAAATAACGAGGACAACATTTCAAGCACAGGTGCCCAAATTATATGGATATAACTAATAATACTTGGTCTACTATTTCTCTTTCCCTTAGTTCTCTAAAAGGCCATCCTCAGTGAGCAAAACCAGAATTATAACATGTCCATCTAGTTTTTTCTTATCAACAGTTAGAAGTTCATGCTAACATGGTTTAATAGCTTAAAGACAGATACTCTTTTGGAGCTACTAATTAAACATATTGCCTATAGTCGATTGGCATACTGGCATACCACATGCTGTAAGATGGAAAATGAGACTTCAGAATCATAAGATTAAAAACAAGATTTTTAGAAATGTGATGAGAATTGCTTTTGCTTTCTTCTTGATAACGTTATTGTTACATAAGAAAATGTGAGGGTTATTTGCTAGGAGGTAAGATTGCTTTGTATCACAATTGAATAGTATTAGAGCACCTAATTCCCTTGAGACCTTTTGAAAAGGTGCTTAGCCTCTTTTTTTTTTTTCCTATTTTTTTTCCTGTATTCTATAGTTTTCTTGCTACAGGCAATGAAAATGATGGTCTCTACCCTTCCCACGCAAGGTTACATATTCAGAATCATCAATGAACTAGTTGCTACTCCCATCACAAATTTTCTAAACCCTTCATAGGTTTATAGATACAATCCCTATCCTTCTCATAACTTGATGATAGGTCCAAGGATGATTATCTGGCCCATTCCTTTTGATGAAATTAGAAAAATCTACACCACAGAGATATGTGACTGTGCTCATTCCTCTGAAATGTCAGTTTTCCCGTTAACTGTTCATAATCTTCATTCTGCTCATTTCATTTCAGTTTTACATTAATGTCACTGAAGAGGCCATGACTGTGAAGTATAGGATTGGAACTTAGAAAATATATACTCTGGTCCAGCTCTGTAACTGATTTGTCTGTGACTTCTTGCAACTCACAACACATTACTTGTTTGTCTAACCTGAAAAAAAAAAAAATAGAAAAAAAATTTTTTTGCTCATCCACTTTTAAGCTATACATGATCTACTGGTGATTTTTTTCAAGTTTTTGAAATGTTTTTATTGTTTATAGACAACACGAAAAAGGATATACATGTGAAGATGCTATTGTCACAACCAGTCTGTGACTTTGCCACTCAAAATATTCAAAAATAAGTATAAAAGGCACGTGTAAGTCAAGATGAAGTTTTAGACACAAACATACACGACTGCCTATACACACACAAACGAAATAGTTCCTAGATTCTTAAATGCTGCACTCCTTTGATAGCATAACCATAGTTAATGTTGTGTCAGGCTTTCCACTATAAACCCTCTCTTTTATAACTAAGCAATAAAATTTTACCCCAGGCATGAAGTACCAGGTCTCAGCACAGCGGCTGACATTTTTATATGTATACATTTTCACACACTTAAAAAAAAAAAAAAAAAAAAACAGTTTAGCTGCTTTAATACATACAGGTATAATGAGTATAAAAAAGTATAGAATTTTTCAGTTGAACATATATAATACACACACACATGCATGTTTACGCATATATAGCTCAAAACAGTTTCTCCTTGTAATTGAAAGGATAATGGAGAAACATAATAAAGACCCTTCAACTAGAAAACATGCATTCATGACTTATATCTAAAGAAATAATTGTATATGACCAGATATTTGATTGAAAGTCACTTCGTTCAAGGAAACACATGAGCCCTACCACATGGCTCTGCCTCCCACGCCACCAGCAGTCCCCTCACCCCCAACATGATACACTTCATTAAACACAGAAGTGCTTTGTTGCATTAGGGGCTTTAAGGGAAGTGGAAAGGTAGGCTCCTTGCACTTCCTATGAGAAATGAACATTGACTTCCTCTGAAGAAAATGTAAATGGATTTGCTTAATTGGACTTGGGGCACTGGAGCAATTAATAATAGATTGTGTCATAGTAAGGGCTTTGTTTATATTTAAAGCAATAAATTACAAGTATTAAGTTTATATTTATTCCAAGTTAAACTCATTTGTAATTGACATGTTACTTAGCCCAAGGCTTTTAAGATCTTTTAGTATAATTAAATTAATAGAGAGTTATAGATCACTGCGTGATAAACAAACAGCACAGACTTTAATATGACAGATATACAGAGAACAGGCCATGTAAGTAGATCATTATTATCGGTTTTACCTTCAGCAAAAATACAACTGAAACTGCAGCAAAAGATTCAGTGCAAACAACGGTAAACACAAGGATGGTTTGTAATAAATCTTTTCCTTTCTTAACTTGATGGTTAACAAACACATTTACCTGTGGAAGGGAATTAGTCAGCAAAGGAAACTTCTGAAAACTGCATTGCTATCCCACCATTCCATCATCATTTTATTTCTCTTGCCCTCACACAAAATAATTGGGATTACATTTTCAAAGAGTTCACACCACACAAGAAGTCACTAAAACTTAGGACACTTGATTTAGGTAGGAATGTCTTCCTTAACCTGCACATCCAGAGCAAAGTTTTGCACATAACAATGTGTACATTTAAAAGCCTTTTCTACACATAACAGCTGATTTCTGTTTTTACATGCCTACAGAAGTTGCTTAAAAATGTGTTGAATTCATACAGCACAAATGTTGGATGTGCTGCTTTTGACTTTTTTGAATATCCCTCATTCTGAAATAAAACTCAGATGCTGTTTGTCTTTAGTAGTTTCCTGTCCTCCTCAAAGTGTACTCCATCTCAGGCCTGGCATATTTCTCAGCTGCTGCCACAAGGAGGGCTAGAATAGGAGCACGGCCAACTACTGTGCATAAGTAAAAGAAAATAGGAATACTGAGATCACACACAATCACAATTTTAAGTGAAAACACTTAATGGGTAAACATCACAATGTTAGCTATGCAGAATATTCATTAAGAGGTTTGCGGGGACAAAATGCACAAGACCATTAAACCAAGAATATTATGAAGGAACACGTGTGCATGACTAGTGAGGAAGAGTTGTAGTTTGGAGGAAGGGAACTTCCAGCGGGACTCCAGCAAGGCAGTGTGCCACCATGGTCTCCGTAGGGGTACTCATGCCATGTGCAGCACATCACTGATCATTCAAGCTAAATGTCCTGTGGGTGGGTCAACAGGCAGCCCTCAAATGCGTACTAACCACTCAATCTGAATCACAGAATTACTGGGTGGGAAAGGATCTCCAAGGCGTCTTCTGGTTCATCAGCACTCTGCATGATAAAGTTGAGTATATAATTCCCAACAGACCCTCAGACCCTCACTGAAACAGTTATGTTAGACTTTCTCTAATAACATCCACAGAGATCAATGATGAAGATCCCACAGGTTTGTTGGCAACTTATTTCAACATCTAATAATCTTTTTTTTTTCTTTTTTTTATATCTAACCAAAATTACTTGCTAAATAGTCTGTTTCTTCCTGCTTTGTTCACTGAGAATAAGGAGAACATACAATTCTGTTTCTCTTCCAACAGCCTGTTAAGGCTGCTATGACACAAAAGATCTCCCTATCCTTCTATTTTGTGAAAATACACAGAACAGCAGATTGTTCAGCCCGTCCACACAGGAGCTGCTTTTCAGATCTCTTGACTACTCTCTTTCTCTCTTGTGGATTTCTCTCTAACGTCACCCTCACCTCCACTGAAGTGCCCACAGAAGCACACAGTGCTGGTCCTGATCTCTTACAAATGCAAAGAAAAGCAGAAAGCTATCATATAATCATAGTATCATAGAATATCCTGAGTTGGAAGGGACCCATAAGGAACATCAAGTCCAACTCGTTGCACCACACAGGTCTAGCAAAAAATTCAGACCATGTGACTAAGTGCACAGACCAAACTGACCATATACCATATGTTTATTCACTTTACCCCTTTTTAATCTTCTCAGGACTGTGCTTAACCTTTTACCAGTGGCATGACCTTACTGACTCATGTTCCACTTGTGATCTACCTTTAAATCCCAATCTCCTGGCCTGTTGTTCAGCCAGTTTTTCCAGATCCTGAATTTGTGCAGGTAATCAGGCCTGCCTGTGCTGTGTTGCTTGTGCCTGTTGAACTGCATTTTGGTTTGCTTCAGACTCTTGTCTTAATCTGTCAAGATCCTTTTGAATTGGAATCATGTCCATCAATACAGTGCCTTCTACTCCAGCATAGATATATTTTGAGGCAGATACTTAGGAAACTATTTGTCACCATCTTTTGTAGATCAAATGGAGACAAAGAAGTAAGATTTGTCAGTGTTTGCATAAATCATTCCCTCTGCTCCTTGGTAAAGCAAAGAATTCACCCATTGTCCCGAAGATGTCTTCCTTTCTAAGAGTTAACACTGAATGTTGTTTTCTCTTCTTGTTCTTTATGAGCCTTTCTCGTTTCCAGCTTGTCGTACTTTTTCTAACTGAAAGCTATCTTATTCCACATTGAGAAAAAAAAAAAATTGATTACCAAACTTATTCTTATGTACATATATATATATTGACTTACATATATACTAATATAAATTATTTTGTTGTCCTGTTTTGCTATTCTAAACTCCCCTTTGGACAGCTAGTACCATGCTAGTACCATGTGAATAGTTCTTTATTTGATTTTTCTACTGTGGAGCACAGTTTAATTATGCTGCGGTCTATTATTCACTGTGTAAGTACATCATTTTGTGAATTAATCCCAGAACTGAGAAAGTCCTTGTCTTTTTTGGTTCTTTCTGTTCCAAGTAGTGATCATTCAAGGAATGGAAAACTACCTTTCTGTGTTATTTCTCTTTCCAATCAGTTAATCAATTCCTAAGAAGAGAAATCACATATTATTACTTTTACAACAGCCTCAGTTCTAGATCTTTGCACTATGCCTTTTTTTTTTTTTTTGTCGTTGTTGTCGTTGTTGTTGCTGGGTTTTGTGGGTTTTGTTTTTCATTATTATTATTAGTTAATAGCTGGCTAATGATACATTTATGCTCATACAAATCTTTTGTGTAGTCTTCTCTGGTCATATTTTTTAACCCAGACCCACTGAAATTTTATCAGTATTACATAATATATATGTTACATAGATAACATATATTACATTATAGACATCTGTGATTTAAAATTCAATTCCTATTACATTTAGAACTAGGTATTATAGTACCTTATTGATTTTTGCCATTGATATTTGTCATTGACAATAGTATAATAAGGTGTTCCATCCTCAGACATTATGGTATTCTGAGTTTAAAATTTTTAATATTACAAAACAGATCTTTTATTTGAGAATGTTTGATCAAAAATTCATAGTAGTGACAGACTGTGAATGCAGAGACTATTTTAAATATATAATCATATTTCAACCACTTTATTTTGGGGTAAAAATGGAAAAAGACTAAAAGATCAGAATATCAGTAACTTGCTCTGTAAGAAATGCAAAACAAGCAGGTAAAATCCCTACATTCTCTGTGACTAGGCAGTAACAGAACAGAATTAGCTTTGCCTTTTTTTTTTTTAAGTGTCTTTGCTATCATAGTTTTCTCTTACAAGACTAACATTACTGAAAGTGAATGTCTGAATATTCTTTTTTCTTTGTTTACACAGCTTTACTTGCAAAGGTGAGAAAAAAAAGAAAAAAAAAAGAAAAAAAAAGGAAAAAAAAAAAAGAAACAAAAAAGGGGACTTGGAAGTAAAGAGAGTTATCCTGGTAGATTTGTCAGCTCCACTCATCATGTTGAACATCCATGTGCACTTTTAATTTTCTTATGCATGGTAGCTTTCCTGCACATGAGGTCTCTAAATATTACCAGCCCAGAGAATAAGTACCCCCTTCTGGGATACACTTACGACATTCCGTCATAGATTGTTGTCACATGCAATAATTTCATATAATGAAATTCACAAAGAAATTACAGATGAAATTAATTACTTCACTTGTGCCACAGACACAAGTGTAAATTAAATAACTTCTGAACAAAAAAGAAACCTATCTTTTTAAAAAGAAAATCCAATAATAACAAATTGCACTTGTCATACTCAGAAGTAAAGATGATTTTTCCGCTCACTCAGTCCTGAAGTTTTTTAATTGCTTTACCTACTATGCTTAAGTCACTTACATCACTGAAATGTACTCCAGGCAATCCTTTAGTTTCAGATCAAGAGAGCTGATACAGTTATCAGCTGATATGAGCTTCAGTCTAGAATTTTCTTCCATCATCACCTCTTTAAGAGACAACAAGTACTGAAAATACTAACTTCCTAGTATTTAATTTGTCCAAAAACTACTGTATTTTGGTTGTTTGACTAGCTAACCATTCCTGTATCTTTTAGGCAGCTAAATAATTATCTTAGATAAACCTCACTGGTGTCTTTCCTTGATATAGGTTTAAAAGCAACCCGTGGCTAATTTGGTACCTAAATATGCATTTAATGTTTGATTTTGGTATCTCAAGTTTGAAAACTGTAATCTAAATGACTTTGCCATCTTCATCTTATGATAATTGTTACCTTTCAGTCTTACTAGAAATAAAATAGGAAGAAAAAAAAAAGAAAAAAGCTATCTCAATATTGCTATATGATAAGTACTGGCATATCTTGACTCTCTAACTGTGACTGGTAACTATGTGTAAAATCAGTATTATAACTTAAATTAGTTTCAGGGGAAATCCTGATCCCTTTGAAGATAATCAGAGTTTTGCCCTTTTTATTTCTTGTGGATAACAACAGCTCATTCTGACTCTCCGAAATGGAGACGTAGACAGAGTTATGTTTTTCAAAAATTTGTCAAGAGCACATGCTCTATCTCCATTCTCAAGATCATCTTGTCTAAAGCCAGGTTCTGACATCAGCCATCATACAGGCCATGAATTAAATTTTTCAAAATGTCATTAATAGCATCAGAAATGTCTTCTCTTTACTGCATTGGACTAACCTAAGAAATACCAGATAACTTGATTTAGGAACCTGTAACTTAAAGAGGTAATCATCATTCTCAGCTCAGCTCGATTGTCATGAAATTGTCTATAAAATTTTGATAGAAACAAAGCCAGGGAAAATGTTTCAGCTGTGATGTTATACATCACTGTCTTCAGGTGGAAATATTTGCATTCATGAAAAATCCCATGAACAACATTACAGGAAAATAGTAGTCTACAAAAGTCAAGTAATAAGTGCTTATTCTTACACTGAAATTGCTATATCGAATTTTCTATTAATATTTTCTCACTAATGTTTTTAATGAAAAGATATTTTTAAAAGCAAGCAGAGAACAAACAAGATGATTTTTCAAAGTGTTGCCAGTATGCTTCTGACTCCATCTTGCAGCAATTTAGTTTTCTAAATAATTTCAGTTGATGTACTCTTTAGAGCAAAACCCTGCAGAGAACAATGGGGTTGATTGTTTTGTTGACTGCAATTGTTTTATGTGTGGGTTTTTTCTCAAACCTCAGTGCTGGGCAGGGGAAGGAGTGGTTCAGAGAATCCCTTCTAATGAATGGGTAACATGACTGTAAACCACAGGTATTAGACCTTTTCAGCATGGAGCTTTAGTGACTCAAAATGTTAAAAAAAGTGACAGAAGAAAAACTGCGAACACATCCTCAAAGCTCAATGAATTCATTGTCTCAAATTAGGCAATTTGTGGCCAACCTCAGTTTGGATTTCTAACATTTTAGAAAATGGCACCGATTTTGCTATACACAAATAACTATACAAACTAATATTAAATGTACTTTGATGTTTTGCAGAAGATTTAACTTGCTGTGGGGCACAGAATCACAGGATATATGATGATGATTGTAGTATATGTAGAATTTTACCCATCACTTCCAGTAGCAAAAAATTAATCGATACAACAATAAAAGTTAACATAAGGAGGAACACATTGCAATAAAAGTGTTGCATTAACTCTTAAATGCATCCACTTCCATTCAAAGCCGTGCTCAAACTATCTCTTTTTGCATGATTTTCTTGAAGCATCTCCTTACTGGTGTAACAACTCTTCACATGGTATAGCATTTAATGAAATTCATACAGTTCAACATGATCATGTTTATCCAAATATAGTGCCAAATATACAAATTATATTTTCAAATATAGTTAGAAATAAGGTATCTTCTCTAGTCAGTTATTACCACCCCTAAAACAAACAAACAAACAGAAAAACTACAGAACTTTATAGTCACTGCTACTGACTGAAAACGTCACCTGGGATGTTACCTTTTTGGAACTCTGTTCACAGTTTAGAACTAGTTAGTTTTTAGTCTGAAATCTTGTTTCTTTGGCAAGCATGTATATTTCATACTGCTAGAGTATGAAAATCTTACATTAAAATATTTGGGACAATTGTCCCATCCTACGCATGGGTGTGGAAGCAAGTTCACATTTCCACATTACGATTCACCTTCCTTTCAGACCTTGAAAACCTCATGAGACCAGCAATCCCTAAAAATGCCATGTCTTATTAGCAGACCTGTATGTGCAAAATTACTTTTCTTTTTTGTTCATTAAATTCAGAAATATTGAAATGAAGTTTCACTTCAAAAATCAAGGTAATTTATTTTGCAAATGTTGAAACAAAATCTGGGGCTTTAAGGGTTTTTTTTTCGTTTTTTTTTTTTTTTCCTTTCTTTCTTTCTTTCCTCTAAAGCTGTAATTTTCATCAAATAAACAATGAACCCAAAGAAACCTTTCTCAGTATCTAACATCTAACATCTGTGTCAATCACAGAAAACCCTCTTATGGTTCTTTGCATGGAAGCAAGCATACTCTATCCCCTTCCTAGCTTCAGTGATTAATGAAGTGACTAAAACGTTCAAACATCTTAAGGAGTTTGGACACCTAATCTCCAGTTATTTTAAGTCAACTGATATGTACACAAGGGAGCTTTCAGTTCCCTACATGGTCATAACTTACACATGATCCTTTCCATGTTTTTCTTGATTTCCTTTCCCTGTGAAAACAGAAAGACTAATACCTGGAGAAAACAGCAGGATTTATAGTGCACTGTTTGAAAGGCTGCAGCACTACAAGTGTTTCTTTTCTGCTTTTCCCTGTAACTGGCTAATAATCGATCACTGGCAGTTTCTGACCCAGTCTCTCTTTGCCTGGATGCTGTTCTTCTGCCGATTCCCTGGGATTCTGATGTGCACTGCAAAATGTCTGTGGATGGGCTTACAGCCCATCTAAATAAGTACCCTAATTTTCTTACTGCAAAGTGCACAGTCATTAATTTTTGCAGATCTGAGCTTTGTTTTTCATCTTCTGCATTCTCTTGTTGTTCGCAGTATGTCAGTGGTGATTTCTGCACCCAGGCTCGCAGGATTAGGATCGCCATTCTCTCCAGCGGAACTGTTTCCCCCATTCCAGAATGACCATGTCACTGGTTAGCTCCATTCAGTAGAAGTCCACGTGTACCTGTGGACCTCATGGATTTGCTTCAGCAACACAGGAAGGTCTCTGTTGCATTTTTAAAGCATGTATACAAAATGTACTAAGGCTTCTCTTTGCCTCTGTTGATGAATACTTGGCAGGATGACCACTGAAAGCTTTGTATATCATTTCACCTTTTGTGACATATAGGACTTTTACGTCCACTGCGTGTTCACTTCTGAGTGGCTTATATACAGGGATATGATCCTAATTCTAAGCTTCCTCCTTTTTTCTTCCACTTTTCCCTTCCTTCTCTTCCCCTTTACCTCACATCTCCACACAGTCATACCAAATCTTGCCTTACACGATTAATATATCATTACCTTATAATTATTTCCCTTTGAAATTATTATGTCTTTAATTCTTACAGCCTGTACTTTAGAATAAAATAATGTTCTAACTCGTGAGTCTTTAAACAAAAGGGATATCAGTGCTCTGTGGAAGCAGAAATAGAAACTCCACATCCTAAATCTTAATTACAGATTTTATTTATATAACTAAGTATTATTTCAGCATTCCTCTATTTGTTCAGAATCACTTTATACAGGTTTTCACAGCAAATTAATTTGTATAACACAGGAGGATTTTGCTAGAGTTGTGACTAGACTAATGTCATTTTGGATAATCTTCATGTCTAAAACATCAATATTTCCCTGAGCAGCAGAAGCAGCAGGAAAAAGAGAAACCTCTCTCCCCTGTGGCTTATGGAGTTCTTTTCACTGGTAATATTATGCATTGCAAATAATTTATTTGGTGAAATTAGCCCTTTCTGTTCAAGAGATCAGAAGAGATCACTTTCATGTCTATGGTCTTGTGTTTAGGATGCTGTTCCATAAGTGAAGGTTTGGTTAAAAAGGTGCAAATAGAGGGAAAAATGAGAAGTGCACAATTTGGCAAAGCATTTCACAAAGAATATACTGTAAACAGATGTTACGGTCTGGATCAGTTACATATCAAGTAGTTTATAGAATGATGGTCCATACCAAGAACTCATTTTATGGGTTAAGGTACACATTTTGTTTATTAATGAGATAACCTTACCTTGACCAATTAATTCCACTTTCAGCTGAATTAAATAACTGGAGCCGAAGGGAACATTACCAACATTTCTAAACCACTAAGCTATACTTTGACTGGGTTCTGGTGAAATCTTTCAGCTTTCTTTTTTATCAGTTGTTGGTATCTGGTTGGAGTGTCTATCTTTCATGACCTATCCTGCTTTGAGCACAAGTTTGGATTATAGTCCTTGCAAGGTTCCCCCAGCATGAATTATACTATGATATTATGATCTTGTAATAGTATAATATTCTATAATAGCTAATGTATAATATAATATTTTTATAAAGATTAAATATATCATAGTTTCTATTCTGTATTCATGTTTTTTTCTTACTGTTGTTCACAGAATCTGCAGCATTCATGAAAAATAGCTATGAAAATAAGCCTCTAATCAGCAGACTTCATTCATTCCCTATACAAAGGTTCTTATCCATGCTAAGAATGTGTTAGAGGCCTGCAAGAACATTTTAAAATAAAGAATTATATCAATCCCGAAGCTTTTAAAAGAAATGTCTGGTAATTGCTTGAGGATTTAAATAGCTTGTTAGGATATCAAGATTTTTGAAGACTGTGGAAATAACCTTCTGCACCGAAACACTACAATATCGTTTATTTTTAAATGAATATAATTGAGGTCCCCATGAGAAGAGCTCTGTCTACTAGGGACTTCTCAATCCCTCTGAGATTGGTGGCTAAGGAAGACGTTTACTGAAAATTAAGTCCAAATCATCAAGATCCTTTTAGAAGTTGTTTCAACATCGGCCTCTCATTCCTATCTATTACTGATTATTTGGTTTAAGCAATTTTTGTCTTTGAGAGAGAATACTGATATTGCAGTTTTATTCAGAAAGTTCCAAAGCACTGAAGTCCTTTTCAAGGCCACAAAGCTAGATTTTTTTTTTCCCAATCTAAAAAGCTATTCATATTTTCCTTCTTTTCCTTTTCTCTTCTGGCCCATCTCCTCTGCAGTAGCTCCAGTGACTGGGCTGAAGTTAGAAGAATTTAACTAACAGAGTTCAACAAGTTTATGGTGTTAACAACAGGAAACCACTGCACTAATCTGCAGATTGCCTGCCTTTGCATACAGGGCTATTCATGAATTTGGGCTGCTGTTTTCCTTCATTTCAGAACTTCCATTGTTTTATATGGGAGCTTGGAGGCTGGTTTAATTAAAGTGATCTGAATAGAAGTACAGTATGCCAGATGTACGTTATAGAGTGGGTTATGTAATGGTAAGCCATCAGGAAATATATGGGAACAGTTTGTGATAACTCATTGTTAACTAAATATAAATCCTAATTTATTTCACTGTCTTAAACTTACAACTTTTTTTTTTTTTTAACTAGCACAAATGAACTTTCTTTATATTTTTACTTTTTCCTTTTTTACTACATATTTCCCATGAGGGAAGTCTGCTTCAAATTAGTTCATTATGATGAACAGGTACTATTCAGTGTGAATAAGGACTGTAGCATTTAGGCTAGATCCACAAAAGGACTAAGACAGGGTTTGGTGCTGCCATTGCTTCTCTCTACAATGAAGGTATCATAAAACATGATTCAGCTGCCATCTAATTGGCATAAAGACAGAAAGTACTTTGTTTCAAAATTTAAATTCCCAAGGTATTCAAAGGATATAGGTTTGCTCCAAAACATCCACTTTTCATTATGTTGAGCTGTTCAATTCTATTATCTCATGATTCACCAGTCAAGTATCATCCTCTTAATTTATTTATGTGGACTGATTTATTAAGCATTTTCAACATCCTCTTGACAGCAGAGGCAAGGATAGTGACGTTATCATTCTTACTTCTTTTTATCTTATACTTTCTTTGCTGAAGAGTGTCCTAAAACCATAGTTTTGTTCTCACTTTCCCTTTCTGAAATGGGTCTCTGCATTCAGGGGGATCTTCATCCCTTCATGAGATGCCTCTACATCCCAAAGACAAAAAGCTCTTTATGCAAATTTGGCTCAGGACATACAGTACCAGCTTTCACTGGGTTAAAAGGTAGAATGAAGGTATATGTTCTTCAACTACCTGTATACTACTGTATAAGCATCTTTGACCCATCATGTCAGTTACTATGTGAGTCATGGGTGCAGGTGCATGTTTCACATATGATTTTTTTTTTTTGACAGCCTGTGAGAAACTCATTTAATAGTCAAACGTTTTAAAGTTTGGGACAATGTTAATTCCTAAACTATGATACCTTCTACATTTGCTTTTAGATCATTTGCTCCACTTCACTAGCAAAGAGGTTTTAAATGTTGAAGTAACTCTTTTTAAGCCACACTTCATATGAAAACTGAAATATTCCTGACAATAAACATGCTCCTACATATTCATTCAGTGTTTTTCTTGTTTCTCACCTAATTGACAGTTTCACCAGATAGATATATTCGAAGCTGACTGGGCAGGAGGTATAGTGCAGACAAATCCCACTGTTTGCTAATTAATTTCTCTCTTAAGATCACTAAAGGAAAAATCAATGGTCATCTAACATGTGTTCTTTATAACCTGCCAGTAGTTTTACATAATTTGTTGAAAGATTATCTAAACACTATTTGAAAAGAGGTAAAAGTATTTCCTATTAAAAAGTCATTTTCATTACAAGCAGAATAGTAAATATTACAAATATTTCTCTAAGAGTGGTGTTTTCTTTCAGAAGAATTTTCACTTCAAAGCAAATGCATAGTCTAGAATCCTGTAAATAGCTCCCTAATTTTAGCCTGCCTTTCAAGGAGTTTCTGCATCAAACAGAACCTCAGACTTGCCTGGGTGAGTGGAAATGAAACACAACTCCTCCAGCTTCACCACCAAATTTACCCCATGATTCCGTTTGTTGTAGTGGGATAAACTGGAACAAACTGGAATAATAATTCAGCATGGCACATCTAAGTTGTCTCTCTAAATCCACAACATGACTGAACGTGACTCAAAGTATGATCCAAAGGGTATGTTTGGGCAGTGATTTTCAAGTTTCAGATGTCTCTCTACATCATCACCCACACATCTGGTGCTGCTTACTGCAAGAGATTTTGATGAATGATTTTAAATATTTTTCACTAGCTTTGGAAAAACAGCCAGGGCTTCTGAAATTAGGCTTAAGAGTTTGCTTTTATTTACATACAGTCTTTTAATACTATGTATGTCCAAATTCCTTAGGAACCTAAATATATCTTTATGTCTTTTTTCTTTTATCTGCATATTTTCAATTTTAAGGGGTGGGATGTCTCCATGCCATTATAACAGATACAATGTATGTTGTTTTAAAGTCTTCAAGGAAGCATGGCTGTTCTTCTTGCTTCCTCACAGGCACTTAGCAAAAAGGGAGCAAGTGAAGAATTTGATATTCACAAAACTATAAACATGCTGTTTTAGATAAAGACTGTTTCAGTCATGACTCAAGGCAACTTAAAGGTGGGTTGCAACAGCTCTGCCAAAACAGGCCACCACAAGTTATAGCAGCCAAATTCTAAGGGTGTTGACAAACAGGGAATGAAGATCAAGTCTTGCCTGCTCTTCTTGTAGCTTTTCATGCCTGGTACTTAGCACATACACAGGAGGTTGCAGAATAGGAACCTGATAATGTTTATGAGACAGGAAAGGAACATTGTCTTCTGGCTACATGATTACTATTATTTTGAATATGGTGTTCATGCACAGTAACACATTGAAAATAAATCAGAGATTATTATTGCTCCATGCAACAGGACACATGGATAGTTCTCAGTATGTGTTATTTTGGTGTATTAGGGACCTTCAGCTACTCAGGTAATGACTGAAGACAGCAGCTGACTCACACTTGCCAGACTCATTCAAATCTTCCCTTAAATATTCTGTCATTTCAAATTAATCCTGGATTTCATCTTGTCTGGCCAGAAAGTAAAAAGAATCGATGTATGGAGAGTGGGAGTCACCTTCTAGGTCCTGGAAGTGATGTGCAAGTGTCTTACACTCGTATGATCACACAAGATTCTTGTATTGAGAACCAGAAAAAGGCAGCCACTTCCACAATTAAATTCTTTACAAGGTGGGAACTGTACTAAGCCTTTCCTCTGCAAACAGCAAGAGAAAGCACACTCCCCAAACTGCTGAAAACTGACTGGAAGAACAGTCATTAGAGATTATGGAGACCTATACTCTAATGTGCAATCTCTCTGTTTTAGACAACAGACACGAATCTGCAACCTGATGGTGTACTGTAGGCACTGGCCACTCTGGCAATGTTCTCTGTCACGTGCATCAGTATTTCAACATTCACAGGGACCATGAGGAAAGCCATAATATCCACAGCCTTTTAAACTGGATCCCTCAACTGGAATGACAGAAACTAGACCCTGAAACCTCACTTTCCAGATATTCATTGAAGTACCCTCTGCAGAAGACCTAAAATCTTGGCTATGGTACTCACCTGGTAATGAATAGTCAAGTCTGTGCTCCTATCATCCCAGCCTACCAGGGGCACAGGGGCCTGCTTTGGTATTTTGGTATTTTTTGGCATCTTTTGTATAGTCAATTACCTGGCAGAACAGTTCTTTGAGCAAGGTCAGATCCACAGATGCATCCTGAAGATTTCAATTTGATTCCTGCAGAAGTCTGGTTTCCCAGTCCAGACCAGGCTTCAATGAATCCAAACACATTCAGTGTCAGAGATTAAAATCTCACCAGTTCCTCCAAGCTCTGTAGTGGCTGGGGTAAATTACTGTAGCCTAAATAGCACACAAAACGTCTGAGGACTACAGAGAGATACCCAATGACATTTGAGAGTTGGAGTTTGAAGCTCTCTGATTCTAATATCTGTGAAAGGACTCTGTGATTATTATCCTCCTTTGCTGAAATCCATGGATAAAAAAGCTATCTAAAATGTAATGATAAATATTAATGAATAATACCAAATGTAAATTGAAGCTATGAAAAGGCAACCAGGACATACCGTTAAGTTAGCAAATGAAAAAGGAATATACATAGCCAAAAGCATAATGTTACTAGCACTGTTAGAGGACTAGTATATATGCTATTTTGTAATTAATGAGCTTGGTATTCAAGATACCACAAGTTTTTGGAGCAAGTTACACCCACAGTATTATTTTTAATTGGAGAAAAAAGGAAAAAGGCAGTGGTTGTACCCCCAGTACCGTCCACTGTATGATGTGATTGCACTTTCTCATGTCTCACCTACAGCCTCGATATTTGGTCCTCACAGAGGGACAGCAGCCTTAGAGGTACCTCATGGGTATGATTGCTGTTAGGTGCATACATCTGCCACAGGCATGCTTTGGGTTCCTAAGAAAACTCGGGAAGATCACAGGCTTATCATACATGTCATCATTTGATTTTGACAGGCACACCACTCCTCTTATAATTAGGAGTTTTGAATATTAATTTCTCAAATTCCCACATCATCAAGAGGATGAAATTTAATCTCCTTCTATGTCGCAGTGGACTGGATCTGGGATTTGATATGTTAGGAGAATGCTGGACCTTGTGTATTTATAGGCAGAAGGAAATGGCAACATTTCAGTGTAACACTGTACTATGCTTGCCCCTCAGGGGAGGTTTTATATAAAGAGTGTTTCAGTAGCGGAGGGTCATTTTTGAAACTGACAGGGCATTGCTTTCTTTAAGGTCACAGCATCTAGCAAGACCCCATAGATAGCAGTGAGTCAGCCTCTGATGCTCAGAAACAAAAGATCGCTGGAACAACTCTAGTGACTAGCAGCTGGGGGCAGAAGAAAGGCAACGAGCTAGCAGGATACCCAGCCAGGTGAAAACCTGTTGCCTGAGACTATCAGACTCCCGACTGTCTGCTGTGAAACTGAGGACTGCAGATTTAAGTAGGAGCAAAAACGAGGGAAAGGCTACAAGCTAAAGGGAGACATTTCTCAGTTCCATAACAGGGAACTGCTGTCCCAATGAAAAGAAAAAATACTGAAAAAACAGAGCTCTTATTAACAACTCTTATTAACAACCTCTAATAAGGTGAACTTTTTGTAATTTAACAGGAAAAAAAAAATATTCAATTTCATGAACTTTCTGGAGGAAAGCCAGTGTGGGTATTTAACCTGTACTTTGTCAACTCTCCCTACAGAAATTATCTTTCTTCTTTGGGGACTGAACACTCCGCGGTAGTAAATGACCATACTATCTTTTTCCACAGTCCCATATGTGAAATAGCTACATTGTTGCCCATGATTAATGAGATAAGTTCAAATAAAGGTTATGTATTTAACTAAACCTCAGCAGCAGAGTTATGAGACACACATTTAATATTTTTTTCATCAGAAGCTACATGCTGTTCTAATTTGCTGATTGCCAAATTATGTCATCCAGCTACAGACCTTTTTTTTTTGTTGATATTCAGGACTATAGAGATGTCTTATTTTAAATAGCAAGATAGAGAGAAACTATGTAATATAAAGGAAAAACAATGATCTAAACTACAAAATATGGTTATCAGACATTGCCAATAAATCCCCCTGTTAACTGAATAAATATGATCTAAGGCTACTCGTATCATTCTTATACTTAAGACCACAGTTAAATTAATAAACCTCCTACTGGTATAGATTTACTGCATAAACAGGCAGTAGGCTAGAGAGGTTATACAATCTTCACCTTTTTGCTCTATTTGGGAGAACAGTGCATGGGAAGAAACTGTTTCTACTTTTTCTTCTCATTTACTCTCCTTTTTTTTCTCTCTCAAACCAATAGAAAGAGATAACCCAGTCATTCCAATTTTTTGAAAGGCTTGTCAACTCATGTCATTTGTTCAGACATCTTGCTACCAGCTGTAGAATGGATACAATTAAAATATGAGGGAAGTGATAAAACTTTCCCTAAAGAGACTGGAGTGCAGTACAAAGGAATCAGCTGAGGGTTTTATGATAATATTTTTTGGCTTATGCCTGCACTGCAGTCTGCAGAGCTGCACAGAGTTACTAGAGCAAGATTTATATGAAGCTATTGAGCTATGGTAGTACCAAGCCTTGTGGGGGCAAGGTGATCTCAACTCTCTCTCACTCTACACACTGTCCATAACTATATGGAATGTTTCTGGCAGGGCTTCAGTAGGATTTTCAAAAAGTTGGAAAAAGGTTGATGATCCTTTTTCTCACCTATTTATGTTTCCCTTTGCTTCTGAAGAAAGGGTGGATTGCAGAGTCCATGGATTTCTACAGCATAACATCAGGCAAGCCATAAATGAAAACAGTATGAACTACAGTCAATAAATGGACAATTATAAATTTTGTATATTTGTGTGCATGTGTTTTTTGCACTGCACATCAATGTGAGCTAAGTATGTTTTGTTTTGTTGTGGTCACAGTCTGTTTAGAGCAAGAAAATTCTGCTTGTCCCATGCAATCCAGAGTCAGAGTTTGGGAATGTGGAAGAAGGATGACTGAAGAGCATCTTAGTGTCACTGACAAAATTTAATGACAGATGAACTGTTTAGGGAGAATGGAGAAATTTGCATCTAATACAAATTTTTCAACCTTGAATCCTTAGGTTTTAAGCAAAGAATACTTAAGTTTTCATGTGTAATAAAAAGAGCTGTAAAAATAATAATAATATGTATATACATAAACACAACAATGAGAAAGTATTTTTTTCACTTTTTAGAAAATCTTTGAATTTCTGTTGTGTCTGTAAAAGTATTATGTGATGTACACAATTTCTTTGCTCTAATTCAAAAGGGATAGGACAACTGAAGTATGTTAATTAGGAACTGCATTATATTTTTCCTTCTGCTCTCTCCTTTTTCATTTGAATGAATTTTCAGACTCCAAAGCCTTATGGAAAGGGAACTCTTTTAGACAGGCAACTGAAAATGATCTTGGAAGAAACAAAGCCGCTTGAAAATACTCTAAGGTCAGCACAGAAAGCACAGAAAGTATGGTCCTGAAAGACTAAATCAGAAGCTTATTGTTTGTTCTTTTTCTCTGATTTCTAATTTTCTCTTGACAAAACTGAAAACAATGAAATACTGAGCACTTTTCAAAATGTGTTTTCTTTTTTCATATCTTTGCAACAATTGGTGGAGGGACATTTGGCACTTAACAAATCTGACTATACAGCACAGATATTTTAAAACTCAGAAGCCTGAACGATAAAAATCAGAATAACTGCTTTGAAATACTGTGTTGTGCACTGTTTTGTAATCTGTATGTAGTTTGCTAAGCAAGATATTGTGCTTTTTTGTTATTATTTTTCTTTAATAACTGTCTTTCCTGTGCAGTAAAGTTGCATAACAAACCTTTGCTTCATCACAGGTCAATATGTCTAAACCCAAATCTCAAATGTAGTTGAGCAACTGCAACTATTTGCAATATTGTCATAGAAACTTCATGGAATAACAACCTGAAGACAAATGTAATAGAATTTTAAAAGATGTCATGCAATGCAATGCTATAAATATCCTATCATTCCTCAGAATATTGATATTTAAAAAGGCATACGTAGTCTTCTGAACAAATACAAAATATTTTGTAAACCCATAAACATCATATTAAGTTGTCCCATGCTAGAAATATCCAGCTCATATTTTCCCCAAAGCAGGAAAATTAACGACTCAGCCAAAGGCAAAGAGTGAGATGTACAATTGTTTGTTCATATTTCAAATACAAAAACTTCAACAGATAGAAACATTAAGAATACAATTCCATATATACGTATATAAAACCTTAAATGTCAATTTAATTATTAGACATTGTCAGTTCTCAAATACTTTGTCTAGCTTATTTTGTCAGTCCCTACTCACTACTCTTTGAGTATGGAAACAGAAGAAAAACATAGTCATTACACAGGAGCTTAATTTGACAACAGTACTATTCCTGCACATAAAATTATTAGAATTCATATAAAACACTGGAGTTATTACAAAAACACAGGGCTATGGATTAACTCAGGGCTTGTGTGAAAACAATCGTGCACTAATATGTAATTTCTAAAGAAAGAGGAAGCTAAATTAGATTTTTTTTTCTAGAGAAAATCCTTCACACACACACAAAATAGCAAGACTTGAAAAAATGTCATATTATCTGTTGGAGTAATGAAATTCATTAAGTTTCAAACAACTTCCCCATAAATTTAAATAATCATTGTTCATACTCCTATCTATTTCAAGTGTATTAACACAGGTAGCACCATGAAGAACTATCCCATGTGATTGCTTGAGTAAATATGGGTGAAGCACACTGTGGGTGTGATATTTAATTTTATACAACAAAATGTTGTAATATTATGTTATTCTTGTGATGAATGAAAGAGAAAAAGAGCAAAAAATCCAAGATTAATCTCACTTCACAACTTCATCTGAGTGTAAATAAAAACATGAGTGTAGCTAAGGAATTCTGTGTTTGGTGTTACAGATCAGAAAGAACTTGCTATGACCCATACATTAATTTAGTCTTTTAAATGTCTCTATAATTTTAATAAAAATTACAGATTTCTCTTGTTATACACAGACACATTTTAAGAGATAAAATATTGAAGCAATTTCACTTGAAACTTGATTGAGACATTTGAAAGAGAAGGAAGGAGCTTTAAACCACTAGGTTGGATTGATGTAAATTGATTTGTGCAAGGTTATTTGTTTAGGTAATAGAAGTAATAGAAGGAAAGCCCTGGGTCTCACAGAAGTGATGCTCTGAGACGTCCCATCCTGTCATCATGCTCAAAGCAGGTTCACAACAGGGCATACTCCATTTAGGCAGGGAAAATTCAATTAGGATCATTCTGTGGACTTAAGGATCCCAGTGGGGATCAGGGTGGGCAATATTCAGATTTCATTGTCTCACAACAATATATGCCAATGAAAGACTTTTTTTGCTCTGCCTTGTGCTCCCCCTTGTGTTTTCCCAAACACTGTTAATACGATTTTGGTATCAGAAAAAAAAAAAAAACTGTTTATGGTATATTTTATTAATTAAAATAATTTTAAATGACTATAATTAACAACTATCAGCAGTGGAAAAAAGAAAAAAAAAAGAAAGAAAAGGCCTGCCAAAACTATGGAAAGCTCTAATTTTAGCACTGCATAATGACTAGAATTAAAAAAAAAAAATCCACATATACATAAATCAAAAATAATTAAGGAAGAAGCGTCATTAACAAAATGAAACAATTAAATACTTTAACAAAGTATGTATGTCAGCACAGGTCTGAAAGTCATAGCAATATCTTAGGAAAGCTGGGAAACACTTTAAGAAGACTATGATTTTAAATATGCAAGTACGAGAACTGACAACCCTAAAATTCCAAAATCATGAGTCAGACATCCAAAATTATGAGACTGGCTAAATAACTGATTAAAGGTGATACTGTTTTTGATCTGTCCTTGTGACTTTTAATGTCTTCATACCCCTCATGTCACTGTTACAGAAATGTCAGTTGTCCAAAACATAAATAAGCTGGTCCTGGTCCACAGAGCAAGAGCTGTTGTAGCCCAATAATCCAGTTCATCTGCTTTTCCCCAGTATCAGAATGTGATAAATCAGTCATTACCCCTTGGTCATACTAATACCATTTTCTTATCCAGAATTCTTTTCTACCACTGAAGAACTCCTGCAGCAGTTTTCATGAATATCTTTTCCACAGGAGCAGCAAAGGTATGTATTCAGAGCATCCTTCCTTGAGGTAAAACCCAAATTCATGTGAATCCTATTAGCTCTGTGGTAAAATTCTATGGAGACTTATAAGACGCTGTACTGAACATAACAGATGAAAATTAAAAACACAAAGACAGAGAAGAAAAAGCTTGAAGGACAAATTCCAAGGCATAAAATTAATAAATTCTATTTTAAACACATCAGGAGCAGGAAACTTGCCAAAGCAGATGTAGGGCCAATAAGTACAAAGGTATAGAAGAAACATTCAGAAAAGATAAAGTTACAGTAGGAAAGCTCAACAAATGTTTTTCATCTGTGGTCCCTATGGAGAAGTATGGAAAATATTCTCCCAAATATCCCTTTTTCTATGCAAGACTTATCAGATAGTCTTTGTTATACTGAACTGCTGGAAGAAAATGGAACAAAAAGACAAGATTTAAAGTAACTCTGTGTTCTAGGAACTCAGATCTCATCTCTTCACTGACCTATAGGACTACTTTAAAAGAACAAGGATGATCACATAAGAATAAGGAAATCTGGACAGTATAATCTATCTGGATTTCCAAATGGTCTAAAAGTTGCTAAAGAAATGAAACAGCTATTGGGCAATGTGAAGGTCCTAATCCATGTAAGTAGTAGGTTAAAAATAGATAACGTAGGATAGGAGAAAATGAAAATTTTCACAGTGAAGAGAGGTAACCAGTATAGGTCTACAAGAATAAGTGTCAGGATTTGTCCTTAGAGACCCTGTCTCTAAAGAAAAAAAAGAGAGATATTATGAGACTGAGTGACAACAGTGTAAAAATGTAAGTGGCATATGAAATTCAAGCTATATAAATGTAATGTGATAGACAAAAAGTGAGAACCTCTAAGAAGGTTTCACTTGGATCTGGGGATTAAAACAGTTCCATGGAAACTTCAGCTCAATAATGATACAAACAGAAATTTGGATATTATAATTTTTTAGGGATCAAACAAAGAACAAAACAGAGAACATCAGTATGGCATTGTACAAATCTTTAGCATACACAGATCTTGAGTAGGACTCCAATATTCCAGTGCTCCCAAAAAGGAACCAGTAAAATATCACAGGTACAAGTGAAATCAAATCTATGGAAGGGATTCTCTATGTGGAACAACTGGAAAGTAGTGGAACAGTAGAAAGTAGAAAAACAGTAGAAAAAGATAAGTGGCTGCAGGCTTGAAAAAGAGACAGCTAAAAATCTGTATGCTAGACACTTATGAAATTCTGGGTAGCATGGAGAACAAAGTCTGTGAATCAATTGTTCATTGGCTTTTCCAGAGCAAGAAATTGGAGATATCATGGATAGTAAACTCAAAACAAACAGAAAGGCCATTTCTTCAGGCAATGTTTAAATAAACTGTGGAGTTCCACACAGCATGTTCTTGATGCTAAAGGCTTATATGTGTTCAAAAAGCTGCTGAACAAAATCATTGGAAGATATATCTGTCAAAGGCTATTACATGGAGAAGCATCACCTCTAGATCCAACAGTTCCTGAGTCACAGATTTCTGGACGCTGGGCAGGTATGGTTGTTTTGTCCATAATTTTTTCCTGAGTATTTGGCATTGACCAAAGTTCAAGACAGGATGCTGGCGTAAGCAAGCATTTTTTCTGGCAAAGATTCACCTTCATCTGTTTAAAACATCTGTCACGGAGAATTCAAGAGATCCATTAAGTTCCAGTCATTGCTTACCTTCAGTATTAAATACTGGTTCATACCTATAACTTGAGCTTGTCAGAAGACTGGGTGCTCTCTAAGCATTTTTCCTAAAAATAATTTATCATCAGATAGGTCTCAGAAATAGACTCCCACATCAAAACAGAAGAGGTGTGGACTTACTGGGCTGAGGGATGAAAGGCAGCCAGGAAAGCTTTCATCTCAGCCTCTGCATCTGTGCAGTATGCACTGCTGCATCACATCATAAGGTCATGGCTCTGCAGGCCTGTCAATCAGGCAGGCCAGTGTCTGACCTTACCACACACCTCAAGCATGTAGATATGCATTCTGCCCAATGGCGGAAACTCTTTATTTTGCCTTTCCCCCAGCCCACATCTGCCTCCTCAGTTCTGAATTCATAGAACTCATAGAATCATAGAATATCCTGAGTTGGAAGGGACCCACAAGGATCATCAAGTCCAACTCTTGGCTCCACACAGGATCACCCTCAAATCAGACCATACATCTGAGAGTGTTTTCCAAACACTTCCTGAACTCCAGTAGGCTTGGTGCCATGACCTCTTCCCTGAGGAGCCTGTCCCAATCGTTTCTCTTGGCTCTCCAGCCAACTGCAGAAGCAACTAACCACGTACTCAGTACTCTTCCTATTTCTATATGCCTCCAGCTATGTTCCTAAACCCCATCTGCCATTTAACATGGAAATTCTGTAGAAGAGACAGCAGGAGAATGTGCTGTCCTGTGATAGGACCACAGATGTTTGTATTGCATACCCAATACCTGAATTCTGTATTCCTGTGTCAGATAGGTCTACAGAGCCATTAATGGCAGAGAGCAGTGCTTTGATATATGATTCATCATCAACACTAACCCTCTGTCCCCAGACATGCTTTAAGATACAACACAACACATATAAAAGTAAGGCAAAATAAAGCATAAGAAAAATATATCTATGCTTTCTTCATAGCTGTAGTTTGCCAGTTTATCATTCAGTTATAAATAAGAACAAATATGAAGAATAATCTCTAATACCTCATCTACCTTGTCATTACCATATCCCATTATTTTTCAAAATGTCATTTAGTAGCTATGGCTTTACCTTAAGCCATTACATTTGTTTAAGACCATTGATCTACCCTTTGGGAGGACTTCCAAAACACACCAAGATACATTATTCTCTATAATTTAAATGCTTTCAAGCTACATTTTAAGAAGGCACCTTAAGTTCTCTGATAGGAGTCTGCACTTGTGATAAAGGTAGGAGCCTTTACTATATAGGTTTCATTCCTGGATGTTGGGTCAATAAGTGAAGAGAACAGAGATACAGCAGGCAGATAACATTTTGTTTCTGTCAGTATATTGGACCAGCTGGCTGCATAGCAGACTTTGACAAATAAAGAAAACACTCTTTGTCCATTGCATTTTAATTATGTGGGAACTAAGAACTGGTCAATATCTTCAGCCTGAAGCTTTCCATTCCTCCACCCATACTTGCTTATTTCACAGGATGCTACTTACATGTTTTCTTGTCCTTTGCTTTCATTTTAGAATTTCATTCTAATTTTATTATATACATATCTTGCTTTAGCAGTCCCAGCTTTTGCACTGAGTGACTATTGTACTGAAGGATCTTACTTCTGTTACTTAGAACACAGCTAACTGCCCATCTTTGTTTTCCTTTGAAATATCTGGTGTTTGAATCTCAGATCAGTAAGACTATCAGAGCTAGAAGTGAAGATTATCACAATATCCTAGGCTTACTCTCTATCAATTGAAGACATATAGATCCAAAAACACAAATAGAAATACAATTGCATCTAATTCTTTGCAAGGAAAATTGTATGAATATGTAGATATACGTACGTGCAGTTAAAATGTACCAATAGTAGTGTGTGCATAATAATAATTCCATGTCCTGTATAGGCATTTGGAATAGTTTTTCCTTTGGCCATGCAAAAATTGGTTAGCTTTGGAAGTTACACAGTTGTGAATTTTGTGTGCACAGTGGTGCGTCGTCCTGATTGCATGGACAAATATTTGCATCTGCTGAAAAGACCAGGAATTTGTGTGACAGCACAATGTGGAGCTTCAAAAGGGTGGATAACTGAAAATAAGAAGTCACAGACAGAGTCAATGTAAATAATTAGAAATGTGGTCATTCCAGTAGGAAGTCAGTAGGAAGAATGAATGAGATGACTGCAATTATTTAAATCAGAGCAAAAATGAATAAAATGGAACAAAATAATGAATAGTTTAAAAGGGACATACAGGGCACCTCTGTGCATCTTTTTTCACAATGTAAGACCAAGGAGATATTAATTTTTCAACTGAAGATATTTTTAAGTATGACAAATTTGAAGATGAGAAATGGTATTATAATTCCATGGAACATTATTAACTGATGAAATGCACCCATATGTCAGAAGCTTCACAGCATACAAAACCATTTATATGAATGAGGGAACAATGACAAAATGATTTAAACACACACACACAATATCCCAATTTCTAAGTTGTTATTCTTAGAGTGGGTGTTTCTCTTTTGATCATTTTAAATTGTTCGTACAATGATAAATAAATCCTGCATTTCTGCATATTATTTTGAAAATAATAATAATAATAATCTGGAGCTCAGCATGCTAGGTGGCGTAAGAAATCAAGTAGGTAGACCTGTTTTCTGATCAGTTGTGGCATTCGGAACTCAGGAAAATGGTCTTGAGAGTTACCTGTAGCTTTTTTCAGTTTGACCCATGATATCTAGGAGGAACCCTTGTTTCTATGTCTTTACCCTAGGAACACAATTATGTTTATGTAACCCCAGTTCTTTTGTTTATATGTCTATGGTTAAGATTTCTCACTTTCATAAGACCTGATTCCAACATATCCCTGTCAGTGATGCAGGAGATAAAAGTGCAAAGGGGGTAAAAAAAATGGAGAAAACAGACTGCCTACAACATGGGCAGTATCACCTCTTGAGTACAATATGAGGAGATGGGGTTATATTTTGGTTTAATTTTTTTTTTTTTTGTGGGACCAACTGGTGCTTTTTTTTCCCCTCTCTATTAATGGCTTTGATAGGAGAAAAGAAGGTGTGGGGTTCACCCCTTTCTGGAGAATTAGAAATTAGCCAAGGCTCTAGAAAAGATAAAGCAGTATGCACAGCTCCATCTAGTTGTATTTGTCTAGTATAGGAACATATCTGAAATATATATCTAATTCCATGACTGCTTTTTAATGTACAGGACCAAGTATGTATTTTCAATGTCCTAAGTGATCCCTCCCACACCTACGGCTCTCAAGCCCATGTGTGGGCTTGAACAATTGATCCGAATTCAATGGCCACGAGAGATAGACTTGAAACAAAACATCTTCAAAATAAATAATGAACTCAAATGAATGAAACTCCTCAGTTCTCTGAAGGTAAGTTTATTTGACAATACTATTAGAACAGTATTAGAAATACACAGTTCTATCCAAGCAATTGATGAGGAAAAATAACTGACCCCCTGGTGTGTTGTCCTGAGCATTTTCTGTTTTGAAGTTATTTTGCAGCTATGCTTAGTGGTAGTAGCATAGCAAACAGGAGAAGATCAGTGTTCATGATACACTATTTTTTTTTACTTTATGTCAGACAAACTAAAAATTAACATCTCTTCTTTGGGACAGAAAAAAAAAAAAAGACTAGGTAGAAAGACTGGGCGTGGCACAAACCAATAGCATAACTCAATAGACAGTCAGTATGTTTCATCTTGTTAGAAAATTATGCCTCTGTGATTGCCCTGCCTGTTTGTACACCTGGCAAACAATTGTCCCTCCCTCTACAGTAAGTTTTGAACCAATTGGCCAACCATTGGACAATTTCAGTCAAATTCAACTCAGAAGTTAATTCCTCAAGGAATAAATTCCTCCAAATTTCATGAAAACAGACAGACAATGCAAAGACAAAAACCTAAATTAGTATCATCACCAAAGGAAAAAGTGCACTGTGAGCTGAAATGTTTTGTTTGAGAACATGGAATGTATTTCAGATAGAACTGAAGGAAAGTAGGATATAAAAGCATTATAAGTCAAAAAAAAAAAAAAAGTTTATCTTGAAAGTCATTTTGTATACGAATTTGAATATTGTCAATAATATAAGGTACATGATGTTTCTCACCTAGGTCAGATTTTCATTCTAGATACTTTCTACAGTGAAAATTGCAAATTTGCAACATTTTTGCAATAAGACATTTTTTCATATCCTATACATACCAGTAATGTTAATTTTCTTAATTACATATACAGGTATATAGAGAATTAAGGCATGATGTAGGCAGCAGGATCTCTGGGTGCATTTTCTTTGATGAATAAATAATTCATTATTTGCTTAATAAATTATATTTTGTTACCATTTTTTCTCAAGCACCTAAAAATAAAATAAATAAATAAATAAATAAGGCCTCCCCTGACATTTTTTTCTTGTATGTTACCTAACAGCGCTCTTTTGAGTTTCAGAAGTATTTTTGCCTGAATTTTGCAACTGGAGAAAGTGGGGTACATGCAGATTTAGAAATATATTTTGCCTCCCTGGTAAATGCATAGTCTATCTGCTGCAAGTTTCTGTGCTTTTTCAGACACGGTGAATAAAAGGAAGAGTAAAGGGAAGGATGCCCAAAATATGAGCATTTGCTTTTTTCCAGGAATGGATTTGTCCAGCCAGATTTTATGTATGTAACTGCTGCATTTTGTGATTGCCATTGAATCACGGCAGCACTACTACAGACGCAAATTTTACTTACAAACAATATTGACTATGTGGAAAATCTGACTAGAAGAATTATTGGCAGTGATCACTTTCACTGTGCATAGACTGGTGGTCAGGTAATCTCCAGTGCCTTGACTGTCAAGAAAGAGGTCATCTAGAGTCTACCATGACCTCCCTTATGCTCTTTATGACTTGTTTTCCTTCCTACACTAACTAGGTATTCCTGGGGGAGTGTGTAGGGAGACAGTGCAACACCAAATATTTCCTTCAAGGTCCCATATGTTGTTTACAGGCAGTAAGCAACAAGAATAAAACTTCATTGATGTCTTGTCTTTCTTTTTGGTTTGTTTAATTTGTTCCTTAGTCACTGGATTACCTTGCCTTCCTTTTACTGTCTCAGCTCCTCCTAATTTTCCTGACAGTGTTTTTAGAGAGACACCTCTGAAGATGGATTACCATCTTTCCCAATCCTTATCATTTTGAGAATCAGCAGAATTTCAAATCATAGGCATTCAAATGCCTAAATCAAGGATGAAATGTAAAAATTGTTTGTTTGTTTGTTTGTTTTTTCTCACGGCATAAACTCAGCAGAATCAAGAATAAATTTTTCAGCTGGCCTGATGCTGCCTTACTGCATGAGGCATGCATGAAACTGGTAACAGCTTTGTAAGCACTCAGTCACAAGCCAATTGCACCAGTTCACCTGTCAGGATACAAAGAGCATGTCCACCAGACCATTCTAAATGAAAGTAGTAATTCCTAAGGAGTTACTTGAGGCTACATATCCAAAGTCAGAGTCTGGAGGTGGCTGCTCACATCCCACTCCTCGGGGAGAGGAAGACTTCTCACATCCCTCTAATTGGGGACATGATGAAGCGTTTTCAGAAGTTGTGTCATTATGCAGAATTTCAAATCCCAGGTGCCTTGTGGGATATATGTCTAAACCAAATGTGTTTGTTGGTGGTGGTGGTTGGTTGGTTTGGTTTGGTTTGGTTGGTTGGTTGTTTTTGTCACAGACCTGAATATTCTGTAAGAGGAGATATTCTGGAGTTAACTGTAACTGAAATAGAGAAAAATAAAGGAGAATCTCAAATGCCAAAAGATTTACTCAGGCCTGATAATGAACAGCACAAAGAACTTAGCTTTCGAATAACTCAGAAGAAGACAGACAGTTAAAAAGCAGCGCCTATTTAAAGTTCTTACTGAATTTCTAAACTTACTGACTCAGGATAAGTAAAACAAACAAACAAACAAAAAAACTCCACAAACATTTTTATTAGACTCAACTACTCCTTGGGCTGGTATTTGTAAAATTGCTTCATTAGTGAATATACTTTGATCACCCATCTTTTTGCCAGAAATGCTGTTTTGGGGAATTTTCGGAAAGGATCTCAAATTAAAGATGAATATAGTAGCTCTTACTTGTGGAAGGAATTGGTCTGACAGTGTCTTCTATTAAACTGTACTATAAACAAGGCAATGGTTTGATGCCATACTGCTGCTAAATGTTTATAGTACTTCTCACATTGTGAACACCTCAAGTTCAGATCTTCCATAAACAGAAGCTCCGATAGTGTCTTGCTTAAAAAGATAATCATAGCATGCAACAAATGGCTTTATTAAACTGCATTAAAAGGCTTTTCTGAACACATTGTTTGCATTCTTCAGCGTTGCTGTGGCCGCTAGAACCTTTACATAGATGTCCTTAAATCCAATAGTAGAATAAAGTAGAAATTTTACTGCAGACCTCAACACAATGAACACAACTTGCATAGCATAAGCAGCTTACATGTTTATTAAAATTGACTAAAAATTGTCACAGAAAGCAGTTGTGGATCTTGCTATTAGAGACAGAAATGTAAAGATCTTTAGAAATATTATTATATTTCTAATATTATACGTGCATTTCAAGCTTCAGCACACTTGCACTAATTTTAAGCAAACTATTTCAGCTACTGCCTGGAATCAGTCTCATGGCAGCAGCATGGAGTTCCATGACGGCTGATTTACTTTGCCCTGCTGAAGTGTACAGTGCAGGTATAACTTTTCTGAAATTTTGGATACATGATTAAAAACAATATTATATGCATGTGTGTGTTTATGTGCTACTATGTGTACACCATCATGGTTAAATGTCAGAAAAGTTGCACAGAGTTAGAATTTTGAATAAGAAGTCTTGCCTCAAAAGTGCATTTCCATAGAGAGAAATTATTTTTATTTTTTTGTTTCTTTGTGGTAAAGTTTTACAAGCTGCAACAACGAAAGTTCAGCACATAAGGAAATGCAAGAACACTACCAACACACAAGTGTGTTAATGTAGGGTGTAGTGTTGCTGCTACTATTTGTTTTCTATCCAATAAAAAGGTCACTTCAGAATGGTGATGCAATGCAGTAATATTATTTAAAGCGTAAAAAAAATTCACCAAGAATATGTCATAACTTGATAAATTTAGGGATATCTGAACACTGAATTGTTTGCATAGCACATTTTAAACTTCGATTTTAGAATCACTTTGGGCAGTAACTAGCTGGGAGCAATGTTACTTTGTGTGTAATTCTCGGAAAAAAAAAATGCTGAACTCAGTCATTAATTGAGCTACAAAAAAACAGCTGCCTTGTTGTTTCTTTTAGTATTTTCATAGTAGATTTTCCAAAAGTGTTGACAGTACAGGACTGAATGGCAATATTAATATTACTGTAAATTTTAACTGATACTATGGAGGACTCTTAAGTGATGGTAATTGTACAAGAAGTACTGATAGATAGTGGTTGTTTTTTTTTAAGAATATAATTAACACACAACAAAAATGTGCTGAGATTAGACCCAAATTGAAAGGGTTTGAAAGGGCAGGAAAACACAAACCAAGGATTTACACCACACTGCTGTGTAGTTTGAATATTTTGCTGTTCAGAGAAAAAAGAAAAAAAAAAAAAAACATGAGAAAACACCACACCATTCCCAATGATGTCAACCATTTACCAGGTGAACTGAAGAATACTGCATTTGGGAAAATTTGTGAGGGATAAAAACTGGACCTACCAAAATCTAGGATTAACTAATAAAAATAAATAAATGGTTTGCTGGAACAAATAACATAATGCTATATTATGGAAACCCATATATTTTCCATTCTTAGTATTTGCTGGTATTTTCTAATGCTGGTTTAATAGAACAAATACACTTCAGAACTTCTCAAAGTGCTAATGCGGAGAAAACACCATCAGCAGAAACAGCCTTTCTACTCTTCAGTATCTTTCTTTTACTTTTTCTTTTACTTTTACTTGGTGACTACTAAGATTTTAAAGAGCTGAGACATTGCTAGGCATGTTTTTAGCAGCCAGAAACAACAGCATGGAACTGAGACACTAACAGGTAAAAACAGAAAAAGAAATCATTATCATGTGATTATAGAACAAAAGCTCACATTACTGACAGGCAAATTATGCCCATGTATTTCTTCTCCTGCTTTCCTCCTGTGTTCATCAGAGCAACCACAACACTAGAAAAAAATAATAATAGTTCTCATTAACATAAGATGTCCTTGCTCCTGATAACATTTAGTCTGTCATCTTTGATCCCTATTGTGCTATGTCATTTCTCTATTTATATTAGATACTCTAATAGAATAAGTTTCTCCTTTATGTTTGCAGAATGTCCAGTAAAGTCTGGGGGAAGGGGAAAGTAAATTCTTTAAAACAAAAACATTAACATAGTTGGTATCTCCATTATTTGGTCACAAGAAAAGAAGGAAATTTTCCAAATGAGTCTTCCATCTATTATTCCTAACCATACTAGTTTCCAAATACAAAACAAAGCCCATTTATGTTTTTCTGTTAACTCTCTTTTTACTACTGCTTCAATTAATAGGCATATAGTAGTAATATAACACTGGTTACTCTGCAGCTGTGATATTGAGAGAGAAAACAGGAAAAGTAAAAATAAAAATAAAATTCTGTAAAATAAATAAATAAATAAATAAAAACTCCTTTTGATTTCTTTTACTAGAGAGAAACTTACAACTAAACGGAGAACTGATGGCTCCAAAATTGTCAGTCTCTCTGTCAACCATAGCAACTTCTCAAGCTATGGAACAATTTTCTTTGGAACACGTAAGTAAACTTTGACGTCCTTCTCTGAGTATTCTCTAAATCATTGATATCCTCCTTCATTGGACCTGACTCTGCACAGAATACCTTTTCTTTCAGAACAGTAACCTGCAGTTTTCCTAGACAATATCTTCCTTTGAAGCTGAGTTACAGGATAGAGCCATGCAAATGTCATCCCAAAATAATGTTTTCCATCCAGGGACAAGCACAAGCATGCTGTACACAAGCTTGGAGCTTCTCAAGGTCATTTATGATCACAGGTATTACTATGTAATTATGACACCTTTCCATCTTTACTTTTTTAACACTTATTAGTTATAGTTGAATAAATGTTTATTATTCGTGCATATACTATCAGATCTTTCTTCTTTATTTAATTTTATTTGTAATCTAGCATTAGATAAAAGGATTTAAGTTATGATATTACTACTAAAGAATTTGATAGGTCAGAAGGGACACAGCTCAAAGTTTAACTTTTACATCTTTGCTTTGGTTTGTAAGCCTCACAGTTTGAAACATTTTATTTTCCTTCCTGACAGACAAACTTGATCTGACATTTACATAACATGATTAACTTGGAACTCTTTGTTGCCATTTTTACAAGGTCACTTTTAGAGTATACCCATACTTTTCTTTAGAACAAACTGCAAGCAGGAGGATGGATATCATATAGTATCTCGAACAAATTAAAAGCATAAAAAGTATAGTTAGAAATACTATGAGAGCATTTTCACAACCAGGAGAGGAACCTTGCATGAGAGGTTCTGAGATATGTTAGTGTGTAAAGACGGAAGTTAGAGGGGAAAAAAAATGCTACACTTTTCTTTGTTTTATTTATTACAGTTTTGAATCCTCTAGTTAATAATATTCGATTTTCTTTCTCTCTCCTCCCTACACTCCCTCCTCCCTTTCATCCCCTTCAACTAGATTCAGGCTGCCTGATCAAAACAAATTACAGGACAGCCTTATAAATTAGTTACAGTAGACTAATGTCTAATGGTGACATGTCTGTTTTGCCATGGTGATGCTCATCCTCTAGAGGTAATGTCACCTAGGTTGTCAGACAAGCAACAGCATTTTCATAAATAATCCATGTGATGCTAATACAGGATGATTTGTGATGCCTTATAAAAAGTTTGGTTGGGTTTGATTGAGTTTCTCTCAAGGTACTGTATAGTTAACACTGTGACCTGATCTGACTTGGCTGACTGATTTCTGAAAAGGCTACTCTAAAATATTGGTGTGTAACATGAAGGCACTATGTCAACCAGACACAGCTATGAAGGTAATACACAGAAGACCGTAATATTTGGCATGTATCTCTGATTAGATCAAAAATTCACAAATGCATTAAAATACTTATACAGCCAAAAAAAAAAAAAATCTGTCTGACATTTCTCAAGCATAGATTGACTAGGTGAGAAGAGAAAACAAAGGGAGTTGAATCTCTTCCCCCCAATTACCATGGCCTAATACAGTTTGCATGCTTCATCTCACATGACACTGACCTGTCATTCAACTGCAGAGACCTCTCTCACCCTTCCTGCCCAACCAGATCCTGGTTTATCTGGCCCCAGTTTTACCTTTTAAAAATGCAAACATCCAAGCTGGTATATAAACATCAGCTAAAGCTACAGAGAAAAAAAATCCATTATGGTTAATCTAATGAGGTTATATACCTTATTTGTAGAATAGCACCTCCTTTTCAACTAAAAAGGGCAAAAGTACAAATACACGACTGTAATGTAAATGAGTCCCTAACTGCAGTTTACAAATAAGAGATACTCATAATAATATTTGAAAAATGTCAGGATGTCAGAATGTTCCACCACAGATGCTGAACTGGAAACCACCACCAAACTACCCATGTTTCCATGCAATGGGTTTTAGTTCTACTGGATGATTGGCTACTTCTAGTTAAGGGCAGCCTGGACTTTTCACATGTGCTGCATTTACCCCTCTCGTTTGTTTAACAGGGCATGTTCTGCCACGTCTTGACATACATCCTGGGAAATTACATCGGCCTCACGCAGAGCTGACCAAACCTGTGAAAACAATGTTGTTCTTGTTTTGAAGAGAGTATTAACCATAAATGTGGTGTTTCTGCAGCACTTTTGAGTATGACTGAGGTGCGTTATGGTTTGACACAACAAATGTAAAGACATTCACTAGGTCTTTAAAAGCCATGACATATTTTCTTGAGGGTCAGAGTGAATGTGTGCATGTGCATGTGAAAATGGAGACGCAAACTGAGAGGAAAGAAAGAAAGAACGCAGGAAGATAGAAGACTTGAGAACAGAGAGCTCTGCTTAAGAGGAAGAACTTAGTATGGATCAGTTTTACCAAGAAATGCAAACCTCACTTGTCAGATTTCCTATATTCTCTGTTTTTCACAAAGTAGTTTATGATGCAAATAATATAGTACTCACATATAGAAATCAAAGGGCTTATTGAAAAAAAAATAAATTAAAAAAAGGAAAGAAAAGAAAAAACTCCTCCAGCAAATATGCTCCAGCATATCGCTCACTCTCTGATCAAAGGCAAAAATATAATGCCAAAATAAGACAATAATTCAATACTGAGATCAAGCTATAGAATAACATCCAAGGATGCAAGGATCAGCACAGCTGTCTATTTAATAAGAAGAGAAAGAGAGTTTTGATATTGTTTCAATTTGATCTCTTGGGCATGCAGCTTCCCATGTTAGTAGCATACTTAAGTTCCAGTGCTTCAGTCATGTAATTGCAATTGTTCCCTTGTAGCTCTTACACTCTGCACTAAGCTGGCAGTTTTATCAACTGACAAGCATTCCTGGAGAAATGGAGACTCTCCAAACTGGAACACCTTCGGTAATGTGTTGGTGACATTTCTTCTCTGAAAACACCAGTGCTTTTTAGAGTCTATGATATTTTTCTCCCAAATGTTTCTGCAGAGCTTTGTGGAAACAAATGAAGCCATCTTGGCAAATAAAGTGGATTCCAGTTTTCAAAATTTGGGCTCCATCATGCCTCCCTTATGACATTATTAAGGTGCTCCAAGAGTGCTTACACTTCATAAGGCAATTCACAGGTGAAATCAAAGCAGTTCTTCCTCAAACCTGAAGGGTCACTGCAAATAGACAACATCCACCTCAAAATTAGACTATTAGACTGCTTGACTTCTGGTGAGTTATCCCAAAGGATGAATAAAGACACCTACACAGGCTGTTAAGCATCCTGTTCCTCCAGTCATCAGTGCGTATCTTCAGATTTCATTTAGGACATGTTTACGGCCATAGTGGGAGAGGTCCACTATATACAGGTTGCTCAGGACAGTTTTTGGCATGTCAGGAAGCTTTTCTTTCACAGAAGCACAGAACGGCTGCAGAGGAGTTTAGAGCAGCACTCCTTGGTTTAAGCAACATCTGATACTGTCCCTGCTCATTCCTCTAAAGCCATTTATTCTCAGATGACACACTGGCACAACAGAAGAACAGCTGCCAAAGTTTCTTATTTGCCCTCTGTGGTCATGCAGGCTTTAGTTCTTTTATTTGTTGGGCTGTTTCACAGCTGTAGACCTCAGTTCTTTTTAGAGGTTTTGAGATACCAGCTACAAGAGACTGACTGATTTTTCATTAACTGCACATTTGTAATAATGACTTCTCTCTCAAACTCACAATTTGGTACAGCCTGTAACTGCTTCTCCAAACATCATTCCCAGCTGGATGTTTGTGGTTTAAGACATTTCAACAAGCACACTGCTGTAGTCCTTTATTCATAAGAGGTTTATTAATGTGAAGACCTCGTGAAACTGAAATCCTAGTTTGAACTGCTTGAAGAGAAATATTATGCACTAATTAAAGGCATTTTTGAAACTAGATGTGCCCTTGTGCCCTCCCTGTTCTAGTACTGGTATCTGACCACTACAAGGAAAACAGTTGTCCAATAAATGTCCCATTCTATGACCTTTCAAATGATATCCACCTCTAGGGCAACTACAATGCAAATGTTGAATAACCTGGAAAGATCTCACGTTCCACGTACAATGTCAGACCTCTGACTGTCCCACCTCTGCCCACAGCAGAGAACCAACCCTATTTCAGCTCCTCCCCTGTGACCATAAGTCCCAGCTTTAACTATGCTGTAGGTGTGCTTTGGAGCTCCATCACAGCCCCACCTCTGTCTGGCCACAGGTGCCACTGACTCAAACCCTGACACATGGACTGACTTCCTGGCTTGACCTTGGACCTGCCTCATCACCATGGAAGATTTGGACTCTGTGCTGCCCCAGCTGCCCCCCAGCCTGCCCTCCTCCCTGGCTGGCATGGTGGAAGAGGCCTTGGCTCATGAGGTCTAGCCCTACCCACATGCACGGGGACCCCACCACCACTCCCAGCCCCTGGCCACAGGCTCCCACAGGGCGCAGACACAGAGATTTTAATTTCAATGGAACATTTTGGATCATCTACAGTAGCTGATCTTTAATAGTCACCAATGTAAGTCTTATACTATAAGCTCTTTTGATTTATTTGGAAACCCAACTAAATATCAAAGCAACAATTTAAGACTATGATGAAAATACAAAGGTGTTGTCTACACAGTCATTGTGGCATATATGCCATGAAGCTGAATCAGTAAACTCTGTCTCCCAAAAACAGAACATTAGTTAACTTCTAGAGATAGAACTGGAGCTCTAGTTAGAAAGGATTTGGGGGATGCAAATCTCAGGGTAGGCTTATTTTCCTGGCAGTAATATACCATAGCTGCTTAGGACTGGAAACTGGAAAGTAAGCAAGCACTTTTTCTACAACAGAAAAAAATACATACCAATATCTGCAACCAAACAACACAGCAACATAGGCAGCAGGGATACATCAGCGATTAACAGGCAGTATCAACTGCTCTTCTCTAATCAGTGGTCATTGGTAATGGACTTTCTTCCTTATCACTCTTTTTTTTTTTTAAAAAAAAAAAGAAAAGTCAGATATAAATCATGTTTTCAATGGAATTGTTCAACAGTTCTCCTGCCCTTCATTAGCACCTCTTGATGAGATGCATTTTTGCATGTCTCAGTATTAGCTCTACCCTGACAAATACATCAAGCTTCCATTTTTCCCTGACATAATTTAAATGCATGCTAAAGAGCTACTGATATCTTTAAAAAATAGCTTCAAAAAAGCCCTTCTTGACAACTAATGAAGTGTGCTAGAGAGAAGCAAAATGGGATTTTTCTGCATGGCATATGTATGATATATCCACAGATTGCCTCAGATCTTCTTTTTTCCATATCTGGATTGCTTTGGATGGGATACTGTTTTCTGATAGATACTTTTTTTCAGGCCTTTTCAGGCTGCATTGAATATAAAGGTTCAAGGCACACGAATTATCCAAGAAGTTCATGTCTTTGGAGGAAACACAGAATGTAATTAAGGAACAGTTTTCTCAGGAAGAGAATACTGTCCATGTTTCACAGGAAATTCCAATTCAGTAAATTTTATTTTAATTACCTGGTTTCATTTTTTTATGTAAAATGACAGCTGTTCTACAAGAAGGAAAGGAAAGTAGAGACGATCCAACAAAGAGAGTTGGCTAAGACAAAACTGCTCAGTTTGGGGAAGAATATAAAGAATCATGTCTTTAGCAGATCAGTGCTTCAGGAAGCACTACAGCTAAAATTTCTGAATATTCCCATTCAATTCTGGGACTAGAGACACCCGTCCCTTCATTTTACTGATATTTAGGTGTGAAGATGAATAACTTGTTCTCTTTCTACTCTAGAAGTGAAACCCCTCTTTACCAGTAGTCCTGGATTTTCAAAACACTTTTCTAAGTGGTTCTAAGTGTCTGGCAATGCCAACTTTATGATCATTTTTTAAAC